>NC_137818.1:11861331-12263278 GCF_963921795.1 Nannobrachium achirus | reverse complement strand
GATGACAGTGAAAAAGAAAAATTGAAAATAAAGATAGCCACTCATTAGCAAACAGAAACTGCTAATGTAAAGGTTGGCTTTGAAAGTGTTTCACTTCAAATTGAATAAAGTAGCTATTATTCTTCATAAGTACTGTAGTTATAGCAGTTATAATCTGAGTTCCCAGAAGTTATTTTTATAGCAGTTATAACAGACTGACTTACACTGAACACTAAGTTAACTATAAACAACATTGTGAAAATTGTTCACACCAACTATAAAAAAAGAAATCTATGGTGAAAAAAATATATATGTTGTTTTCAAATTATTGGTTGCCCATATGTAGGTCGAAGGAGAGGTGGAAGGTAACAGGAGAGGACAGAAGGGTAACTGCATAAAAAAAAGTGCGTTTCCCTTCAAATTGAATAAAGTAGCTATTCTTCTTCATAAGTACTAGCAGTTGAAACATAATGAAACAAACAATGCTGTATAAAGATCCATTTACAGAAGGGTACCAGCATAATAAAATCACACCTTGTTGTGAACTGAGTGGTGGTCAAATAAAAATAGTCAAATAAATAGAGTCAAATACATGGATTGCAAGGTTGCTCATGCTCAACAGTGGCGGGAGACAGACGGACGGACGCATTGTGATCTTAAATCCAACTATTTCCAACTATTATTTGTTTATTATTATTTTGACCTGCTTTAAGAAACTCAGCTAATGATGGACGGGTGGACGCATTGTGAGCTTGTAGATTAGAGCTGGGATCGGCCCCATTTTTTCTGTCCGTTCCGAACCCGTGTGGGCCGTGTCCGACAGTTTTTTGTCCGACCCGAATCGACGTCCGAGCATTAATCATTAAAATGCGTCCGACCCGCGCCGAGGCCCGAACCTTATGTTTCCAACGCTTTTCCCCTCCTTTCTTTTTCTTTGAGGAAGCCACTGATTTACACTCACAAGCAAACTTGTTCTAATGTGCAGTGCATTCAGCGTGCCTGCTTGTTACCCTTAATGTGAATATTAAGCCACACTGTGGCTTGTGAAAGTGTTTAAATAGTAGGCTATGTTAGATTATTAAATCATACAAAGAATAACGTGCGCTGCAAGTTTCTGCGCCTGGAAAATAGCAGATCTAAAAGCTCACAACGCGTATCGGATGCGAGGCGTTGTGAGCTTGAACACGCCGTGATGAAGTATAAGCCATGGTTTTACTTGGGTGATGTCGAACGGACGGACGGACGGACGGACAGACGAGGCTGCAGTGCAGTGTGTGTGTGTGTGAGAGAGAGAGAGAGTGTTGAGCGCCCCTCCTTTAACGTGTGTGTGTCTGTGTGTGTGGTCAAGAGAGGTATGACAGGCGACAGACAGACATACATACACGGCCAGTAACATCGTGAAACCCAATTACAGGAGTGGTGAGACCACCACTCAAAAAAGAAAACAGATCCACATTCAGTCCTGTCTGCAGACACGGCTCTGTTGGTATATTAACTAAGGCAGTGGTTCCCAAACTGTTCAGGTCCAAATGAAAAAAGAAAAAAAAAGAAAAAGAAAAAAGAGATTAGACATTTACCCTGGACACCCAAACTAGTGAAAATGGCAGATCTACAGGCACACAAGGTGTCAATTCGCAATGCATTGAGAACTTATAGATCAGCTGTTATCACTACTTCTTATTTTAATTATTTATGGAAAGGTTTTTCTCCAGCGTGGACACGATGGTGTACAGTAAGCTGGCTTGACGTTCTAAAACTCTTGTCACAACATTTACAGTGGAAAGGTTTTTCTCCAGTGTGGACAAGCTGGTGTGCCTTCAGATGAGCTGACCGACTGAAACTCTTGTCACAATGTTTACAGTGAAAAGGTTTTTCTCCAGTGTGGACATGCTGGTGTACAGTAAGCTGGCTTGACGTTCTAAAACTCCTATCACAATGTTTACAGTGGAAAGGTTTTTCTCCGGCGTGGACACGATGGTGTACAGTAAGCTGGCTTGACGTTCTAAAACTCTTGTCACAACATTTACAGTGGAAAGGTTTTTCTCCAGTGTGGACAAGCTGGTGTGCCTTCAGATGAGCTGACCGACTGAAACTCTTGTCACAATGTTTACAGTGAAAAGGTTTTTCTCCAGTGTGGACATGCTGGTGTATCTTCAGTTCATATGACCGACTGAAACTCTTGTCACAATGTTTACATTGAAAAGGTTTTTCTCCTGTGTGGACACGCTGGTGTTTCTTCAGTTCATATGACAGACTGAAACTCTTGTCACAATGTTTACAGTGAAAAGGCTTTTCTCCAGTGTGGATACGCTGGTGTTTCTTAAGATGGGATGACTGACTGAAACTCTTGTCACAATGTTTACAGTGGAAAGGTTTTTCTCCAGTGTGGACACGCTGGTGTATCTTTAGATGAGCTGACCGATTGAAACTCTTGACACAATGTTTACAGTGAAAAGGTTTTTCTCCAGTGTGGACATGCTGGTGTTTCTTCAGATCCGATGACTGATTGAAACTCTTGTCACAAAGTTTACAGTGAAAAGGCTTTTCTCCAGTGTGGACATGCTGGTGTATCTTCAGTTCATCTGACCGACTGAAACTCTTGTCACAATGTTTACAGTGGAAAGGTTTTTCTCCAGTGTGGATATGCTGGTGTCTCTTCAGTTTAGATGACTTACTGAAACTCTTTTCACAATGTTTACAGTGGAAAGGCTTTTCTCCAGTGTGGATACGCTGGTGTATCTTCAGTAAATGTGACCGACTGAAACTCTTGTTACAATGATTACAGTGGAAAGGTTTTTCTCTTTCTCCAGTGTGGACCTGATGGGGTTTCAGAGACTGGAACCTCACTCCTGAGAGAAATAGAGACAAAGAAAACAGACAGAGACAGACAGGGGGTAAGGGAGGGCGAGTTTTATTTTTAATTGTCCTACTATAGCGCCGCCAGGAGGCAGATTTGCAAAACTCATATTATAACTCCAACAGATTTAGTCCAAACATCACACATATCAGGGCTGTCAAAGTTAACACGATAAAAGAGTTTCCGCAAAATTCTTTTAACGGCAGTATTTTTATTGACATGCACTTGCGCGCTGTGACTCCGTAGTCTGGGGAACCAGGAACGCAATGCATTTATGTCAATGCTATAAATTAACAAACCTCCGTCAACAGTAAAATGCTCTCTCACTCGCTCGCACAAACACTCTCAGGCGTGTATCAAAACAGTGTCCCGGTATCGCCAGTGGAAGCTTGTGATTGGCTGAACCGGAGGTAGGGAGCGCTCCGTTGTGTAATTAAAGACACAATAGTGAATTAGTGATTATAATAAATAGCCTATGTCATGATTGCTAGATCAGATTGTGTTAACAATATAACGCCGGCGTGCCTCTGTCATCTCCACCGAAAACAAGCGCTCCCCCCTTGTTCCATTGTCAAAACCGGGACACTGTTTTGATTCACGGCACTCTCAGGAACAAAAAATGGGGATGAATTATTTAAAGCTGTACTGTGGAAGCTGCTCAACTAGTGGTCAGTAGCGGTATTGCTTTTTTCGGCCGGAGTCGCCGCGGACCACCGGAACGGGGCCGCCGCGAGCACCTCCGCCTTGCCGATACGATTCCGTAGAGCCGTCTCCCATCATTTTTAGACCAGAATTGAGGGAGTAGCAAGCAAGATTCCTTCACCAATGTAAACACAGTTGCTGAGGGAAGCTACTTCCTTTAGAGACAGCAAGACTCGCTGTTAGGACAATTTTAAGATTTGTTTTATAAAAAAAGTTACATGGTATAACTTTAAGTGTAAATTTTAAGAACTGATTTGTGTTAGTGTTAGTAATCGTAACAATGCATTGTTAATTAAAAATTAGTACATAGGGTTAGGGTTAGGCCCATCTGTTATTTGCTGTTATATGATTTCAGCATTAGTATTTTCTCCCATGCACACTTTTTGTTAATTGCTTAAGAGTCCGGATAGTTTTTGTCATTGTTCCATAATAATAAACATTTGTATAAAGCAAGCCTACTCCCATGTTGATAAGAGTACTAAAAAAAAGAAAAATCTGTTTAAGGTAGATTTAGAACATAGAAAGAACATTATGCAACATCATAATTGACAGCCCTAATCAGTAAACATTATCTCTACTAATGTCATCAAGACAGAACTGTTTGACCTTTCACATTCTATCCTGATTGGCTAAGCTTGGCTTTCAAAGGTTGCAGGAGTGGCCTGTTCTACACAAAAAGCCCGATTCCTACAATAATAATAATATGAATGTGTCTCTTTATTTTTCTCCCAATTTAGTAATTTTAGAGTCACCCAACTCCCATACATGTACAATAAATCCTGTCCCAGTGTTTAACACTGACTGACCTCCACTGGTCTCCTCCCAATCATCACTGTCTTCAGTGACTTCAGTGTCAGATTCGAGCTCCACTGCCTCCTCTGGTCTTTGAAGTAGCTCCTCCTGTTCTTCTTTAATGTGTGGAGGCTCTGGTTCCTCCTGTTCCTCTTTAATGTGTGGAGGCTCTGGTTCCTCCTGTTCCTCTTTAATGTGAGGAGGCTCTGGTTCCTCCTGTTCCTCTTTAATGTGAGGAGGCTCTGGTTCCTCCTGGTGCAGACTTGGGCTCCTCTCCTGTTTAATAGAATCCTCCTCTTTACACACAGCCATGTGCAGGATGTCTAGGAGCAGAAAAATAACATGATAGTCAACACTCGATTCCACACACACACACACACACACACACACACACACACACACACACACACACACACACACACACACACACACACACACACACACACACACACACACACACACACACACACACACACACACACACAGCGTGTGAGCGCACATGCATGACCGCAACTGGTGGAGGCCCAGATCAAGTCACCTTTTGTGGCTCTCAACCAGTGTTGTACCCGAACGCGTTCAAAGAACGATCGTTCATGAACACGTTCATATTTTGGGCGAACGTGAACTGAACGTAATTGTTTTCGCTTGATGAACGATATTGTCGAACGCGGTCATTCTGACGCCCGTGAACGACGTTCGTCGGCGTTCGTCGGCCGTTCATGCGGCGGTCCGCGCCTCCGCGGTCGTCTGTCCTCTGCTCCTCTCGTCTCTCTTTTCATTCACATGCTCCAATAGTAGGCACTGCACGCAGCAGCACGCAGCAGTGCCTACTGCATCTCGTGAACGTTCCGATATGCGGTGCTGTCTGCACTCTGCTGCTGCACTGTGAATCTCCTCCTCGTCTCGCAAGCCTGACTGACTATACTTTGTCCTATGTGTGTTGCACGGCGAAAATAGCTGATCTGCAAGCTCACAACGCGTCGCATCCACGAGACAACGTGAGCTTGTAGATCAGCTATTTTAACCAACGCGGAAACATGCTGTGCACGGTTTAGAAACGTCTGCCTTCTAGTGGGGTTCCTTGTACATGTAATTTTTTGTTTTTTTTCTAGTGGGGTTCCTTGTACATGTAATTTTTTGTTTTCATTTCAAATGTGTGTTAAAGTTTCTTTCACTTCCAATTTGTAGATTATGGTTTATAGAACAATTTTGGTTAGAGTGTCAAGACAGTAGATTGAAGAAAAATATATGTTTTGCCCTATTTCCAAAATGACCAAAATCGGAATTGTGTTTTTTGAACAATGTCTTAGTTTTCCCACAACTGCTGTGTAATATATATATTTTTTTATTGCTATATCAAGTCAATAAATACTGTGTGGGGAATCAATTGGAGTCAAATATTTGTTTTGAATATTATGATATTTCACACAATGAGACAATAACATGGTTATTACATTCAGCCCTTCACAATAAGGGTGCAGGAAGACTGGGAACTAGGCAGTGGGCACATAAATATTGTGGGCACCTCAATGTTAAGTTGGATGAAATTATTGCTGTGTGTGGTTCTATATGGGCTGAGTCAATAATTTTGACAAATAATAGCATGCAGCAACGTCTAAACATTTATATATATATAGACCTTTATATATATTTTTTTTCCTTTTTTTGAATAGCCAAAAGTATAAAAAAATATGGTTAAAAAAAGAACTAAAAAAGAACTATGTAGTTCATTTTGGGGAACCATGAACTTTAGTTCATAATGGGGAATTATGAACTAAAAATGAACTAGTTCATTTTTGAAGTTCTGAACTTGAACTTGAACTAGTTCGTTTTTAAAGTGAACTTTCCCAACACTGCTCTCAACACAAAATGAGTTTGACAAGCCTGGTTTAGGCTGATGCTAGGTTCTTGGTTTACCTATGATCCAGGATTACTGAGGCTCTACACTGTCTCAATACAATTTCTAACAAAGAAAACGACCTAATTGGGAAATAGAAGAAACGCAACTAGCAAAGTGAGTTCAGTTGTGTGTATATCAGTGAGCAGAAAGAAAACCCAGTGAACCCAGCTGTGGGCCTCCTATCTTGAGTACCTATACATGGGCATGGCAGATTTGCATGACCTATCTGTAACTGCCCTAAGCTAAAAGGTGAGTAACGCACCTAATTGAAACCTCTGACCATTACACATTTGATAAATGTGCTTACCTTGCTTGCTTTAAGTTGCTCTGGATAAAGGTGCTAAATGCCTACATAGTACATTTTAAAGAGCTTGAAACTTACTGAGATCTATGTGGTCTTCAGGTTCCTGTTTAAGGTGGTCTTCAGGTTCCTGTTTAATAGAAACAGTCCTGGCTGGAGAACTCATCTCCACCTGCGGACTGGACTCCACACACTGGTCTGGAATGAAGGAATAGAAAAAGGACTTTAACAATAAGGACTTTGATTTGACATGAATGAGGACTTTAAAGGTAGAATAAACAATTTACTTTGGTTAAATTGAGTTGTCAATTGCTCTATATTCTGACAGTACTCATTGATACAGCGTATTTGTTCAGTAACAGGAGTTGGCATGTCTATCCAGACTTTTATTAAACAGAAAATGCACTTTAAGGTCGGGATACCAATTCTATCCAATCAGTCACAAGAGAAATTGCAAATGATGACACAAACAAATGAGCAGACAACATTGGAACTGGAACACTTTAAAATGAAGCTGATAAATGAGTACTCTCTCCTCCTGATTGGATAAAATGTTGTCACCAACCTGAAAACATATTTTGTGTTCATTAAAGAGCTGGTGAGACAGGGAGATACCATCAAATATCTTCAATTACTAAATATATGTATCTTATTAAAGTTTAACAGTCTAATACTCCTCTTTGGAACAGAACAAGACTACATTGATTTAAGTTATTAACCAGATTGTTTATTTAACAATTGTATGTACATACATATTATTTGCTATTTAAATTATACTAGTATACATTGAAGTCAAGTCAAGCATGACCAGTCCTGTCAGATTGGACATGATATCATCCAAAACAGAAACGGTTCACTGAACTCACTGATCTTTTGGGATTACAGAAAGGTTACATGAAAACAGGTTGACTCTAGGTGTTAGAAAAATCACACCCGTGTGAACTGAGCGGTGGTTTACCCACCAACCCCTAGAGCTTCGAATTAATTTATATTTAATTAAAACAACAAATCTGCAGCACTTCTCGCGTGTAACGTTAAAATGTGGCTGGTCTCGCGAGGCAGAAGTCTCCATTCGCCGCTGCAAAAGTGGGCTGATCTACAAGTCCACAATGCGTCACTGATCCAATAGGTTGTGGGCTTGTAGATTAATTAAAAGGGTGCTTGTTTAGCGACACCGACATACAGCGAAGAATAAACCTCCAGCTACTGAACTTTCCCTACACTGACCGTCCTCCGCCTAGCAGACAGTGCTTTGCCTCTTGAGTTAAACGTGCTCACGTTTCACACAATGTAACTTTAATTGATTCAGAATGATAACGAGTCAAGCTGAAACGGGCGACTCATTTGGTAGGGACGGGAAGGCAGACTGTTTACGAGACTTCTCCACCGAAAACACTGTGTAAAGCATGGATTTCTTCTCTCACGAGTCTGCCTGCACGCAGCCACGTTCACGGTAAAACTCCCTCCGTCCCTCTGTAGACTACCTAATTTGGTTCAAACGAAAACATAATCCATTGGTGTGATTATAATTGCTCGTTTCACATCGTGGTTGTTCCACGCTTCGCATAGACGATGCGATGATACTGCTCTTGCTTTTACCAACGTCGTCAGGCACGTGCACACAGACATCAAACGGGGCTTGAGCCCCTGCCCTTTTAAGAGAGAATTGTCCACCAAAGGGCCCTTTTAGAAATGTCAGCCCCTGCCTCTCTTAACATTCTCTGCACGTCCCTGACCAACGCGGTCCCTGACCAACGCGTGAGAGAGAGAGAGAGAGAGAGTGTGTTGTCTGCCTCAGTGGTGCGTGTTCCCCACACTCAAGCCCCCACCGTTGCGCTGTGTGTGTGTGTGTGTGTGTGTGTGTGTGTGAGAGAGAGAGAGAGAGAGAGAGAGAGAGGGAGAGAGAGAGAGAGAGAGTGTGTTGTCTGCCTGCCCTGCTCAATAGCGCCCCTCCTTTAACGTGTGTGTGTGTGTGTGTGGTCTGTGTGTGTGGTCAGGAGAGGTATGGCCGGCGACAGACATACACGGCAGGCGACAGACATACACGGCCAGTAACATCTTGAAAGCGAATCACAGGAGCGGCTACCACCGCTCAAAAAGGTTTATTTTACTATGTCTGAGAACCTAGGTCTGAGAACATGAAGATTCTCAGGCCTAGAACAATAGTCTGGTTGTTTATTAGCCTGATTTCAGACTCTGCGCTGGAGCTTGAGTCTGACATTGTCTCATTGACAAGAGATTTCAAAGGGGAGGGGATTTAAAATGTGAAATTCCCAATCACAAGAGATCTGGTGGGAGGGGTTGTGTTTGACTTGTGTACACAAAACAATCCCCCCTCCCCCTCCCCTCTATGACAGGCACCAAACAGGTCATTGTCTTTGATGTTTCATTGATTAGAAAGAATCACTAACGAGCTATTGACACTTGTAGTTGTAGCTCTTTTGAAGTTCAAAGGAGGCAATTAAGAACTCTGGTGAGCCACCCCTCCCTCCACTGTTTCTGTTGATTTTCAAAAGTTAGACCCACCCCTCCTCCGTCTTGCATTGATTTTATTGGTCGGTGCGCCAAGACACCGACAGAAAGAGGCGCGTCATATGCCACTTCCAGACCAAGAGAAGCAGTCCACTCAGAGAGTGGGCGGGTCTATTGGCTGGAGCCAGGCAAGTTGTTTATAGCAACCACACTAACTAGAAAGGTGCAATTCTGGGAAATAGCAAGTGCAAGTGCATGGTTGCAGTGAGTCGCAAGTAGGCCTGGGGCGGTATGGACATTTTGTTACCGCGATTACCGTCTTCCCATTTACTGCCGGTACTGCGGTAATTACCGCACCCCCGTATCTATTAATTAAGGTTCGGCGATAAGCCAAAATATTGCAATCATCTTCCCAAAAGTCGCCTCTCCACAGTGGAGAGGCGACACAGCCTGACTGCCCGAGTTATACTTCTCCGTACAGCACAGCGGGTCTGGCTTTCAAAGGAGCAGATCTACAAGCTCACAACACATCGCATCCGCGACGCGTTCTGAACTTTTAGATCTGCACTGTCGGGTTACCATAGTAACGTAGGCTAGCTACTTGGGCTTTTCAGACACAAACAGCTGTGTGAACAAACCAGAAGACTGAGAAGAGGAAGGGTAGTCAGATCGTGTACAGTGATTCTGTAAACTCACGTCACGTCTCAACTCTCAAATCGCAGTGATTGAGTGCTGCTATATACAGGTTTTAGTTACAAGACTTGACAGAAAAGGTTATAAAATCGCCGACGCGCTGCCGGACGGGGCACAACGTGCGACGCGGTGGAAAAAGTAAAATAGTTTCATTTTCGGTTTTAGTCCACGCGGCCCGCGCTCCGCCAGTAATCCGTATGAATAAAAAAAGATATGCCACAACACAAGGTATGTAAATGTATTAACATCCTTGTGTCGAGTGGATTACAGAGAAAGTTTATGCTGCTCCGTCATAGAGTTGTGCTCCGTACTCTACTGCCCTGTGCACTGTGTGCAGGTCTGTGTCTGAGTGACGTATGTGGCTTCCAACGTGTGGTACACGGCCCAGAGCAGAGCGGCATGGAGCGCATGCGGTCCTCGCTTCTCCCCCGTTTTAAAACTCGCTTGTTTTCCAATAAAAAATAGACCTTTTTTTCTTCTTTTTACCGTGGTAAGCACAATGACACCGCGGTAGACGGTGTGGCGGTTACCGCCTCCAACCCTAGTCTCAAGGAATCCACTGGGAACTGAATTCCTTCTTACCATTTATATTATATATTGTGATGTCACTTAAACTTGACCAATCCTGTCTGATTGGACATTATATTGTCCAATCATAAAATGGACAGAAAAAAGTCCATTGAACTAAATGAACTTTTGGGATTATTACTCAAAGGGAGCACTGGACGCGGCCGGGGTGGCTGCGCAGTGTCGCGTCATCGACGCACGTGAAGTGCCGCGCAGTAACCCCAACTGGATGCGGTGCGCTGCTACACAGCACATCCATTTCCCCCAGTGGGGAGAACCATGGGAGAACATGTTCACCACGCGGCAACGCTGGAAAAATAGAACAGCGGCGTATCGGCGCGGCTGCGCGCGTCTGACGCCGCCGGTGTGGGTTAGTTCATTGAAAATAACGGGGCCGTATTTTTTGACGCGCCGCTTCCGCGCCGCCTCCGCGTCCAGTGTGTGTTCCTCTTCAGTCCTCACACTCAAGTTGCACTGCAGATCTGACCATTATGTCGGAATCATACAGTATTGTTCTGGACTTTGTCAGAGTACCTGTTGTACCACTCAGTCTGTGTCGCTTTTGTGCGCATGCAGTACATACCTATCCTGTACAACTTTACTACAGGTTGCATCCTTGCATCAAACAGTCCACGTCCCTGGTCCATCTCTGTCTGATCCTCTGACAACGTTGAATACCTTTTAGAGGCCATCTCTCTAGATACTGAAGACCTCTCCCTGTGCTCTGTGGAAATCAGTAAAAAAAACGTCATAATATATGTAATGTATACTGTACATGCTTGCTAAAATGTTAAAGTGCCAAATGGAGAATAAGTGTTTTACTTCTGGTCGGTGGAATTGACCCTTCAATAAGCCCCTCCCTAAAAGCGATTGTCCACCGTTGCTATACTCTCAGCTTGCCAATGCCAGTGCAAGCTTTTATCAGTTGTCATAGTTGTCAATCTTATTTTGCCCGCTCACAGAGTTTCCAACATAGCAAGAATAGGAATACCACAATAATGCGACAGTGACTACCAGTAAGACGCCTAAGGGCGACAAGCGACCTCACCCATGGCCATCTGGCCAATGATGTATCGGACCAGTTACCCATATATGGAGACCCCTGGTACCCATATATGGAGATCCATGTACTGTATATGGAGATATATGGTGAGACCCCAAACATGCTTACTCAGTTATTCGTTATGTGAAAGTCCTATGACGTCTATGACATCTGACATCATACATACTGCCTGTAGATTACAATAGAACTATTAAACACACAATCCACACAGTCTGTTGCATTCTAATCAACTAAAACAAACTGTCTGCCGTCATTATGTAGTCGTTTTAATGGATGATGTTGATTTATGGTTTATTCAGAGCAATTGACAAGTAACATGAACGAACGTGAACACGTTGTGTCAGGTGGAAAATAGTTTGTTTTGTTAGATATTCTTTTTCTTTGTTTTACCTGACAGAGTGTTGTACCCGGTCTTCCCATGTAGTAATGTCCATGTTGACACAACCGTCTCCTCTTCCTGTTCCTGTTTAATGTGTGGAGGTTGTGGTTCATCCTGGACCAGGCTGGAGCTCCTCTCCTCTTTACACACAGACAAAAGGACAGAAGAATTAGCATCAGCACAGCAACTCAAAATGTTTTTCTCTCATTGGATGAGAATATTCTTATTTATTCTTTTGTTTAACCGTGTTTTGTCCCATTTGTATGACAAGGGTCCTAAAAGGAGCAATCATCTACAAAGTAAAACATGTTAGAAAAGGGAATTTGCTGGCCATTGACATTGATTCATGTCTGGTTTTTAGTGTCAAGTACAATAGGCTGCATATTGATTCTGAATATTCAAAACTGTTACAAGTAAAGCTGATGAGAATTGTCCCTGCTTAACACCCCCCCCCCCCCCCCCCCCCCCCCCCCCACACACACACACACACACACTGAACGTAGTGTACCAACCTGCAGTGTAAGGAGGATGGATGTCCATATCAAAATCAATGTCCAGCAGTTTGTTTTGTGTCTCCAGCTGGGTTTCTAGTGTCTCTATCTCTCTCTGGAAGAGGTTGCACATGAACTCTGCAGTCGCACTAATGCGCTCCAATACAAACACTCTGACATTAAGCTTCAAACTACAAACATCAACACCACGCTGCTGTTTCTCCAAAACACACAATATCTCTTCTCCCACCGAGGTCATGTGTTCATTTATCTTCAGCCGTACAGACTCCATTTGACTCGTTTTACCTCCTTTATTAGACATTTTCACCAACTGTAAAATACTGTAAAAGTCTATGTTCCTACTGTAATAGGATATACTTATATAATGTGTACAGTCAGTTCTCTGTTCCTACTGTGCTATAATAGTATTAGCAGCTGCCAGCTCCTGTTGAATAGACTTTAACATAACTCCTATAACATTATATGAACTAGAAGACATCTGGGGCTTCCTCCACCTTCAATGGTAGCTTCAAGTGTAGAGTAGAGTAGAACAGGACAGGAGCAACTTCTACCTTCCTACCCTGAACCTAGCCTACTATACCGTCATTAAAGCTCAAATGTACGCACAATAATTTGCAACGTACTATCGTAAGGTATTGTGTCTTGTAGAACACAATAGCCTTTCCTACAAAATAATAGACTTACATAAACTGTAAAGCGGTGTCTACATGCTGAAGAACTCCGGTTCCACCATTTTGCGCTGAACCAGAGTGTATATAAGAGAGTTACGTCACGCTTTGAACTCGCCGCAGACCGGAAGTGGCGTCGCATGGAGCCTGTTCTCATTCTTATCGAGGCTCTGCTGCTCTCCTGCCCGTCCGCCCCCACTATAGCCGAGGTATTTTCAATCACTGGTAAGTAGACGAAATCACGTCTTTTTCACCCTTTTAACGCATTCACGGGCCTCTCGTGAATGTGTGAATGCGTGAATGCGTTAAAAGGGTGAAAAAGACGTGATTTCGTCTAGTTACCAGTGATTGAAAATACCTCGGCTATAGTGGGGGCGGACGGGCTGAAGAGCAGCTCTCAGAGGCGTGTATGTGTCTCCCGTAGGAAGTGAGGCCGATCGCCCCCCGCTACCCCCGCCTCCCCGTTCTTTGCTCCCAGACCACGCCCCCGACCGTCGCGATTGGCCGGCTGTACTCTGCTGTACTTCCTGGCCATGTCCAAGGAAGATCAAAGAAGGAACGGACACCAACGTCATTTTCGTCATTTCAGGCTCCATGGGACGCCGCCATGACACTTTGGCCACCCAAAATTAACATTAGCGTCTATGAGCACTTCGTCACTTCCGCCACCCAAAAGTGGCCACGCGGCGTGCCAACTTCCGGGTGTTGTCTGTTCCTTGTAGATATTCCTTGGCCATGTCCAAGATCTTCCTTGGCCATGTCCTGTTACTGTTGTTGTCGCGTCGCACTAGTGCTGTCACGCGTAGAAGGATGTTTGAGAGAGATGAGATTCAATTTATTGTCAGTGTACAGTACAAGTACAGTACAGTACAGCGAAAAGTATTTTCACATCTCATACGTGGAGACGTTTGAATACGCGGAGACGTTTGGACTTTTGGAAAAATGAAAATGCGCGTGATTTACAACGCTGCCGACCGACCGATGACAATATTGTTGTTGGACCGTCGCTAAATACCATCTAATGATGTAAAGTTCGATTACTGTACCACATGAATAGCGTGGCATTACTGCCCACAGAAAAGCAGTGTGACTGCAGGTTTGGGAAGAGAGGGAGAGGGGGAAAAACGTCTGGAGACTGATGCTTTAGTCTAAAGTAGCCAGCGTGGAATCAGACTATTTTGAGTTATTTTGTTATTATTATCATTATTATGAAGGACCGACTGTGGGGGGGAAAATAATAATAATTGCACACCATAGCCTACCACAAGACATAAAGCATTTACATTTTTTATTTGACAAGCAGCCTACCACAAGACATAAAGCATTTACATTTTTTATTTGACAAGCTTGGGAGAGAAGACTTGTAATTGAACGTATTGGTAGCCTAGTATAATTATATAGGTACATAGAGATGATTAATGAGGTGTTATAGTGATGCTAATTCTACACCACCTGAAAGGTAGATATATGAGCCATCAGAATTCCATCCATTCCTCCTCCTCCTACATTATTCTATAGGCCTATTGTCTGCATGACATCATTGTTAGTAGAGATGCTTGATGAGGCGTTACATTAGATCAGACAAATATACTTCAAAAGGTAAAGGTACATAATGTTCGAAAATAGCAGATCTACAAGCTCACAACGCGTCGTTGCAACCCCTGCTAAATACATAAATTGTACTGTGTGAAGTGCTCTCCTGAGTGACCACTTCATCAATGCAGTGGGAGCAGTGTGGGACTAAAAAGTACTAGAATAGTATACATTGTTTATATAGTATACAAACATAAATGAGGGGACATTAGTTCAGTTTTGATACACTTTAATGTAAAATTCACAGTAAAAATGAATGTGCAGTTACAACTGTTATACCAGGGCAGTGCAACAAAAAGTTTCAACTTCAAATAAAGTGTCAGTAAAAGTTAAAATGAATGTGCAGTTACAACTGTTATACCAGGGCAGTGGAATACAAATGACAAATATACAATAAAAAGGTGTATTTAGCAGTATCTTCAGCAGCAGTGTCACAATGTGAAAATGAAGCAGAAAAGGCAGGCAGAATAATTCACTCATATTCACTTGTAATTCAGACTCCACATCCTCACAACATTACTTGTTGGGATGTGGGTGATTATCCCTGTCATCAATAGGAGATTTTCCACACCAGCCTCTCAACGGTCAGCTGGAAAGAAACGGCCCGCAAGCCCCACCACTGGCTCACCGGAGTCCGTGGCTCCCCCTGGGGTTAAACGTCTGCGTACGTCCCCCCAAGT
Source organism: Nannobrachium achirus (assembly GCF_963921795.1). Taxonomy (NCBI): domain Eukaryota; kingdom Metazoa; phylum Chordata; class Actinopteri; order Myctophiformes; family Myctophidae; genus Nannobrachium; species Nannobrachium achirus. The sequence goes on along the minus strand of NC_137818.1, from coordinate 12,248,120 downwards.
GCCGCTGGAACCCGAGTCCCAGCCACCCCATTCAGTTTTTAAATCGCATTCTCCATCTCCATTAATGCCCCCAAACGCTGTTTCAATACCTCCGCTGCCACAATCAATAGTCCAGGAATCCTCAGCCCACCTTGACTCAAAGCACTCATTGTTGATTCCTGCTCAACATGCGTCCAAACTTTCCATTTACAGCTACAATTCCAATCGGCCGGAGGTCCTATATGTTGGAGATTCTATAATCAGATCTGTTAAACTTCCCGGTGCAACTACACACAGAAAAATAATGGTTCTTAAATGGTTCTTTAAAAGGCTATATGGTTCTTTGAAGAACCATCGCCTACTAAAGAACCATTTTATTTAGCAAATGGTTCTTCAGATTCCTCATATGGTTCTTTGGGATTTAAAAGGTTCTTAGGCCTTTATGGAGGTTACAGTATGTATTTTGCAAATGTAAAATATAACCTACATATTAAAACAATTACAATTGCAGATGCAGAGATGGAAAGATTTATAAAAAACTATATCCTATATTAAAATTGTTTTAAAGGAGGACCTTTTAGCCAGCCGGCAGGCTTATCTCTGATGTCACTGACTCAGCCATAACCATGGAACTACACCCAAATATGAAGTGTATCTACTATCTAACCTAAATGTGTTGTCATGGCATCAGGTGCAAACAAATCAGTCTGCTCCATATAGCCTATGGGTACAAAAGGTAGCATGCCCATATATGGATATATATACTGATGACATCAGGGATATAAAAGGGACTGACAGATACAGAGATCTCCATATATGGGCATATCAGTTGGCAACATAAGTGTGAGCATGCCCAAACCATATTATGTGGGGCACAGCAGTGGCGGGCATTTTGCTGTCATAAAGATTTCTGAAAATATGCATATACATTATTATAAACCTGGAACCAAGACATCCAGTCCTGGTGAATCATGACCATAAAACATCTTATTCTGTCAAAACATATTTGAAAAACACCAAAAATGTTTATTTATTAAATATGTAGGCTAATATAATTGTATATCATATATAACATAATTTTTCAAATAGGCCTTGAATCATGACCAAACTAGGTGACTGATTTAAACCTGTTGTCCCTTTGGGCATGGCATTACATGTTATTCTCTCTCTCTCTCTCTCTCTCTCTCTCTGCACGCACGCACGCACGCACGCACGCGCGCACACACACACACACACACACACACACACACACACACACACACACACACACACACACACACACACACACACACACACACACACACACACACACACACAACAAGCAGGCCGGCATTATGTCGGCCCCGCCCACTTTTTCCTCCTCTCAGGATAGAGAAGGAAATAAAAGCTGCGTCACAAACTGGAGTTTTATTTAGCTAAGTTTGTCACCTCCATTCTTCAACATTTCCTTCATTCTGGAAGTAAGGTAAGGTTTTTTCGACTTTGAACATGTTTTAGTTGACGTTAGAATGTTCCACTGCCATCATAACGAGCAGTAGTTACATGTGTTTGTTGTGACAGCCTGGTCGAGCCAGGGCAGAGGGAAGAGACAACATTACTGTTGATTAGCTGTTAGCTGCAGCTGCTAATTCAATTGACTGTTAGCTGAAAGCTAAGAAGGCATGTAGTTGAACATTTGATGTAAACTAGCTTAAAAGTCAAGTTTAGTAAAGTTGTTGAAGGCATTTTGAGTAATGTGTGGTCTTATCTGTGTTATTAAATGACAGGTCAATGTGTTTAAAAAGAGGGGGAAATTGACTCAGTTGAGCTCTGTATTTCTCTGTATCCAGAACGTGTGAAAGGATTTGCTGGCAGCAAATGAAGACAAGATGGGCTGTGAGAAAGCAGAGTAAGTTATCCTGTGTGTGTGTGTGTGTGTGTGTGTGTGTGTGTGTGTGTGTGTGTGTGTGTGTGTGTGTGTGTGTGTGTGTGTGTGTGTGTGTGTGTGTGTGTGTGTGTGTGTGTGTGTGTGTGTGAGACAATTGCATGTGTGCAATGACACATCCACACAAGATAATGGCACAAAATAATTAAATGTCAGTAATATGGAAAATTCTGTGTTTTTAGATTATAATTTATGTAGGCCTATGTTTTATATCAATGGTGAAATCGATGTTTGACAAGTATTGGACTAATATTAAATATAAACATTTTGTTGACCCTACTGTACATTAAACTTCACCACTTTTCAACCTATCTTCATTTAATTGGTCCTCACTAATGTTCATGATAAAATAGCAAAATTCATAGAACTCCGGCGTCTACCAGTGACATCATCGATGGGGAATCAAAACAAATAGAAACTAGGCTTTCTATTCTTGAAAAGTTGCAATGTTATAATGGAAGCCATTGTTTTCACTATAATAAAAATATTTAAAATATTTAAAAAAGAATCTTCCAAACGATGTCATTGGTAGATGGATTTCTGAACTGCCCACAGCCCTCCTATGAGACACAGAGTAGAGACACAATTGCGAGCATTAATGAAGATGGGTTGAGAAGTGGGTCATCATCATCAAAAGTGGTAATTAAGGTTTATGCAGTATAAGATGACTTAAAAGGTAACAGTATATACAATTCTGAAGTCAATTTAATTTACATTTTAAAAGAATGAATGCAGCACTTTTTCTTTTTTTAAATCATTTCAAGAGTAGCTGCCGCTGCCAGGAAGGGTTCTGAGGTCAGCACTGTAAGCTGGGACAGGCCACCGCCATCAGCATGTGTCTGCTGCTATTCTATGGTAAGTGGAGGAAGGGGTCACTGTGTCCGCACTGAAATTACTCAGTATTGCAAATGTAACCAAACTAGAGGTTCTGCTAGTATCTAGTAACTAGTAGCAAAGGCCCTCACATTCAGTAGGCTACGCTATCGACTATATATAGCTCTGAACACAGCACCACCAGTTCTTCAGTAAAAGATTAAAGCCAGGTACTTGGATATATCCTCATCTTTGGTTTTGAACTGCTGTTATTCTGGTTTATCCCCAGCATCATGCAGGCATCATCCTTTTGCACATACTGTCTTTTACCCACAATAATTGTGTGTGTGCATGTGTGTGTTGCAGCAGTATTGGTAGCAGTGACCGTATGGAACCAGAAAGGCAGTCGTCCCTGCTGAGCACGAGAGCTGGGAGGATATCAGACAAAACAACCTCGACTACAACGTTCTGTATACAAAAGGTATTGGCATAAAAGTAAAAATTTCAGAATCATATAAAGTATTTGTATCATGACATTGGATGTTGGATATGGGACACAGACCCCAAAAGGGCTGAGAAACTGCACTAGATGCATTGAAATCAGATTGGAGCAATCTGTTTCCTCAATTCACCCTTTGTTAGCCTCCTGGTTGGTCCCTGACTGACCAACCAGCAGGCTCTATCTGCCTTGTCCCGCCCTGGTTCCGCCTTTTTTATGTTGAATTAGCTAAAACATAATTTTTGGAGAAATACAAACATTTAGAAACATGCTGATTCACTATGCTGCCACTGAGCAGCTCCAATTGACTGAAACAAAGTTTGAAATTAGAATTGAGCACACAGAATAACAATATGAAGCAACTGAATTAACATGGCAGTGGATGGAATGTCCCACTGAATGTCCCACCAAGACACAGCAACCAATGTGTGTGGAGAGGGGCAGGACAATGGGTGGGACTTGACAAAGGGTGAATTGTAATTCTAAGTGTAAACACTAACAGGATAATAAATGCACTAATTGTGCATGCACACATACATCTTTTTGGCCCCAGAAAGAGAAAGTGAACATTTAGAACAGTAAAAGACTAGGAGGTGCTGTTATTCCTATCGTCTATCATCCACACAAACCTACCGCTAACCATTTCCATTTTATATGAAAAGGATAGACTTAAAGGAGTAGTTCACCACTTTTCAACCTGTCTTCATATAATAGGTCCTCACTAATGTTCATGATAAAATATCACAATTCTTTCTACTCGGTCCAAGTCTCCTAGGAGATCTGTGGGAAGTTCAGAATCCATCGTCTTGTGACATCATTTTCCAAAAAAAAATTAAATCAATATTTTTGAAAAAAATATTTAGATTTTTATTATCGCGAGAACAATGGCTTCCACTTTAAAATTGCAACTTTTCAGGAATAGAAAGCCTGCAGTTTCTATAAGCTGGATTGGCAATCGATGATGTCACAAGACTATGGGTTTCTGACCTGCCCACAGCCCTCCTCTGAGAAAATCAGATTATACCAATTATATGAACACAGGTTGAAAAGTGGTGGAGTTCCCCTTTAACTATCTTAAATGTGACTAACTGAACCTCCCCCTTCTTCAGAACGCGTACGACAGTGTCCCCTGTGCTCCAGCCTGTCCCAGTCGTCCACTCATCAAGTCCTCCCATGGCTCCTAGGAGGATGTGCACCCGGCTGGCTTCTCCTGCAGCAGCTTGGGTGCCCTGTACCTCAGCATTCCCCACCACCATCACCACACGGCAAACAGCAGCTGCACTAGTTGTGACGCTGCTTACAGCGCCAACGAAACTGGCCACGGCACGAGCGGGGACGTGAACGACGCTGGCTACGTGGATGTCGCCCAGGCAGGACGGCAGTCCCACGTCGACTTCAAGAGCTATGTAGCGCGCACTGCTTCAGCAGTGTTGGGATTGGAAATCTCATCAAAGATGATGCACAACCAACAGTCAGTGACTTGTCCCTTCAAGAACTTCCAGTGAACTTGCAGGCTCATTTTAAGAACTTGGAGGTACCCATTGCTGTTGATGAGAAGCTCTGGAAGAGTAAACACATTGTTTTGAACTCTGTCAAGTATGCGGCTGGAGCCTGTATGAGGTGGACTTGCTTTGTATTCTTCTTTTTTACTTGCACAGCACTTAAGAGATTTAAATGTTTTGAAACTGTTGTACTGATGTTGAATTTTGATTAAATGATGATTTGATTAAATTCAAAGACTTATAACTAATCTCGTGTTCATCTTTTCCTACAAATCTGATATATTTTAAAGTGTAGTGAAAGATTTATTACCCTAAGAACCACTTTTTTAGCTGAAAAAAAACATTTTTTAGCTGAAGAACCATTTTTTTAGCTGAAGAACCATTATAAAGTTCATTTTCCAAAAGGTTCTTCAGAGAACCTTTTTTTGAAATGGTTCTTTGAGGAACCAGAAATGGTTCCTCAAAGAACCATTTTTGAATGGTTCTTTGAAGCACCTTTAATGGTTCTTTATCGAACCATTCGAATAAATGGTTCTTTAAAGAACCTTGGTGAAAAAGGTTCTTTGTGGAACCAAAAATGGTTCTTCTATGGAATCGCTCTGAAGAACCATTTTTGGTTCCAGTTGGAACCTTTTTTTTTCTGTGTGTACTTATTGTCTCTCAGGAGGAAAAACCTGTGATTTTATTGAATTAATTCCTTCCCTACTCGACGCTCACCCCTCTGTCCACACAGTTATCGTTCACTCTGGCACTAATGATGTAATGGCTAGGCAAAGTATCAAATTACATGCCCAGCTGGTAGCGCTTGTCGATACAGTTGAAAGCCTAGGGAGGAGGTGTGTCTTGTCTGGCCCCATTCCAGCTATGTTCAAGAGCGACGAGCATTTTAGCAGGCTGCTGCATCTTAATCTTTGGATGCAGAATTACAGCCTGGCCACTGATACTGGTTTCATTAATAACTTTAACTATTTCTGGACTCAGAGGGACCTTTTTAAATCAGATGGGCTGCACCCAAATGTGAAGGGAACAGCCAAACTCACTAATAACTGTATTAATTATATTGCTTATAAGTGATGTTTTTCTCAGCAGGACCATGACCAGTACTATGCCCCTAACTTGCATAGTACTCTCTCACTTCCGAGATGTCCTGCTGATGTTAGTGATGTTAGTTTTGTCCTTCCTGCAATTTCACAATTTCCTGATGAACGGCTGTGTGTAAAACCTACACCTGCTATTATTGAAAATAACCCTATTACCTCTGCTACAAGCTGCCTTAAAATGGCACTTTTTAATATTAGAGCTATGAAAGAAAAAACTTTTCTTATTAATGACATTATTACTTCTTATAAGCTTGACTGTATTTTACTCACTGAAACATGGCTAGATGACAGTGGTAGTAAAGAGCTGATTGAGGCCTCCCCACCAAAATTTTCATTTTTTCACTGTCCAAGACTTGACAGGACAGGTGGTGGTGTTGCTGCTATATATTCAGACATTTTGTCATGTAAACCTATCTCACTTGGTTCTTATAATACATTTGAGTACTTAGCTATGCTCGTCAAAGCTGTTCAACCCTGTTTAATGATTACCATTTACCGGCCCCCGAAGCTCAGAACTGGTTTCATGGATGAATTCAGTGAGCTTTTGTCTCAAATTACTGTTAAATTTGACTCAGTACTTTTGTGTGGGGACCTGAATATTCATGTTGATCAGGCCAATGACTATTTTTCTAATTCTTTTAAAGACATTTTATCAGCCTTTGATTTTATCCAGCACATTTCGGGACCCACACATGAGCGCGGTCACACGCTTGACCTGGTCATTTCTAAGGGCCTTAAAATTGACCCAACAACCACTTTTATTGATCTTGCCATTTCAGATCACTTTTGTATATTTTTTAACCTTGAGTGGATCTCTAAACACGTCCCTGCTGTTAAAACAACTAGTAGACGTTTTATTCGTGCCAATACGATAGATAGATTTGTAAGCCTATACACAGATTCTGAACTAGTTGTTGGGTCACAATCATCTGATCATGATTATGTTTCTAATCCTGTCCTGCCGCCTTTGTCTTTATGTGACAAATTGGTAAGTAATTTTAATTCCATAACTAAACATATTATGGATGATATTGCCCCTTTAAAAACAAAGGTAGTTAGTGGTGAGATAAAATCCCCTTGGAGGAACAATGAAAACATTAAAGCACTAAAAAGGACCTGCCGCCAATATGAGCGGAAGTGGCGGAAGAGTAAGCTGCAGGTTGATTATAATGAATATAGAGAATTGCTAAAAAAATACAACAACAAAATGAAAACATCTAGACAGCAATACTTTTCTCAACTTATTAATGATAACCTTCATAACTCCAAGTTTCTCTTCAACACCATTGGCAAATTAATTAATCCTCCACGATCAATACCATCTGAAATGCAGTCCAGGGAGAAGTGCAATGACTTTGCCTCCTATTTTAACAGCAAAATTCTTAATATCAGGAATCACATCAGGTCGCCCTCTACTGGTGGGCATGATGTTGCATCCACCCAACACCTTACTGTCACCACTTTCTCCAACTTTGTACCCATTACACAGTGTGAGCTTCAGGAAACGGTGCAACAGTTGAGCTCTGCAACATGCGCCCTTGACACATTGCCCACAAAGTTTTTTAAAAATGTTTTTAGCTGTCTGGTCAATGATGTTCTGGCCATTGTTAATGCCTCACTACTCTCTGGAATTTTCCCCACTGACCTCAAACACGCCATTATATCACCACTACTTAAAAAGCCTAATCTTGATCCACTTCTCTTTGAGAGTTACAGACCAATTTCTAATCTCCCATTTCTAGGGAAAATTCTTGAAAAAGTGGTCTACAAACAATTGTATAATTACCTATCACTCCATAATCTGTTTGATGCCTGCCAGTCCGGTTTTAGGATCAATCATAGCACAGAAACTGCCTTGGTCAAAGTTGTTAATGATCTCAGAATAGCTACTGACAATCATAAAGCCTCTGTTCTGGTCCTTCTTGATCTTAGTGCTGCGTTTGATACAGTAGATCATTCCATTCTTCTCCAGCGACTAGAACAATGCTTAGGCCTTCAAGGCATAGTCCTAGACTGGCTGTCATCTTACCTCACTGGAAGATCCTTTTTTGTTTCGATCGGCAGCTATGAATCCGATGGAGTTAAAACTCCATTTGGAGTCCCTCAAGGGTCAATTCTTGGTCCACTCCTATTTAATTTATATATGCTTCCACTCAGATCCATCATCCAACAATATAATATATCTTATCAGTCCTATGCTGATGACACTCAATTATACATTTCTGTCTCAGCTAATAGTCTTAACCCAGTAAATGACCTTGTGCGATGTATCTCGGACATAAAAGATTGGATGACCAACAATTTCCTTAAACTAAATGAAGAGAAAACAGAGATTTTATTAGTAGGTCCGAAGGACTTAAGGCTCCAGATTAGTTCCCTGTTATCTCCCCTGTCAGTTAAACCCAGTGACCACTTAAAAAACTTGGGTGTGATTTTAGACACAGATCTCAACTTTCAGAAGCACATCTCTTCCGTCTCAAAAACTGCCTTTTATCACCTAAGGAACATATCGAAAGTTAGATGCTTCCTATCGCAACCAGACGCTGAAAAACTGGTTCACGCTTTTATTTCCAGTAGATTAGACTACTGTAATGTCCTCTTCACTGGACTAACAAAACAGGTCCTACATAAACTCCAACTTGTTCAAAATGCTGCTGCTAGAGTTTTAACTAGAACCAAGAGATTTGAACATATTACTCCTGTTTTATCTTCTCTTCACTGGCTCCCAGTAAAGCAAAGAATTGATTTTAAAGTGCTTCTTATTGTTTTTAAATCTCTTAATGGTTTAGCTCCCTCCTATGTTTCTGACATGCTTGAACCATATGTACCTACCAGAACCCTTAGATCTTCTGACAAAGGTCTCCTCACTGAATACAGGATCAATTCTAAATCAGGTTATGGTGCTTTCAGTCACTATGGTCCTGCTCTGTGGAATTCGATACCAGCTGATCTAAGGTCTGTTACAACTGTGTCTTCTTTTAAAAGCAAACTGAAGACCTACCTATTCTCAAAAGCTTTTACCTAGGGTTAGAATGTATTGTTTAAACTGTTTTCCTTTTTATCATATGTATGTTCACTTTGTGTCAATATGTATGTTTTTATTGTTTTTTAATTTTGGGCTTTATTTTATATTACATTTTTGTTTTTTATTGTCATTTTCATTGAAGCACATTGAGCTTGCGCTTGTCGTATGAAATGTGCTATACAAATAAATGTGACTTGACTATCCTCCACAGAATCTGCCAAATCGCGACGGTCGGGGGCGTGGTCTGGGAGCAAAGAACGGGGAGGCGGGGGTAGCGGGGGGCGATCGGCCTCACTTCCTACGGGAGACACATACACGCTTGCCAGACTGTATGCTGGGAGCAAATCGCGGAGGCAACAGTCTGGCCACGCGAGACTACGCTGAACATAAACAACAAGCATTCACTTCCGGGTCAACGTGTTACAAGCGTCGGGAGCAAAGGATCCAGACCTATGATCCAGACACTGTTGACTGTCGCCGTCTGGTGGAGGAGGTGCGTAACTGTTAGTGAATAAAGGATGGATGGATGTACTGAACTGCCCTCATCTTCTGAATCAATGTTATACAAAATTAAATTAATTCTATATCCCTTTTGGGTAAAGACCTTTTCTACCGTTCGTGGATCTGCATGTTGGACAGCTTAAATATTTAAATACATGTTCTACAATGATACATTGTTATGTTTAAATAGGCCTACATTTATTTTTAACTGAACCGTAGTCTAGCTTAAATACATGTTCTACAATGATACATTGTTATATTTAAATAGGCCTACATTTATTTTTAACTGAACCGTAGTCTAGCTTATTCATATTGATGATGTAATTGCATCAATAATTACACCCTTAGTAGACTACCCGCTCCCTTTCACAGCTATAGTGAGAGCTCCACAAGATAAACAGAATACAATAAACAAGGCTATGCCCTAATCCATGGGTCTTCAACAGGGGGTCCGGGACCCCTATAGGGGGTCCTCAGAGTTACTATAGGGGGGCCTCAAACAAATCCATATTCTGAGAACTTTGGCCAAAAATAGCAGATCTACAAGCTCACAACGCCTTGCTTTGGTGTAGAGGGGAAAAAGAGCAGACTAAGTACAGAGTGAAAGGTCAAGTTTATTAAGTATTGACGGTTCAAGTGGTTAAATATCTGAAAACACAAATTGACATTATTCCAAAATACACTGATTGTGCTGTCAAACATTGAAACAATATGGAATCTATTAACAGTTGTGGGGGTCCCCGCTTGATCTCTCTCTCAACTAAGGGGTCCTTGGCCTGAAAACATTAACCCCTGCCCTAATCTTAAGGAAAACCTCTTGAGACTCGACCTGTAGCACTTAACCTAGTCTTGACCAGTGGTTCTCAACCTTTTCAGGCCACGACCCCAAAAATAATCATATTTTAACTGGGGGGACCTCCCCCCCACCCTACGAGCACCAAGTTACATTTTGTATAACACGGTTCTATTGTGAAAATAGCAGATCTACATGCTCACAACGCCTTGTGTAGGCGTTGTGAGAATGTATATTGGCTATTTTACCAATTTCTGAATTTTAGAGGTAGCCTATGTTTAATTTGTAATTTTAGATGTAGGGCCTATTAAAATGTCTTTAGAAATGTGCAGATACCCTCAATAGTCTATACACGTAAACGCTATGCTGGTTTGTTTACTGTTGAATGAGAAAACAATTTTGCACATTAATCACCGTAGATTAGAGGAGAAGCAGCGGGTGGTGGACATATATAGAAAGGTAGACGCCTCCTTTAGCTCTGGGGCATAAGCTTCGCGGACTCGGCGACCGGTCGTTTCTCACTTCACTGGCACGGTCGTTTGTCGGCCAATCAGAGGCAGGTGGGGAGAGTCTTTTCGAACGCAGCCTCTAAGAACAGCTCTGTTTAATTGAATTGACAAGTCCCGGTAAAGACGATCGGTGATTGGCCAGTAGTCACTTTGTTGTATATCGTGGTCACTGGCACTCCTGGACATCCGGTTGTTGCACGTCGCTCCAGTGAACTGCAGCGGTGAATGAGGCATCTAGCTAACTGTGGTGGTGGAGAGGAGGCATCCAGCTTTTTATATCTGTGGTGGAGAGGGATTATTTTTATAGTTATTTTTATAGCAGTTATAACAGACTGACTTACACTGAACACTAAGTTAACTATAAACAACATTGTGAAAATTGTTCACACCAACTATAAAAAAAATCGATGGTGAAAAAAATATATATGTTGTTTTCAAATTATTGGTTGCCCAATATGTAGGTCGAAGGAGAGGTGGAAGGTAACAGGAGAGGACAGAAGGGTAACTGCATAAAAAAAAGTGTGTTTCCCTTCAAATTGAATAAAGTAGCTATTCTTCTATATTATATAGCAGTTGTAACATAATGAAACAAACAATGCTGTATAAAGATCCATTTACAGAAGGGTACCAGCATAATAAAAAAGAAAACAGATCCACATTCAGTCCTGTCTGCAGACACGGCTCTGTTGGTATATTAACTAAGGCAGTGGTTCCCAAACCGTTCAGGTCCAAATGAAAAAAAAGAAAAAGAGATTAGACATTTACCCTGGACACCCAAACTAGTGAAAATGGCCGATCTACAAGCACACAAGGTGTCAATTCACACTGCATTGAGAACTTGTAGATCAGCTGCTGTTTTCACTACTTCTTATATTATTTATTTATGGACAGGTTTTTCTCCAACGTGGACACGATGGTGTACGGTAAGCTGACTTGACGTTCTAAAACTCTTGTCACAATGTTTACAGTGGAAAGGTTTTTCAAAATTTTCTCCAATGTGGACATGCTGGTGCCTCTTCAGTTTATCGGACCGACTGAAACTCTTGTCACAATGTTCACAGTGGAAAGGTTTTTCTCCAGTGTGGACATGCTGGTGTCTCTTCAGTTTAGACGACTGACTGAAACTATTTTCACAATGGTTACAGTGGAAAGGTTTTTCTCGAGTGTGGATACGCTGGTGTGTCTTCAGACTGGATGACACACTGAAACTCTTGTCACAAAGTTTACAGTGGAAAGGTTTTTCTCCAGTGTGGACATGCTGGTGTATCTTTAGTTCATCTGACCGACTGAAACTCTTGTCACAATGTTTACAGTGGAAGGGTTTTTCTCCAGTGTGGATACGCTGGTGCATCTTCAGTGTATCTGACCGACTGAAACTCTTGTCGCAATGTTTACAGTGGAAAGGTTTTTCTCCAGTGTGGACACGATGGTGTCTCTTCAGTAAACGTGACCGACTGAAACTCTTGTTACAATGATTACAGTGGAAAGTTTTTTCTCTTTCTCCAGTGTGGACCTGATGGGGTTTCAGAGACTGGGACCTCCCTCCTGAGAGAAAAAGACAGAGAGACAAAACAAAACAAAAAAACAGACAGAGACAGACAGGGGTGAGAGAGGGCGAGAGTTTTTTAAATTGTCTTGCTATAGCGCCACCAGGAAGCATATTAGCAAAACGCAACATATTACTCCCAACAGATTTTGTCCAAACATCACACATATCAGTACTAGGGCTGTCAAAGTTAATGCGATAATAACGAGTTTAGCGAGGAGGAGGATAGGGTTCTCTCTGCATCAGCTATGTGCTTAGCCGACAAGTGGTATTTTAGACCACTCCGGTGGTAACTAAAATTCACATCGACAGCATGACTTTAGTTCTGTTGTGAGAACCGCCTGGCAGGGCTTTGGAGCTGAACTTGCCATTCAAAATAAAAAATGGGGATGAATAGTTGAAGTGTACCTTTTAAGAACGGATTTGTGTTAGTGTTAGATTACTAACAATTACAATTAGTATATCAATATGACCATCTGTTATTTGCTGCTATATGATTTAAGCATTTGTATTTTCTCCCATGCACACCTTTTGTTACTTACTTAAGATTATGGACAGTATTTGTCATTGTTCCATAATAATAGACATTTGCGGGAACGGTTTTGCAGTCGCTAAATCGCACTGTGGTGAAGAAAAAAAGAGTTGAGCCAGAAGGCAAAGCTCTCTGTCTACCGAGCAATCTTCGTTCCTACTCTCACCTATGGTCATGAAGTGTGGGTCATGACCGAAAGTATAAGGTCGTGGGTGCAAGCGGACGAAATGGGTTTCCTCAGACGGGTGGCTGGTACCTCCCTTAGAGATAGGGTGAGAAGTTCAGTCACCCGAGAGAGACTTGGAGTAGAACCGCTGCTCCTACACTTGGAAAGGAGTCAGCTTAGGTGGTTCGGGCCACAGATATAAAAAGCTAGATACCTCCCTCCGGTGGGGGGGGTTGGTCAAAGAGAGCTGGCAAGCCTCCCAATAACTCTATGCAAGCCTCCAGAATTCTGAGGCGGGGCTCTTCGGAATTCTGAAGGACGCTTCCTTGTGCATCACAGAATGGGAAGCTCGGCAGGCCAATCAGATGCAGGACTGGCACGACTGTCTTTCCCATTGGAGGGGGCAGAGTGCCTTCCGCAGTTCCACAGTTACGCACTTCCGCCAGTGGTGTTTGACCAGTCGCACCAATGAACTGCAGCGGCGGGGAAGGTATCTAGCTTTTTATATCTGTGGTTCGGGCATCTAGTACGGATGCCCCTCGAGCGCCTTCCTAGGAAGGTCCTCGATGCACGTCCCACTGGGAGGCCAGATGGAGGGATTATATCTCCAAAATGGCTTGGGAACGCCTCGGTATACTCCCTGAGGGAGTGGAGGAAGTTGCTCAGGATAAGGAAATCTGGAGGTTTCAGTTGGAACTGTTACTCCCGCGACCCGATTCCGGATAAGCGGTTGAAGATGGATGGATGGATGTATAAAGCCAGTCTACTCCCATGTTGATAATACTACTTAAAAAATGAAAAATCTGTTTGAGGTAGATTTAGAACATAGAAAGAATATGCAATTAATTTATGATTAATCATGATTAACTATGGACACTAATGTGATTAATCATCATAATTGATAGCCCTAATCAGTACACATTATCTCTAGTCATGTCATCAAGAAATACCTGTTTGACCTTTCACATTCTATCCTGATTGGCTAAGCTTGGCTTTCAAAGGTTGCAGGAGTGGTCGTTCGGGAACAGACCCCCATTTCGACGTACCCCTATTTCGAAATACCGCTACTCCGCCCCCCCGCTACTCCGCCCCCCGCGACTTCGACACCCCCCCTTTTCGACCCGTCGGAATGCCCCCCCCCCCCCCCCCCCCCACGGAAAAAAGACCGAACGAAACGACTGACTGACGGCCGAGCAAGATGGGGAGAGAGGGAGAGAGAGTGGGAGAGAGAATTGTCAAATCAATTTGATCATCTCTCTTCTCTCTCTCTCTCTCTCTCTCTCTCTGTCATAGGCTATGATATGATATTTATGTAGGCCTATATGTGAAGTCCTTTCATGAAACCAAACACTGTAGGCCTAATGCTTTAATTGTTGTTATTGGCTATACGTTTGTATTGCATTAAAAAGGATATATCCAATATGTTTATTTTATGTCCGCTCCAGTTTTATCATTGTCAGTCAGTTTTGACTAAAGTATTCTACCTATTTTATTTTAGCCTAATAGTTAAGATAACGTGACCGCATATTTTCTAAATCTGCTGTCGTGAAAATAATGCGTGCGAAACGCCAGGTGCGCCGGAGTTGTTAATTAGCCTAATTCCCAGCTGGTAGATCAAACGGAGTTGATGATGGCCCATCACTTAAGCTACACGCTGTACCTAAATGGCCAATTGGAACTTGAAAGGAGTAGAGATTACGTAACTGCACGGACCATCAGAGAAAGTGACGGAAGTGCATGGGTGAAGTGGTGAACTTCACCGCAGACATGCAGACAAGTGTCTGTTAAACTGGCCATGGCTTTCAATCATGATTTCCCCTGTCTTTTAACAAATTACCGCGGTGCGGGCGAATGGATCAATCAAATAGGCCTATAGGTAATTATTAATCATTTTTGGATAATCGCAGATGAAATAATGCAGGAAATAAATTATGACGCAATCTATCAGCAAAAACCTAAATCTCTGAATGCTTGTGTGTGAGTGTGTGTTAGGCAGCCTATAACAGACACTCAAAAAATAACAAATGATACAAAATAGCCTAACTTAGACTATTTTGTATAATTTGTTAATTTTTCCACACTAGTCTACGAAACAGCTGTGACCACCACTTGACTCGAGTCGGATCAGCATCACGGCATGCCTGGTCGCACTGACCCACCTTAATTACCTCTATGGTAGCTGGTAGCGCTGTGCAGGTTCAATCTCTTTCATAGAAACTTCACGCATAGGCCTATTGCAAAGTAGCAAGACTAACAAGCTGTGTGTGTGTGTGTGTGTGTGTGTGTGTGTGTGTGTGTCTCTCTCTCGCTCGCTCTCTGCCAAATGGAGAGCTTTATGCGCAGAGAGAAGGAGCCAGCGAGAGAGAGAGACGTTGACGTTCTCCTAGATATTAATATCTTGCTAAAGTATGCTATTTGCTGTCTGGTTTATTGTAAGATTTTGAGAGTCCCGTCGGCTGCCTGGTTTTATTTTTTGATCGCCCGTTTCCTACCGCAGTAATAGGCTATAGGTCTACCGCCTGCTTACACTAACCGTGGGTTGAACTTGAAGAATGAATAAACACAGGGAGATGAGGAGGCATTATTATTTCTCTCTCTCTCGACGAAAAAAAAAAAGACGAACATAGCACTCCAGGCTAAATCAATGCATTTCTGTGAATACAAGAAAATATAAAACATAATAATTTGACATAATGGAAGATGTGATGGTGCGGATGTATACATTGGATTAATATAATTAGTGCGGTTGGATAATGGATAATTAATTTGCGCAGATGGATTCGGATGACCTCAAAAAGCCTATCTGTGCAGCACTTAACAACTTCAAAGGTGAAGTCAATATTGTCGAAAAGCCAACGTGTCGTAGAGGCGACGTGTCACCAATTCGAAGTGGCGGTGTCTATTGAAAAGTGGGGACACCCCGCCATTTCGACCCATTGAAGTCAATTGTCGAAATAGCGACATGTCGAAGTGCCGACGTGTAACCGGTCCGTTCTACACAGAAAGCCTGATTCTTAGAATAAGCTAGCTGGCCTGGTGGAGACCTGTGCTCAGAGTAGTACATTTGTCTCTATATATTTCTCCCAATTTAGTCGCCTTTTTAGCATTTTAGAGTCACCCAACTTCCCATACGTAAGTCTTGTTCCTGTGTTTAACACTGACTGACCTCCACTGGTCTCCTCCCAATCATCACTGTCTTCAGTGACCTCAGTGTCAGATTCGAGCTCCACTGGCTCCTCTGGTCTTTGAAGTATCTCCTCCTGTTCCTCTTCTATGTGTGGAGGCTCTGGTTCCTCCTGTTCATCTTTAATGTGTGGAGGCCCTGCTTCCTCCTGTTCCTCTTCTATGTGTGGAGGCTCTGGTTCCTCCTGGAGCAGTCTGCTCCTCTCCTGTTTAATAGAATCCTCCTCTTTACACACAGCCATGAGCAGCATGTCTAGGAGCAGAAAAAGAAAACGTCCACACACACACACACACACACACACACACACACACACACACACTGCGTGTGAGCCCGCATGCGTGCCCGCAACTGGTGGCCCAGATCAAGTCACCTTTTGACCAATGTGGCATCAACACAAAATGAGTTTGACAAGCCTGGTTTAGACTGATGCTAGGTTCTTGGTTTACCTATGATCTAGGATTACTGAGGCTCTACACTGTCTCTATACCTTTTGAAACAGAGAAAACGACCTAAATGGGAAATATGATGTCAGTTGAGCAGATAAGAATCGAATACTATAACAGACTCGACTGAAGAATAGAGGCATATTCAAGAAAGAAAACTCAATCACCCCAGGCGTGGGGCTCCTATCTTGAGTACCTATACGTGGGCATGTCGGATTTGCATGCCCTGTCTGTAACTGCTCTAAGGTAAAAGGTGAGTAAAGCACCTAATATAATTAAAACCTCCATTACACATTTGATGAATGTGCTTACCTTGCTTACTTTAAGTTGCTCTGGATAAAGAGCGTCAGCTAAATGCCTACATAGTACATTTTAAAGAGCTTGAAACTTACTGAGATCTATGTGGTCTTCAGGTTCCTGGTTAAGGTGGTCTTCAAGTTCCTGTTTAATAGAAACAGTCCTGGCTGGAGAACCCATCTTCACCTGCGGACTGGACTCCACACACTGGTCTGGAATGAAGGAATAGAATAAGGACTTTAACAATAAGAACTCTGATGTGACATGAATAACAACTTTAGTCTACACGTCTCTCCAGACTTTTATTTAACAGAAAAATGCACTTTCTGGTCAGGATACCTATTTTATCCAATCAGGATAAATAACTCAAATAAATTAGCAGACAACATTGGAACTGGAACACTATACAGTGAAGCTGATGAATGGTACTCTCTCCTGATTGGATAAAAGGTTGTCACCTACCTGAAAACGTATTTTGTGTTTATTAAATAGCTGGTGAGACAGGGAGATACAATACATTTGATATCACAATATCTTTGTTAATATTCAAAGATATTTATCTTATTTAAGTTTATAAATAGCCTAAGGGACGTTGAATACTCCACTAAGGAGACACATGTAATATATATATAATCTATAAAAAGTACATTAATATTCTCTCAAGGCTAGCTTGTAAGGCTTGTAAATATTGGAGGTCCTTGGTATGAAAACGTTTGTGGCCAATAAATGAGCTTAGCAGGGCAGATACATATCTGAGGCAGTCTAGTGAGCACACACACACACACACACACACACGCACACGCACACACACACACACACACACACACACACACACACACACACCCCTAACAGTGTATCCACTATACAATGTAATGCTCATTGCACGACCACAAGTGTTTGGAAGTTGACTTGTGTCTCTTCCAAAATACTGCAGTCGGTGTCGAAAAGATGACATGTAGTAACAGCGACACGCTCCCGTATGTATCGGCCAAACTGAACAAGACTACATTCATTTTAATTATTAACCGGATTGTTTATTTAATGATTGTATAACTAGTCATTTATTAACTAGAAAGGTGACATTCTTGTGTGAGATTGTGTGGTTGCATTGATGTGAGTCGTGAAGAATCCACTGGGAAATTAATTCCGTCTTACGATTTATATTATATATTGTGACGTCAAGTCAAGCATGACCAATCCCGTCTGATTGGACAATTTACTGTCCTGTCATAAAATGGACAGGACAAAGTCCATTGAACCGAATGAACTTTTGGGCTTACAGAAAAGTTTACAGAAAAACAGTTTTACTGTAGGAGATGAAATAAAGCTGGACAAGAATAGTCTGGTTGCCTACAGCAGGGGTCTTCAACAGGGGGTCCGGGACCACTAGGGGGTCCTCAGAGTTACTACAGGGGGTCGTCCAAATCTTTGAGGGATAGAAACTTTTTTCTCCCGTTATATTAACCACTTGAACCCATAATCTGAGAACTTTCGCCAAAAATAGCAGATCTACAAGCTCACAACATCTCACGCAGCGAGGCGGCAGATCGGGCAGACATTTAAACATACTAGAGGTTGGGTAGAGTTCAGGCCGCTACGCAGCCCTCACACTTGTGTCACACTACAGATCCGACCAATATGTATGAGTCATACAGTAGTGTTGGGGGCTTTGTCAGAGTACCTGTTGTACCACTCGGTCTGTGTCGCTTTTGTGCCCATACAGTACATAAATATATACAACTTTACTACAGGTTTTAACAACAATAAATAAAACAATACATACCTTTCCTGTACAAGTTTACTACAGGTTGCATCCTTGCATCAAACAGTCCACGTTCCTCGTCCATCTCTGGCTGTTCCTTTGACATCGTTGAACATCTTTTGGAGGCCATCTCTCTAGATTCTGAAGACCTCTCCCTGTACTCTGTGGAAATCACCAGTAGAAATAATAATATATGTAATGTAGTAGAAATAATTCATAATATATGTAATGTATACATACATGCTTCCTAAAATGTTAAATGCCAAATGGAAAGTAAGTGTTTTATTTCTGGTCGGTGGAATTGACCCTTCACTAAGCCCCTCTCCAAAAGCGATTGTCCAATGCTAGCTTAGCAACCACATTTGCTAAACTGACAGCTTGCCAGGGCAAGCTTTTGTCAGCTGTCAATGTTATTTTTCCCGGCCCTCTCACAGTTTGCAACATAATAGCAAGAATAGGAATACCACGATAACATGACAGTGACTAAGAGAACCAGCAACAGATTCCACATACCCAGAAAAGAAAACTGTGAATTATTTCACCTCTTTTTTTAAGCTGAAATTTGCACTTAAAACTGCAAGGCTGCATGGCTGTGTTCTTGAACACAAAGTCACATGACTCACCCGCCCAGGTGATGGCAAGAATACTAATTGTAATCGTAACAAAGATGCAAATCATAGCAAAACATGAAACAAATGTACAAATCTGCAGTGATCTGATGATGATGTGTTGACGGCTGCTGGGCTGGCTGAATTTTTCATGATTCTGAATCCATTGCAAGCATTTGTTTTGCACGAGAAAAAACATTTGCTAAAAACAGACCCCACAAAACTATGGTTTAGTGATGAGTTATAACTTTTCACAGTTTTGTGGGAGCCATTTTTACCCCAAGGGGTGTTTTTCGTGCAAAACAATGCTTGCAATGGATTCAGAATCATGAAAAAACCCTAGTTTGGACCTCACATGCTACTTAAAGGAGATACATTTTTTGTATTAATAATTTCCTGTATAATAAAGTCAATAAGACCCCAACTTCGATTGGCTAGTAGACACCTTTATTGGTAAGTATTTAGTTCCCAGATTGGCCAAAGACTCTTCTAACTTTCCCTTTGCAGTGCATAGCCTACTGCAGGCCTTGTTGACTAGATTTAGGAGAGATTTTAAAGCTCTTGCTCCTGAAATGATCGATTATTTCTCTGGGAAAAAAATCCCATATGAAAGGCAAGTCAATGGGTGAGAAGCAGAGCTTACAATGTGGTATTGGACAAGGACAGGCTTAGCGACGGGTCAATTTCTAAAGAATGATCTCATCTGGTTACAGTAGAACTACTAAACACACAATCCGCATGCAGTCTGTTGCAGTCATCAACTAAAACAAACTGCCTGCCGTTATGTAGTTGTTTTAATGGATGATGTTGATTGATGGTTTAGTCAGAGCAGTTGACAATGTAACATGAATGAACGTGGCCACGTTGTGCCAGGTGGAAAATAGTCTGTTATGTTATTAGTTCTTCTTTTTCTTTGTTTTACCTGACAGGGTGTTGCACCCGGTCTTCCCCTGTAGTAATGTCCATGTCGACACACCAGCCTCCTCTGCCTGTTCCTGTTCAATGTGTGGAGGTTGTGGTTCCTCCTGGACCAGACTGGAGCTCCTCTCCTCTTTACACACAGACAGAAGGAGGGCAGAAGAGTTAGCATCAGCACAGCAACTCAAAAGTGTTTTTGTTTTTTTCCCCTCATCGGATGAGAAGAATTATTGTTTTGTTTATCAGTGTTTTAATATTGTCCCATTTGTATGACAAGGGTCCTAGAAGACACTACAGTTCCATCTACAAAGTACAAAATGTTAGAAATGTGAATTTGCTGGCCATTGATGTTGATTCATGTCTGGTTTTTAGTGTCATGTACAATAGGCTGTATATTGATTCTGAATATTCAAAACAATAAGTAAAGCTTGTGAGAATCCTCCCTGCTTGTGCTTAGCTTAACATGCACGCACAGACGCATAAACACCTCGTGTTGAACGTAGTGTAACCATGTGTTTACCAACCTGCAGTGTAAGGATGGATGTCCATATCAAAATCAATGTCCAGCAGTTTGTTTTGTGTCTCCATCTCTCTCTGGAAGAGGTTACACATGAAGTCTGCAGCCGCACTGAGGCGCTCCGAAAGCTGTTTCTCCAAAATACACACTATCTCCTCTCCCACCAACGTCATGTGTTCATTTATCTTCAGCCGTACAGAGTCCATTTGACTTGTTTTGCCTCCTTTATGAGACATTTTCACCAACTGTAATATAGGTACTGTAAAAGTCTCTGTTCCTACTGTAATATACTTATATAATGTGTAAAGCAGAGCAGAGTGTCAGGATTCTCTGCTGAACCAATACTCTAAGATCTAATTCCCAAGTTGTTGTTGTTAGAATCAGACAAATAACTCTATCTAACAGACAACTAGTCTCGCGTGGTCAGAGTGTTTACTCCCGTGATTTGGAAATGCTCCCGTCATACAGTCTGACTAGGGTTGCCACCCGTTCCGTATAATACGGAATCGTTCCGTATTGGACAATTAAAAGATGCGTTCCGTATTGAACCAATACGGAACGCGGTTTGTTCCGTATTTAACCAAATGCCCCATAAAGGTCTGTCACACAAACCTCAACACAGAATTTAACAATAATGAATGAAATAAAACACAGGAAAAGACAGCAAAAGTCGCTGTGGTGCGCGCAGCGCTCTACGCTCTCCTCTCCGCTAGCCCGGCCCCTGTCTGCTCAGTGCTCATGCACTGCATGTCGCTGTCAATCACCGTTGCCTAGTTACAGTCAGTGAGATCACTGAACTTCCTCCAGATGCACACCGCGGTGACCGCGCGCTTTAAAAATGTCGTCTGAATACAATACTCCACCGCCTCAAAAAAGGACAGAAGCCTACAAAGGTACAGACGCGAGTAGGAAGAAACAAACCCGCGGCTTGACAGCGTCAGTGAAGGTTGCTTGCCAAGTGGAGAAAAATAACATGCAGTTGCCAGGTCTGATAATATAAGCCATGTTGGGCTAGGTTGGATAAAATACCATGCAGTGTTGCCAAATCTGACTATTATAAGTATTTTGGGCTCTTATTTCTGTAAAGTTGCTCAGGTTTAGGCTAGTGAAGCCTATTCAGCCTAAAGTAAAACATGTTTAATCTTCGTTGCTAATAAAGCACTTTAAACTTTAAGTATATAACTTAATGGTTTCTTGACTACCTTCTCTTTACTGACCACCAAGTGACCCAATACAAGAGCCAGGTTCAAATCATACATTGCTTTATTTCATACAAAATTAACTTATTCATATTTTAGAAACAATTGGCCACTTCAAACTGCAAAACAATATAGGTTATACCATGTTGTGTGTTATAGTTATAACTATTCTATGCATTTCATGGGTTTGGGACTGCATTTTTTCGCCGGCCGGCGGCTGTGCCACGCGCACGGAACGCATGCACCGCGTGCCCGGAACGCATGCACCGCGTGCCCGGAAGAGGTGTTCCTTATTTCAATTTCTGAAAGGTGGCAACCCTAAGTCTGACATAACGAAAAAAGAACGTTGGGTATCCTATTAAAGCGGAAGTGAAGCCTCCTCCTTAATTCCGTGCAGTTTTTAACATCTTGCACATTTATCCTAATATAAATAAAAACCATTAAGCATATTTAGCTTGCTGCTCAGTAGAAATGACATTTTAAAATGTGTTTTCGGAGATTGTGGAATAGACAACAGTCACAGCGGCTCCTGTTGAATAGACTATAAATCCTGACCTATATCCTTACATAGGCAGATAAAGACTTTCAGATTGAGTCTTACGCCCTCAGATGCGAGTTAGAAGACATTTGGGGCTTCCTTCGCCTTCCATGGTAGCTTCAAAGCAGGACAGTAGCAACTTCTACCTGCCTACCCTGAACCTACTGCCGTCATTAAAGCTCAAAGTGCCGCGCTGCCGCTGAGATATAATTATTAACAATATAGTATCGTAAGGACTTGTGTCTTGTTATAACACAATATCCTTTCCTACAAATATACTTATATAAAGTGCCTACGCGTCGAAGAATCCCAATTCCACCATTTTGCGTTGAACAGAAACAACACGCATTCACTTCCGGGTCAACGTGTTACAAGCGTCAGCAGCAAAGGATCCAGACACTGTTGTCTGTCGCCGTCTGGTGGAGGAGTTGCTTAACTAATAGTGAATGGAGGACTGCCCTCCACTATCTTGTGAATAACATGATATTGTACAAAATGAAATTAATTCTCTGTTGGGCAGAAAACTTTCTACGTTTCTACATCTGCACGATGGGCATCTTAAATACATATTCCACAATGATGTATGTTATGCTATTAAAATAGACTTACATTATGTTCTATATTGACACATTATTATATTTAAATACATATAGGCCCTATTCTACAATGATACACAAATATTGTGGTGCTAAATACACATCTAAAATGACACATTGATATATTTAAATACATATGTTTCTAAAATTACACATTATTATGATATTTTAATATATTCTTCTACAATGGTACAAATACATTTTTAAGATATTTATGAGAACAAACATTCCTCTGTCTGACCAGAAGTCCTCAGCACTTGAGTATAGAATGTCTCTTCTACCTAAATATTTACATAAATAGTTCTGTAATGTTACGTCCTGAACAGGTGTCACCGATGTAATTAAATAAACATGCAGCACTGTGGCTCTGTTTTAGAGATGTTACCGATCAATCGGCAATGGATCGGATCGGGCCGATCAAAGCGTGATCGGCGATAATCGGTGGTTTAGATCAAAAGGTAAATTCACCGATCCGATCCGATCGGTGCATCCGATCAACCAGCCGTTCAGTATGCCCACTCGAGGCCATTTTGGGGTATTGATTTCCACAGTGCTGAAGGAATAATTAGTTACTGCTATGATAATAAATACATAGTAATGCTGGTAA
This sequence comes from Nannobrachium achirus, assembly GCF_963921795.1. NCBI lineage: Eukaryota > Metazoa > Chordata > Actinopteri > Myctophiformes > Myctophidae > Nannobrachium > Nannobrachium achirus. Next base: position 12,224,562 of record NC_137818.1, on the reverse strand, counting down.
ATAACTATAAGGCAAATATATAAATGAATTCATGAGTGAATTAATTAATTAAAGTTAAAACATTAACATTTAGAAAATATAAATAATAACTTGATCGGATCGGTGATTGATCGGTATCGGGTGATCAAACTTTTGTGATCGGTGCTCGCTGATCGGTTCCAAAAAACCTGATCGGACCATCCCTACTCTGTTTACTTTTACTTGAATTAAACACAACCTTAATTTATATAGCCTAATTATAAAGGTCTATTCAAGTGCAAGATTTAAACTAGTATTATTACATAATTATGTCTAATTTATTTTAAGGACATACAAACAAACAGGGCCCCCAACTCCAACTGAGGATAGGTGGGTGGGCCCTTGCTGACAGCACTTCTTCCAAGTGCTGCAGCCGACTGACACCGTGGCACCTGTAGTCCATGGGCCATACGAGTTGTCGGTATCAAAAAGGTGGCAAAGGTTACCATGCATTTTTGAAAAGCTCTATATCTGTAGATTATATTTTGGTATGATAACCCTTTCTTAGACACAGCTAAATTGGTGTTATCAGCCGCTAGAGTTGGTGTCCCATTAACTTTACATTACAGGGAAAAAAAGCAAAAAATTAATCTGCTTTAAGTAGCATAAGAGGGGTCAAACTAGGGGGTTTTCATGATGCTGAATCCATTGCAAGCATCTGTTTTGCACGAAAAAACACTCCTGGGGCTAAAACAGCCCCCACAAAAGTGTGAAAAGTGATGACTCATCACTTTTCATCACTAAACCATAGTCTTGTGGGACAGTTTTTAGCCCAACGAATGTTTTTTGTGCAAAACAGATGCTTGCAATGGATTCAGCATCATGAAAAACCCCTAGTTTGACCCCTCATATGCTACTTAAAGCAGATTAATTTTTAGCTTTTTTTTCCTGTAATGTAAAGTTAATGGGACACCAACTCTAGCGGCTGATAACACCAATTTAGCTGTGTCTAAGAAAGGGTTATCATACCAAAATATAATCTACAGATATAGAGCTTTTCAAAAATGCATGGTAACCTTTGCCACCTTTTTGATACCGACAACTCGTATGGCCCATGGACTACTGTGGCAACACATCAATTAAGGAACTGTTAATTTGTTCAGAAGGAGAACAGAGGCAACAACCTGTATGTGTTGTAGAGGCCAGGAACCATGGAACCTTCTGGAAGATGATCTTTCTATAACATCACTTCCTTCAAAGTAATGAAGCTGTTCTGTTTTCTCCATCCTTGGTCTCACTGCTCACTAAAAGGCCCTGTTCAGACTGGCAGCCCAGATCACATTGTTGTCCTATCCAGATCTGAACTAGATTGATTTGATCTACAAGTTCACAATGCAACGTGTTGTGGACTTGTAGATCGGCTAATTTTGGCAACGTCTGAACACACAAATCTGATCCAATTCCATTGCAAATAACAGTGTGGACAGTCAGTCCTGAAGATCAGATTTGAGAAACAAATCAACAAAGGCTTTTTTATGTCAGGCCTGCCTCCATTCCCCCTGAGCTGCCACAACACATAGCATCTTTGATGTGTGCTCATACAAACTGTCATACAAATGAACATGTCCTAGAGAATGATATTCAAAATCATTTCTCTGTAGCCTAGTCTATGACCACCACCCACTGCTTCTCCTCTAATCTATGGTGATTAATGGCCTCAGTTGTTAACAACAAAAGACCTTGATTGAGGAATGTTAACCTTCGCCTTTGCAGGACAGGCACGTGTCTGTCTCTCTCTCTCTCTCACACTCACTCACACACACACACACCATTTATTCCTTCGCGAAACTAAAGAGTGTGGGAGTGGCAACTGTAAAAAAAAAAAAAAAAAAAATGAATCATTTCCCCACTTTGCTGTCTGTAAATCACAAATGTCACTAATGGAAATAAGTACAACATGAATTGTTTTTAATTAATGAATGTCTTTGAGCAGGCATTCACTGTAATGAATATCAATGAATCCAACCCGTGTTCACAGATGACAGAACAAAACAAGAAACAAACAAAAAAAACACAGTAACTAGATAGCCACTCATTAGCAAACAGAAACTGCTAATGTAAATGTTGGCTTTGAAAAGTGTTTCACTTCAAATTGAATGAAGTAGCTATTCTTCTTCATAAGTACTGTAGTTATAGCACTTATGAATATCACAGACTGAGAAACAAAAAACAATGCTGTATAAAGAGCCATTTACACTGAACACAATAGGACTTTCACATAACGAGCAAAGTCCGATTCTCATTGGACATACATACGACTTTCAGGCAGTGGTTCCCAAACCTTTCAGGTCCAAACGTAAAAACGAGATTAGACATTTACCCTGGACACCTGGTAAATCAGCTGTTTTCACTACTGTACTTCTTTTTATTTATTTATGGAAAGGTTTTTCTCCAGCTCCAGTTAAGCTGACTTGACGTTCTAAAACTCTTCACAATGTCTCACAATGTTTACAGTGGAAAAGCTTTTACACAGTGTGGACATGCTGGTGTTTCTTTAGAGAAGATGACTGACTGAAACTCTTGTCACAATGTTTACAGTGGAAGGGTTTTTCGCCAGTGTGGACACGCTGGTGTGTCTTCAGACTGGATGAGAGACTGAAACTTGTGTCGCAATGTTTACAGTGAAAAGGTTTTTCTCCAGTGTGGATATGCTGGTGTCTCTTCAGTTTAGATGACTCATTGAAACTCTTGTCACAAAGTTTACAGTGAAAAGGTTTTTCTCCAGTGTGAACAAGATGGTGTCTCTTCAGTTTAGATGAGTCACTGAAACTCTTGTCACAAAGTTTACAGTGAAAAGGTTTTTCTCCAGTGTGGACACGCTGGTGTGTCTTAAGATTGGATGACTGACTGAAACTCTTGTCACAATGTTCACAGTGAAAAGGTTTTTCGCCAGTGTGGACACGCTGGTGTATCTTCAGTAAACGTGACCGACTGAAACTCTTGTTACAATGATTACAGTGAAACGTTTTTTCTCTTTCTCCAGTGTGGACCTGATGGGGTTTCAGAGACTGCAATCTCACTCCTGAGAGAAATAGAGAGACAAAGAAAACAGACAGTGACAGACAGGGGGTAAGAGAGGGCGAGAGTTTTTCAAATTGTCTTGCTTTAGCGCAGCCAGGTGGCAGATTTGATAAACTCATATTATAACTCCAACTGATTTTGTCCAAACATCAAGCATATCAGTATTAGGGCTGTCTAAGTTAACGCGATAAAGAGTTTACGCAAAAATCTTTTAGCGACAGTATTTTTATTGACATGCACTTAACACGCTGTGACTCTGTAGTCTGGGGAACCAGGTAGTGATGCACTGATGTCGATACCGGAAATTAACAAACCTCCGCCAACAGTAAAATGGTCTCACACTCTCTCAGGAACAAAACATGGGGATGAATAGTTTAAGTGTACATTTTAAGAACTGATTTGTGTTAGTGTTAGTAATCATAACGATGCAATGTTACAATTAGTACATGAATATGCCCATCAGTTATTTGCTGTTATATGATTTCAGCATTTGTATTTTCTCCCATGCACACCTTTTGTTACTTACTTAAGATTCTGGACAGTATTTGTGTCCATGTTCCATAATAAAAAACATTTGTATAAAGCAAACCTACTCCCATGTTAATAAGAGTACAAAAAAAAATCATTAATCATGATTAACTATGGACAATAAGGTGATTAATCATCACAATTGACAGCCCTAATCAGTAGTGCTGGGTCGGTATCGACATTTTGTTATCACGGTAACCGTCTTCCCATTAACCGCCGGTATTGCGGTAATTACCGCACCCCCGTATCTATTAATTAAAGGAGTAGTTCACCCCCAAAATGACTTTTTTTCTATTGAATAGTCACGCCATGGAGAGTAGAGTTCAACTAGAAGAGAAAATTTCTAAGAAATTTTAAGTGTGCCTGCAGCTCGCTAAGTCTGTGCAACCTTGTGTAGCGGTTGGTGTTAGCATTAGCGTTATTTCATTTGACGCAACCCGCGTGTCTGTATGACAAACGGTTCACGAGATCAAGGGTCACTTCCTGTTTGGTGAGGGGCACTTCCTGTTTGGCGAAATAGGCCCCAATTAAGGTCATGGACGATTAATGAATTAAAGCTGCAAGCAGCGATGACCAGGCCCTCGCAGCTCTACCCACGTCACAAGGCCAGCAGCCAATCAGAAACCAAACAGGAAGTCAGCCATTTCGACTAATTAGTGGCGTTTTGGAGCATTTTTGGCCGTTATCACGGGTCGCACTTTAACGACAGTTTTTTGAGAAAAAATTGTTTTGTGAGAAAAAAAATTTGAGAAAAAAACTTTTTTGAGAAAAAGAAATTTTGAAAAAAAAATTGTGAGAAAAAAAAATGTGAGAAAAAAAAATGTTGAGAAAAAAAAAAATTTGAGAAAACAATTTTGAGAAAAAAAATTGAGGAAAAAAAATTTGAGAAAAAAATTTTTTGAGAAAAAAAAATTGAGAAAAAACATTTTTTGAGAAAAAAAAAATTTTGAGAAAAAAAATTGAGAAAAAAAATTTGAGAAAAAAAAAATTTGAGAAAAAAAAAATTTGAGAAAAAAAATTTGAGAAAAAAAATTTTGAGAAAAAAAAATTTGAGAAAAAAAATTTTTGAGAAAAAAAAAATTTGAGAAAAAAAAAATTGAGAAAAAAAAATTTGAGAAAAAAAAAATTGAGAAAAAAAAAAATTGAGAAAAAAAAAATTGAGAAAAAAAGAAAAGGTATGACACCAGCCGCAAGTCTGTACGACAAACGGTTCATGAGTTATAGAGGCACTTCCTGTTTGGTGAAGGGCACTTCCTGTTAAAGAGGGGGCGAGGCTTAATCAATTACAGCTCATCCCTATTGGTCGGAAAAAGACCAAAGTTGTGTGAGCATTTTACATTTTAAATGACGTTGCTAGGCAAAAGTATGGCAGAGTTATGTGGCGCCAAAGTTTCTGGGTTTTTTTCGGAGTCCCCCATTCAAAGTCAATGGAGTTTTTGGGCGTTGTTTTTTGCGAATTACATCGCAATCGGAAAGCGGATCGGAAAGAAAAGTAATAGCACACCATTCCCGGCCGAGCTGCACATTTTGATGTATATATTGCGGGGGTGGCGTAAATCGTGCGGCAGTTATTACGTGCCGAAGTTTCCCCCATTCTAAGTCAATGGGGTTTTTTGGCGTCGTTTTTTGGGAATTACGTCGCAATGGTAACGCGGATCGGAAAGAAAAGTAATAGCACACCATTCCCGGCCGAGCCGCACGTTTTGATGTATATATTGCGGCGGTGGCGTAAATTGTGCGGCAGTTATTACGTGCAGAAATTCGTGGCGAAAGACTTAATTAATGACTTAAGTATGGCGGATTACAATAAGTGTTTTGCTATTGCATAGCAGGCACACTTAATAATATTTTTTGTTTTTTGTCACATTCCTAAGACAAAAATGTTATTCGAGTAAATTTACCCCCATTGATTCCGGATGGGGACCCGTTTCGAAACGGGTCACCATCCGGAACGAATGGGGGTAAATTTATTGTTATCACATTTCTGTCTTAGGAATGCGACAAAAAACTAAAAATATTATTGAACTCTAGTCTACATGGCGTGACTAATCAATAGAAAAAAAGTCATTTTGGGTGAACTACTCCTTTAAAGGGGAAGACCACCCATTTTCAATATTGAACTATGTCATTAATATACCTTAGAGGAGTTGTGTGGAAATAGAAAAAAAGTTCCCCCTCTTCTGTGTTGCCTAGAACTGGAGGATTGATTTTGGGGTTTGTATTGTAAAGTACAATGTGTGATGTCATCAAGTTGTAATTTGCAATACAAACCCCAAAATCAATCCTCCAGTTCTAGGCAACACAGAAGAGGGGGAACTTTTTTTTTTATTTCCACACAACTCTTCTAAGGTATATTAATGACATAGTTCGATATTGAAAATGGGTGGCCTTCCCCCCTTTAACTGTTCTGCTGCCCTTGACGATCCTCACCGTCATTAAAACCGGTTACTACACGACGCCATTGACAGCGCTCACCGTCAATCTTACTGTATTTACAGTAAATGTATTAATACTTACAGTATGTAGCTCCGGTCGCGGCCGCATCGGTAATGTCCGCGATTTGTTTAAAACGCACGTTGGGCGTGCACGCGAAGTGAAGCTCCTCCATGTTAAGTCAATGGAGAGGCCCATAAAGAGACTTCATTTACTCCAAATAAGACTTTATATCCCCTAGCACAGCTCCAAACAACAACAGCAAGACAAGCCTTGCGGCCGCCATGACACACTGTCACATGACACATGTCATGTGACTAGATGACGTAATCGTTGATGTCATTCAGCAGTCCGTGTGTGTACACACATTCCAGGCATGCCTTACACAATAACAGCGTGTGCTAATGGGCGGATCTGCGTGGCGTCAACGAAAAGTTAACCCTTCATACCCTGCAGCACTAATTGTGTTAAGGTTCGGCGATAAGCCAAAATATTGCAATTGTCTTCCCAAAAGTCGCCTCTCCACAGCCTGACTGCCCGAGCGATACTTCCCCATACAGCACAGCGGGTCTGGCTTTGAAAGGAGCAGATCTACAAGCTCACAACACGTCGCATCCGCGACGCGTTCTGAGCTTTTAGATCTGCCCTGTCGGGTTACCATAGTAACGTAGGCTCCGTATTTTTCACACAGCTGTGTGTGAACAGGGGCGTCAATTGGGTATGGCAGGGGTATGCAACTGCCTTACCCTGGGTCCAGGGGGGGAAGATAAAAGTTAGTTCTAAATGTAAATCCATAAATGTCTCTTTGTCTATCTGTACTGGTTATTATGTTGGTAAATTACAGTAAAATAACTACAAATGCAAAATGTAACAACATGGTCACTTTAACAAGGTATTATAATATATTATAGGTATATATAATTATATATTATATGTACTTCTTAAAATAAATATATCATGCCTGTTGCTAAGGTATGGCAACACCAGTCATGTTGCCATACCTTAGCTTTTTCTGAACTGACGCCACTGTGTGTGAACTAGGCCTGTCCTCTAAAAATCGACGAATCGACGCGTCGTTTTAAGCCCCCGGAATCGACGCCAATTGTTTGAGTCGAGCCGTCAAAAATATATAATTTTTTTATCACACCAGTATACTGTGGTGCGGTATGAGAGCGCTGGACTGTGACTGTCATGTAATTCTTATTGAGTCCATACTTCCTACTACTTGTAAACTAGACTTAAAAATAAAATCAGTTCACGTGACTTGAAAGTTGCCTTGATCATATAACAGGGAGCTCTTATTTTGAAGTTAACCGCTTGGAAAGGAAATGCGTCGACGAGTTGTTATTCTACTTGAGAGCTGGCCAAAGAAGCAGCAGAGCCAGCGCGATGCGCTTTCACTTTCACTGCCGTGGGTGTGTGGTGGTTGGACTCAGGCTGAGGAATAGCGACGGGCGAACTGTTTTCTTTTTATTATCTCGCACCAGATCGGCAACATAGCTCTTTTGATACAGCAGCGGTGCTCTGAGAAAATACAACTTGTGGAAATAATACACGACATGCTGTCAAAGAGATGCATTATTCTCTCCTCCGTTGTTAAGTGTGCCTGCTATGCAATAGCAAAACACTTATTGTAATCCGCCATACTTAATAATAATAATAATAATAATAATGATCCCACAAATTTCGGCACGTAATAAGTGCCGCACAATTTACGCCACCGCCGCAATATATACATCAAAACGTGCGGCTCGGCCGGGAATGGTGTGCTATTACTTTTCTTTCCGATCCGCGTTACCATTGCGACGTAATTCGCAAAAAACAACGCCAAAAAACCCCATTCACTTAGAATGGGGGAAATTTCGGCACGTAATAACTGCCGCACGATTTACGCCACCGCCGCAATATATACATCAAAACGTGCGGCTCGGCCGGGAATGGTGTGCTATTACTTTTCTTTCCGATCCGCGTTACCATTGCGACGTAATTCGCAAAAAACGACGCCCAAAAACCCCATTGACTTAGAATGGGGGACTCCGAAAAAAAACCAGAAACTTTGGCGCCACATAACTCTGCCATTCTTTTGCCTAGCAACGTGATTTAAACTTTAAAATGCACACACAACTTTGGTCTTTTTCCGGCCAATAGGGATGATTGATTAAGCCCCGCCCCCTCTGTAACAGGAAGTGTCCTTCGCCAAACAGGAAGTGCCTCTATAACTCATGAACCGTTTGTCGTACAGACTCGCGGCTGGTGTCATTTTTCTCAATTTTTTTTTCTCAAATTTTTTTTTTCTCAAATTTTTTTTTCTCAATTTTTTTTTCTCAAATTTTTTTTTTCTCAAATTTTTTTTCTCACAATTTTTTTTTCTCAAAAATTTTTTTCTCAATTTTTTTTTTTCTCAATTTTTTTTCTAAAAAAATTTTTTTTCTCAAATTTTTTTTTTCTCAAATTTTTTTTCTCAAATTTTTTTTTCTAAAAAAATTTTTTTTCTCAAATTTTTTTTTCCCAAATTTTTTTTCTCAATTTTTTTTTCTCAATTTTTTTTTTCTCAATTTTTTTTTTCTAAAAAAATTTTTTTTCCTCAAATTTTATTTTTCTCAAATTTTTTTTTTCTCAAATTTTTTTTTTCAAAATTTTTTTTCTCAAATTTTTTTTCTCACAATATTTTTTTTCTCACAATTTTTTTTTTCTCAAAAAATTTTTTTTTCTCAATTTTTTTTTTCAGGAAGTGCCCCTCACCAAACAGGAAGTGACCCGTTTTCTCGTGAACCGTTTGTCGTACAGACATGTGGGTGGTGTCATATGAAGAACAATAATGTTAAAGTTTATGCACAAAAATGCTAATGTTAATAACGCTAATGCTAACACCAACCGCTACACAAGGTTGCACAGACTTAGCGAGCTGCAGGCACACTTAAAATTTCTTAGAAATTTTCTTTTCTAGTTCTACTCTGCTCCACAATTCACAATTACGCACGGCTGGACGCAATCTTATCGTCATTAATGTCCAGTGTCCACCGCTATCATGTCTCAATATGCACGGTAGTTCATGGATCTAATTCACTTTAAAGGCTTAAACATATTGCTGTTTTATTGTATTACGTTGACGTGGTTTAAAAGCTTAAAGCACCACTTCTTTTTCTTTTTTTTACATAAACGATTCGTCGACGCGTCGGATTAACCCCCGCGACTCGAATCGACTTGATAAATCCTGCGTCGAGGACAGCCCTAGTGTGAACAAACCAGAAGAGAGAGACGGGTAGTCAGGATCGTGTAGGCTACAGTGATTCTGTAAACTCCATAACTCTATGGTAAACTCACGTCTCAAAACGCAGTGATTGAGTGCTGATACAGGTTTTAGTTACAAGACTTGACAGAAAAGGTTATAAAATCGCAGACGGGGCTCATCGCGCGTCGCGGTTGAAAAAGTAAAATAGTTTCGTTTTAGTCCACGCGGCCCGCGCTCCGCTCGTAATCCGTATGAATAAAAAAATAAACTGCCACAACACAAGGTCTGTATTAACATACTTGTGTCGTGGATTACAGAGAAAGTTTACGCTGTTCCGTATTCCCCTACCACGCTGCTGCTGCTAGTGCCCATAGGCTAGTGCCCTGCTGTGCTGTGCAGGTCTGTGTCCGAGTGACGTATGTGGCTTCCAAACATGTGGTACACTGCCCAGAGCAGAGCGGCATGGAGCGCATGCGGTCCTCGCTTATTCCCCGTTTTAAAACTCGCTTGTTTTCAATAAAAAAATATACTATTTTTTTGTCTTTTTTGACCGCGGTAAGGACCATGACACCGCGGTAGGCCTCGGTTTACCGCGGTACGGCGGTTACCGTACCCAACCCTACTAATCAGTACACATTATCTCTAGTCATGTCATCAAGACAGACCTGTTTGATCTTTCACATTCTATCCTGATTGGCTAAGGTTGCCTTTCAAAGGTTGCATGAGTGTCCCGTTCTACACAAAAAGCCTGATTCCTACAATAAGCTAGCTGGCCTGGTGGAGACCTGTGCTCAAGTAGTACATTATTCTAGTTGAATTTGTCTTTTTATTTTTCTCCCAATTTAGTCGCCTGTTTTACGTTTTAGTCACCCAACTCCCCATACATCCTGTTCCTGTGTTTAACACTGACTGACCTCCACTGGTCTCCTCCCAATCATCACTGTCTTCAGTGACTTCCGTGTCAGATTCAAGCTCCACTGGCTCCTCTGGTCTTTGAAGTAGCTCCTCCTGTTCCTCTTCTATGTGTAGAGGCTCTGGTTCCTCCTGTTCCTCTTTAATGTGAGGAGGCTCTGGTTCCTCCTGTTCCTCTTTAATGTGTGGAGGCTCTGTTTCCTCCTGGAGCAGACTGGGGCTCCTCTCCTGTTTAATAGAATTATCCTCTTTACACACAGCCATGTGCAGGATGTCTGGGAGCAGAGAAATAACATGATAGTCAACACTCGATTCCACACACGCACGCACACACATGCACATGCACACGCATACACGCTCAGTGGGAATGGCCCTTAACTGAATGCGTGGGAGCGTGCATGCGTGCCCACAACTGGTGCCGCGCGGCCCAGATCAAGTCACCTTTTGACCAATGTGGCCCTCAACACAAAATGAGTTTTACAAGCCTGGTTTAGACTGATGCTAGTTTCTTGGTTTACCTATGATCCAGGATTACTGAGACTCTAGTCTACACTGTCTCTATAAATGTTGTGACAAAGAAAACAACCTAATTGGGAAATATTCCAAACTTCAGTATGATATCATCATTAAGATTATAAATAGAAGAAACGACCAGAACTGAAGAATAGAGGCATATTCAAGAAAGAGAACTCAACGACCCCAGGCGTGGGCCTCCTATCTTTAGTTCTTATATGTTTGTATGACCTGTCTGTAACTGCCCTAAGTAACGCTCCTAAGTGAAACCTCTGACTGTTACACATTTGATGAATGTGCTTACCTTGCTTACTTTAAGTTGCTCTGGATAAAGCTGCTAAATGCCTACATAGTACATTTTAAAGAGCTTGAAACTTACTGAGATCTATGTGGTCTACAGGTTCCTGTTTAAAACAGGAACCTGTAGACCACATAGATCTCAGTAAGTTTCAAGCTCTTGTTTAAGGTGGTCTTCGGGTTCCTGTTTAATAGAAACAGTCCTGGCCGGAGAACTCATCTTCACTTCCAGACTGGACTGGACATTCCGGAATGAAGGAATAGAATAAATAAACAATAAGGACTTTGATGTGACATGAATAAGGACTTTAAAGGTAGAATAAACAATTTACTTTGGTTAAATTGAGTGGTTAATAGGGCTGTAATCTAACCCTGTTTTAAGGATTCGAACTTCAGGGGGGGTTTTCCGAACAGACCATCGAACCTTCGATCTTTTATTAATTTATTAAAAACGAACAATTCGGCTTTGTAGCGCTGTATTTTCAAGCTTGCAGATCTGCTACTTTTGAAGCGCTTTTTTTAAGCATTGTAGCGTTGTGAGTTTCGATGCTACAATCGATAGGTTTGCGTCATCACAAGACTTGTTAGTTTAAAATATATAGCATACTAAGGTAAGTGGCACACGCATGTACACGCATGTGTTTTCTTTTAACATGTGGCATTAGCATTAATTAGAACTGCCAATGTTCGAACATTCGGTTACAGCCCTAGTGGTTATAGCTCTACATGGTTGCTAAAATGTTAAATGCCAAATGGAAAGTGAGTGTTTTACTTCTGGTCGGTGGAATTGACTATTGTCCACCGTTGCTAAGCTCGCAGCTTGCCAGCCAGCCTTTGGTCAGCTGTCATAGTTGTCAATGTTATATTGCCCGCTCAGTGGCGCTCACACAGTTTGCAACATAATCACAAGAATAGGAATACCACAATAACGTGATAGTGACTACCAGTAAGACGCCCTAAAGGGCGAGGTCACGCGGCTCACGCCATGTCTTGGCCATCTGGCCAGTCGGACCAGTTACCCATATATGGAGACCCCTGGTACCCATATATGGAGATCCGAGTATGTATATGGAGATATGCACGTAAGACCCCAAACATGCTTACCTGTACTAAAAATATGGGCTGGCTTGGCCATCCGTCTTGACCATATATGGATTCTGTTAGTGTGGTATGTGGCCAGAGTAGCCTCCATATATGAAGTCCTGTTAGATATGGTCATATTGATGACATCAGGGATCTCCATATAGGGGCATAATGGGATTATGTTAGTGTGGTTCCCGTGACATCACAGTGATGTCAGAACGGCAAACCCATAGACCCTAAAAAAGCGTACACGGACAGACGGAGACATGATGTGCCGTTTCTCATACTAAACAGCGACCTTCGGGCGCAATAAGAATCAGCAACAGATTCCACAAACCCAGAAAACATTTAGAGGGTGAATTTTCCCACCCCTTTTCTCAAGCTGAAATCTATACCCAGGCTGCATGGCTGTGTTATTGAACACATACACAGCTTCTTAACGTCTGGAAAGTTACCCAACTCAATGGAAATATATACTAGTACTAATTGCTGTAATTGTAACAAAGCTGCTCGGCTGGCTTCTTTCGGATTCCACACATTTAGTACCGTGACCGTACATTTCACTGTGTTTTAAGTTTATTTAAATAATGCCATGCACATTTTTTCCAGTGCATAGCCTAATGCAGGACTAGTTGACTAGATTTAGGAGAGACTTTGAAGCTCTTGCTCCTGAAATGATCGATTATTTCTCTGGGAGAAAGTTGTCATATAACATGAAGTCAATGGGTGAGAAGCAGAGCTTGCCAGCACTCCTCTCGCTGATTAACTCGTTGCCAAGGACAAGGACAGGTTTGTTAGCGGAGGGTCAATTTCTAAAGAAAGCTGAGTTTTCACTGTTGCTCAACTTGAAATAACAATAGTCATATATTGGGCCTGATTCAGGAAGCTTGGGTATGCAGAGTCTCATTCGACATTAGATTGTGGCCATGTGATGATGTTAAGCGTAATGTATGCTGAATCTCACCTCTGCTCTGAGGCACTTGTATGAGCCACGAATCATATGTGGCTGTAATTAGGATGTCTTAATCTTCATGTAAAATCAATGAAAACCTTGAATGCAATGTGAATGTGCCCAGGCCAACATTTGTGTTCTCTTTGGATCTCCAAGGCAGCAGGCGAGTCTAATAATCTCATCTGGTTACAGTAAATTAAAGTAGAACTACTAAACACACAATCCGCATGTAGTCTGTTGCATTGTCGTCAACTAAAACAAACCGTCTGCCGTCATCATGTAGTTGTTTTAATGGATGATGTTGATTTATGGTTTAGTCAGAGCAGTTGACAACGTAACATGAACGAACGTGGCCATGTTGTACCAGGCGGAAAATAATTCGTTTTGTTAAAACTAATAAAGTGATATTTTCTTCTTCTTTTACCTGACAGAGTGTTGCACCCGGTCTTCTCATGTAGTAATGTCCATGTTGACACACCAGTCTCCTCTTCCTGTTCCTGTTTAATGTGTGGAGGTTGTGGTTCCTCCTGGACCAGACTGGAGCTCCTCTCCTCTTTACACACAGACAGAAAGACAGAAGAATTAGCATCAGCACAGCAACTCAAAATGTTTTTCTCTCATTGGATGAGAATATTCTTATTTATTGTTTTGTTTATCAGCATTTTTAATATTGTCCCATTTGTATGACAAGGGTCCTAAAAGGAGCAATCATCTACAAAGTACAAAAGGGAATTTGCTGGCCATTGCTATTGATTCATGTCTGGTTTTTAGTGTCATGTACATTGTACATGGGCTGCATATTGATTCTGAATATTCAAATCAGTTGCAACACACACACACACACACATACACATTGAACGTAGCGTACCAACCTGCAGTGTAAGGGTGGATGTCCATGTCAAAATCAATGTCCAGCAGTTTGTTTTGTGCCTCCAGCAAAGTTTCTAGTGTCTCTATCTCTCTCTGGAAGAGGTTGCACATGAATTCTGCAGTCGCACTCAGGCGCTCCAACACAAACACTCTGACATTAAGCTTCACACTACAAGCATCAACACCACGCTGCTGTTTCTCCAAAACACACAATATCTCCTCTCCCACCGACGTCATGTGTTCATTTATCTTTAGCCGTACAGACTCCATTTGACTCATTTTACCTCCTTTATGAGACATTTTCACCAACTGTAATATACTGTAAAAGTCTCTGTTCCTACTGTAATATACTTAATATAATGTGTAAAGCAGAGTGTCAGGATTCTCTGCAGAACTAATACTCTACCATTTAATTCCCAAGTTGTTGTTGTTGTTGTTAGAATCAGACAAATAATCTATCTAATAAACAACAGAATGAAAGCAGTTCCTGTTGAATAGACATTTAGATTGAGCCTTACACCCTCAGATGTGAATTAACTGGGGCTTCCTCCACCTTCCATGCTAGCTTCAAGAGTAGAACAGGAGCAACTTCTACCTGCCTACCCTGAACCTACTGCCGTCATTAAAGCTCAAAGTTACGCGCTGAGAGATATTTACCAACAATATACTATCGTAAGGACTGGTGTCGCAACATCCTTTCCTACAAATATACTTATATAAAGTGTAAGGCGGTGTCTACGCAAAGAGATTCTAATCTCTTTGTCTACGTCTCTACGTGCCTAAGAATCCCAATTCCACCATTTTGCGCTGAACATAAAAAACACGCATTCACTTCCGGGACGGGTCAACGTGTTACAAGCAAGTTACAAACGTCAGCAGCAAAGGATCCAGACCCATCCAGACACTGTTGACTGTCGCCGCCTGGTGGAGGCGGTGCGTAACTGTTGGTCAAGTCAGTGAATAAAGGGACTGCCCTCCACTATCCAGAAAACCCAAAGAAGTAAAGAAGAAGATCTTGTGAATAGCATGAATGTTATACAACATGAAATTAATTCTATATTTCTGTTGGACCAAAACTTTTCCTACCGTTTCTAGATCTCTGTATGATGGTGGGCATCTTGAATACAAATTCCACAATGATACATTGCTATTAAAATACATAGGCCTATTCTTCAATGACACATTGTTATATTTAAATACAATTGACGTTACGCAACTTCTTAGCGCTGACGTCACGGTAGAAGGGGAAAAACTACTAATATCCCATAGAGTTAACATCTCTGTATGATGGTGGGCATCTTGAATACATATTCCACAATGATACATTGCTATTAAAATACATAGGCCTAGCCGCAAATTGCAACACTCAATTTTTTTATAATCGGATGAATCTAGGGTTGCAATACCTCCCATAGGGATCCAATGCATCAAAACAGTTTTTTGCTATCTGATTGTGTTAAACGACTTCAAACTCACCAATATTGTGGCTCTATGGAAAGCTTGGAATTTACTCTTGCTATCTGCAAAGTGTTTGTTTCTGAAAAATCCACCGTATAATTGTTATGATTTATTTTCTGTCAAGAAATCCGAGCAGACACGGTTTATTTTCTAAGTGTTGACTTCGGAAGCGCTCGTCTTCTATAACGCCATGTCCCGCAGCCTCCTGCATAATGTGACATTTAGAACCAGGTGGTCACAGGACCGTTGAGGGATTTTCCACGAGCGCTTCCAAACTCCAGGACTTAGAAAAAATTATCACCTGAACCAAATTTCTTGGATAGAAAGTAGCTCCTAACATGTCTACTGTGGATTTTTCTGAAACAAACACTTTGCAGATAGAAAGAGTAAGTTCCAATCTTTCCATAGAGCCACAATATTGGTGAGTTTGACGTCGTTTAACACAATCAGATAGCAAAAAAAAAAAAAAAAAAAAAAAAAAACGTTTTGATGCATTGGCTGCCTATGGGAGGTATTGCAACCCTAGATTCATCCGATTATAAAAAGATCTAGTGTTGCAATTTGCGGCTAACATAGGCCTATTCTTCAATGACCCATTGTTATATTTAAATACAATTGACCGAATTCACGTTACGCAACTTCCTGGCGCTGATGTCACGGTAGAAGGGGAAAAACTACTAATATCCCATACAGAAATCGCAAATGTAATGCAATTTCCGAATAGTAATGTATAAAATACGGCTAGCATGATCAAGAACACAAGATAGTAAAATGCACAAAGCGGTATAATTTACTTTACTGTTCGAAATAATGTCCAGCTATTTCTATGCTATTTTACCCTCCAAAGCTGACGTCAGCACCAGGAAGTTGCTGAGAAATTCGCTGAGTGTGCATGCGTGGGCAGGCTGTGAATGATGTTTAAATACACATTCTACAATGATTGCTAGGCCTATATTTAAATACATACAGTCTAAAATGACACATTATGATATTTGAATATATAGCCTATTCTACAATGTTAAAAACATTTTTTTTATGATATTTAGCCTATGAGGACTGACATTCCTCTGTCTGACCAGAAGATGTGTCCTCAGCACTTGAGTATAGAGGTCTCTTCTGCCTGAATTGACATACCGCTATGTTGCAACAAACACTGTCCTATATTGCAACTAGGGCTGTTAGATACATACATTTTTAATGTAAACCCGATTTTTTTTTTTTTTTGGAAGAAAAAAATATATATATAAGAATATCGTCAAATCGATTAGAAAATCATCAAATCGGATCTCGCTCAAAAAGTCCACAGCCCTGTCCGCCTAAAGCACGACAACGTTCTGCAAGCACGAGTCCAACACCAAAGACAAATTAATTTGCGACCGTAAGGTCGCAGTTTAGTATCATAACCTCCACCGGCCGTCCGTCACGTCACACGTCACACCTTTGCCCTGCTCATATGATCTCCGCATCAGTATGACATCACACTGCTGACATCAGTATGACATCTGATGTCAGCAGTGTGATGTGTACGGTACACAAACCTTTGTGTACGTTGCTGTGGCAACAGTCTGTTGTTGCTGGTAAAAGCAACCATGTTTTTTTACCCTAGCAACCAACTGTTTACCATAGCAACCATTTTTTTACCCTAGCAACCAACTGTTTACCATAGCAACCATGTTTTTTTACCTTAGCAACCAACTGTTTACCCTAGCAACCAGCTGTTTACCATAGCAACCATGTTTTTTACCCTAGCAACCAACTGTTTAACATATGGAGTTATATGTTGTTCGTGTCCAAATATGGGGCTTGTGAGGTCAGACAATGCCGGTCTTATATAAAGGTTATTTGTGTACGGTGTGATGTCATACTGATGTCAGCAGTGTGTGGAGATATCTCCCGATTAGGGAGTCTTACTGGTGTTATCTCTCTCTTTGATGCGCCACTCTATCATGCGTGTTCAGTCGCACTGATATAGCAAACACGTGCATGTCCCAAGCTGGCATCTTGATGTTGATTAAAAGAAACGGGCCACCGAAAAAAGCGTAGCGGAATTTGTTACCCACTACTTTCCCTTACATTAAATGTTTATTTTGCGTACATTCTGAAAATAGCTGATCTACAAGATCAGCCATTTTCACCAAGTATTGAAATGTTTAGCGGACTGAGTGAGGCAGTTTTGTCTATGTGTTATAATAGGCCTATACGTAGGACTTACAATACATTATAAGATCCCATAAATGCTAATTATTTATAACAATAATCACGACACATTATAAAGCAATTTATAATTCATATTATACGGTCACACAGAATCATAATTACAGGTCACTCACATTTAATATATTATTATAAAAAATATAAAATTAATTCTTGTAGCATCCGAGGCTGTAGTGTAGGGTATAAGTGCAAGCTTTAGATATCTTTATAAGGACAGATGACCAGGAACTTCTCTTTGGAAAGCCAACAGAGCTCTTCCATTTATTATTGTTGTGCACACATACTAGCCGGCAGAACATAATTACTGTTCATTAATCTTAATCGAGTCAAAAGTTATAAATGATGGTGATATTGATCTGAGGTCATAAGGCCCAGTCCTAGATCATACGTGTGTCTGATATCAACTCAGATTGAAAAAACAAAACAAAAAATTGTTTCCATTTAACTTACAGCTTTTTCGTATGAATCTATGCGCATTTGGACCAAAGTTTGTCACAAACTCCAGCTAAAGTTTTTTCCCCCTGTATGAGCCCTCCTTGTGTGTCTTTTTAGATTACGCCTGTCACTAAAGCTTTGGTTACAAACTGTACAAGTGAAAGGCTTTTCCCCTGTATGAGTCCTCATGTGTGACTTTAGGCCTTCCGTTTGACCGAAGCCTTTGCCGCACACTGAACAAGTAAATGGTTTTTCCCCTGTATGATACCTCATGTGTATCGTTTTCCTCCAGTTCTCAGAAAAGCCTTTGCCACAAACTGTACAAGTGAATGGCTTTTCCCCTGTATGAATCCTCATGTGTCTTTTTAGATCGTTGTTGTACGCAAATCCTTTGCTACAAACTGTACAAATAAAAGGCCTTTGCCCTGTATGGGTCTTCATGTGTCCTTTAAGATTATCCTTGCGATTAAACGTTTTGCAACAGACTGTACAACTAAAGCTTTTCTTCCCTGTGTGACTCTGCATGGAGTGAGTTTCTTCAGATGATTTCAGGTCCTGGGACGTCTTGTTGCTCAAAGACAATCTCTGTCCTTCCACATGTTGTGTCTTGTGTGACTTCGATGCGCTTAAAGGTGACTGATCTACATCGGGCTCCCACTCATCACTGTCTTCAGTCATGTCAGATTCAGAACGGTGTGAAGAGTGGAGCTGGTCATCACTAGTTGGTTCTGCTGGTACCCAGTACTCTATATAGACTTGTGTTCTCATGTGTTCAGTTGAGGTGCTGGCTACAGGCTCAGTGTCTCCGTTTTCACCATCATCATCTTCACTTTTCACTGCTAGTAACGGCAGCATTGGCATATTAACCTCTGCTGGTCTTCGAAGTGGCTCCTCCTGCTCCTCTGGTTCCTCCTGGACCAGACTGGAGCTCCTCTCCTCTTCAGAGGAAACCTCCTCTTTACACACAGGGAGTTGCAGGACGTCTGGGGAAAAGATAAAATGAAAGCAACCGTTATTTGTATTTAATTCCTTCATTATGAAGAGTTACCTCTGTTTCATAGGTGTGTCACTAAGTGTTGCCTCTGTTTCATGGGTGTGAGTAACATACACGGTAAATAAATGCTCAATTCCTAAATCATAGATCTATCCTCATGTATGTAAGATGTGTGATAGGCTGCAACCATTCCACTTTACCAATACACTTTGTGGTTGAGTGCATTGGTCGCGTAATTATACGCTACAATTCAATTCAATTCAATTCAATTCAATCTTTATTTCAGACCCAGGAAGATCCATATCAGTTATAATACAATAAAACAATACAAAAAACTAATAATACAACAATTCAAAAATAAAAACACAATGTGCCAAGCCCAAATATTCAGTTTTTGACATACAGACATGTGCGCCAATGGTTCCACAGTCTGATGAGAACCGGACAGAACTGCGCATAGGGTGCGTTCTAACAGCAATGATGTCATTAACTGACTAAGATGCGCTACACATACACCTGTACATCAGGTTGCGTAGCACAGCAGAGCATGTGGGTATCCCGACACTGACAAACATCTGGCTCGCACTGGAGCTTGTAAAAGTTCTCAATGTGGATAATGACAAGGGCGATACAGACAACAGTATTTATAGTGAACTCCATTTATTAGCCAAAGACTCATTCAAACAGTTTTTTAAGCCTACATGAAAAACAGGTTACACTGCTGTTACTAGTGCTATACACTTCTCAGAATATCATTATTTTGTTAATGTTGCTCTTGCCCAATCCATTGCCTACTTCACAACCTTTGCATTTTCTCACTAGTGCTATAGACAATTCTCAGAATATCATTATTTTGTTAATGTTGCTCTTGCCTACTTCACACAATTTGCATTTACTCCTACTATATGGATGCATACATGACAAATGATCTTCATTCTTCAACATATCTTTACCATTTTTACCCTGAAACAACACATAAATGCTCCTAATTACTGCTTCACTGTTAATTGTTACGACCAAAGGTCGCAGTATAGGCTACCATTATCAAGAGAAATGTAGTATTTCCGTACAGGAAGTGATGTCACGTGACATCACCTCATCAAAGATCAAACTTTGGATAGCCATACGGTCACTGTTACATCATAGGTGTAACAGTCCACATATGGGTATCCCTTTTTATGCCCATATATGAAGATCCCTGATGATCATGTCACTGATATATATCACTGGCCAGATGGCAAAGTCATGGCCCGTATCTGTGTTGCTGGTTCAGATAGGGAGTTCCATGTATGGGCATACATAATCACAACACATTATACAGCAACCTATAATTCATATTATACAGTAACACAGATTCATAATTACAGGTGTTTCACAGACTTTAATTGGGTCAGGATCTTGTTTCATAATAATTATCATAGTTTTAATATAGTATTATAACAATTGTAAAATTAGGCTATTGTAACGTCCGAGGCTGTATGGTTAGGGTATAAGTGCAAGCTTTAGATCTCTTTAAGGACAGATGACCAGGAACTTCTCTTTGGAAAGCCAACAGAGTTCTTCCATTTATTATTGTTGTGCACTCATGCTAGCGGCAGAACAACACAGTCGCCACCTTACCACATCATCACACAATACCCTGACAGGCAACACTAACCAATTTGTGAGCCTATTTAATCACTGTTCCTTAATCTTAACTAATCGAGTCAAAAGTTATAAATGATGGTGATATTGATCTGAGGTCATAAGGCCCAGTCCTAGATCATACGTGTCTGATATCAATGGTTTCCAGTGGAAATAAGCTTAGTCTTTTCATGGATCTCCTTTTAGTAGACCTTGTACCAGTGAACTGTACCGTCATGAAACTGTACCTTTTCCTATGCAAACTTCTAATAAAGTCTTCAATCAATCAATCAATCAATATCAACTCAGATTGAAAAAACAAAACAAAAAATTGTTTCCATTTAACTTACAGCTCTTTCGTATGAATCTATGCGCATTTGGACCAAAGTTTGTCACAAACTGCAGCTAAAGTTTTTCCCCCCCTGTATGAGCCCTCCTTGTGTGTCTTTTTAGATTACGCCTGTCACTAAAGCTTTGGTTACAAACTGTACAAGTGAAAGGCTTTTCCCCTGTATGAGTCCTCAAGTGTGACTTTAGGCCTTCCGTTTGACCGAAGCCTTTGCCGCACACTGAACAAGTAAATGGTTTTTCCCCTGTATGATACCTCATGTGTATCGTTTTCCTCCAATTCTCAGAAAAGCCTTTGCCACAAACTGTACAAGTGAATGGCTTTTCCCCTGTATGGGTCATCATATGTCTTTGTAGTTGAATCCTTTTAATAAAGCCTTTGTTACAAACTGTACAAGTGAACGGCTTTACCCCTGTATGGGTCGTCATATGTCTTTGTAGCTGAACCTTTTGAGTAAAGCCTTCGCCACAAACTGTACAAGTGAATGGCTTTTCCCCTGTATGGGTCGTCATATGTCTTTTTAGATTACGCCTGTCACTAAAGCCTTTGCTACAAACTGTACAAATAAAGGGCTTTTCCGCTGTATGAGCCCTAATGTGTCTTTTTAGATTATACTTACGATTAAACATTTTGCAACAGACTGTACAACTAAAACCTTTCTTCCCCGTGTGACTCTGCAAGGAGGGAGTTTCTTTAGATGATTTCAGGTCCCGGGACATCTTGTTGCTCAAAGACGATCTCTGTCCTTCCATAGGTTGTGTCTTGTGTGACTTTAGTGTCTTTACGCTGGGCTCCCACTCATCACTGTCTTCAGTGATGTCAGATTCAGAACAGTCTGAAGAGAGAAGCTGGTCATCACTAGTTGGTTCTGCTGGTACCCAGTACTCTGTATAGGCTTGTGTTTTCATGTGTTCAGTTGAGGTGCTGGCAACAGGCTCTGTCTCTCTGTTTTCACCATCATCACCTTCACTTTTCACTGCTAATAATGTCAGCATTGGCCTATCAACCTCTGCTGGTCTTTGAAGTAGCTCCTCCTGCTCCTCGTCAATGCGTGGAGGCTCTGGTTCCTCCGGGACCAGACTGGAGCTCCTCTCCTCTTCAGAGGAAACCTCCTCTTTACACACAGGGAGATGTAGGACCTCTGGGGAAAAGATAAAATGAAAGCAACCGTTATTTGTATTTAATTCCTACATTATGAAGCGTTACCGGGTGTGTCACTAAGTTTTGCCTCTGTTTCATGGGTGTGAGTAACGTACACGGTAAATAAATGCTCAATTCCTAAATCATAGATCTATCCTCATGTATGTAAGATGTGTGATAGGCTGCAACCATTCCACTTTACCAATACACTTTGTGGTGGAGTGCATTGGTCGCGTAATTATACGCTATACTACAATTCAATTCAATTACATTTTTATTTCAGACCCAGGAAGATCCATATCAGTTATTATACAATAAATCAATACAAAAAACGAATAATACAACAATTCAAAAACAAAAGCGCAATGCGCCAAGCCCAAATATTCAGTTTCTGACATAGACATGTGTGCCAATGGTTCCACAGTAGAGATGAGAACCGGACAGAACTGCGCATAGGGTCTTATCTGTTATAACAGCAATGATGTCATTAACTGACTAAGATGCGCTGGACATAATCCTGTACGTCAGGTTGTGTAGCACAGCAGAGCAGGTGGGTACCCCGACACTGACAAACATCTGGCTCGCACTGGAGCTTCTCGGAGCTCTCAGCAGCAGAGAGCCAGTGCCGTAAACGTTTTCATTGTGGATAATGACGAGAGCGATAGAGACAACATTGCTTATAGTGAACTCCATTTATTAGTCAAAGACTCATTCAAACAGAGGTGCCATGGCATTGGTCCAAAATCTCATTGTTCCTACATCCCATTAGTCGGAATCTGGTGATGTTAACCTGGTGAAGAATACTATGCCTAAACCTAACCCTAACCTCAGTAAAACTATGCCTAAACCTAACCCAAACTAAAGGCGGACTAATGAGATGTAGGACTAATGAGATTTCAGACTTATTGGCAGTCCCCTCAAAGAGATTTTTTTACATAAAAAAATGTTACACTGCGCTGTTACTACTGCTATAGACACTTCTCAGAATATCATTATTTTTTTCAATGTTGCTCTTGCCCAATCCATTGCCTACTTCACAACCTTGGCATTTTCTCCTACTATCTGGATGTATACTGAATGATCTTCATTCTTCAACAGATCTTTACCATTTCTCCCCTGAAACAACACACAAATGCTCCTAATTACTGCTTCTCTGTTAATGTTCATACTGTATACTGGCATACTGTCATTCTTGATTTCATTTTAGTACTACCGGTATTTCCTTGGGTATTTGTAAATACTAGGTCTAGTCGGCGACCTGGCCAACTCGGAACAATGTAAATAGGGAATGAATGCCCCGCCCTTTAATGCAAACCCCATTATACCTGTTTTCATAGGACCCGTTTTGACCATCTGTCTGCCTGTGTCCATTTATGCCCATATATGGAGATATCTGTATATATCTGTCTGTCTGTCTGTCGGCGTCCATTTTATGTCCATACTGTATATGGAGATCACTGCAGTTATAGTTCTGGGTCCATTTTATGCCCATATATGGAGATATCTGTCTATCTGCGTCCATTTTATGCCCATATATGGAGTATCTGTCTGTGCCTCCAACTGTGTTGCAGACACAGTGCCGGTTCCCCCTTTAATGCAAACCTCATTATACCTGTTGTCATAGGACCCGTTTTGAACATCTGTTTGCCTGTGTCCATTTATGCCCATATATGGAGATATCTGTATCTGTCTGTCTGCGTCCATTTTATGCCCATATATGGAGATCTTTGACCATCTGTTTGCCTCTGTCCATTTATGTCCATATATGGAGATATCTGTATCTGTCTGTCTGCAATCCATTTTATGCCCATATATGGGGGCATTCATTTTATGCCCATATATGGAGAACGCGCGTGCCCGTGGTACGAACGGTTCTCGAGATTGACTCATGTGGCGTACGTGATGTCAGAGCCTTTTATGAAGTGATGTCACAATGAGTCAGAGCTTTCGCCGATTTCCTCCGGAACACCCTGATGTCAACAATCAACCCCGCATAAGGAGATTCCGAACGTTTCGCGCCGGTTCGGGAAAACCGCGCGTCGGGTCGGGTCGAGACCCGGCACTGCACTCCGTGCCGCGGCGGGGAACGCGCGTGCCGAATCTGAAGCCGGTGGGACGAACGGTTCTCGAGATACGCGGATTACAGACAGACAGACAGACACACAGACAGACAGACAGACACGCAGAGACTTCTCGCATTTATAGATAGATGTTGCAACAAACATTGTCCTATATTGCAAAAAGACAATAAAAAATTACATCTAACAATAAACGCTATCTCATTACCATCAATAACTGCCCATATGCATTTATACCCAATTGTCCACATGCATCAATCATACTCATTCAAACAAACACCTTCCTTACTCACTACAGTACGTGTACACAACTACGAAGTACAATGTAACTCTGTGAGGGCTGCGAAGTAAGTTATTGTAAACAGAGATGCTGGTGCTTCATGGTAAGACTCGCAATGCATTTTGTCTACAGTATGTGTTATAAATATAGGTAAAATCCATTATAATCTGGTTAATTATAAGAACTCATAAATGCTAATTCTTTATACAAATAATCATAACACATTATAAAGCCATGTATAATGTATATTATACGGTCACACAGATTCATAATCACAGGACATTCACAGACTTAAATAGGGTCAGGGTCTTGTTTCATAATAATTATCATAGCATATTATTATCACTGTTCATTAATTGCGACCGTCAGGTCGCAGTTTAGTATCAAAACCTCCACCGGCCGTCCGTCGGTCATACACGTCACACCTTTGCCCTGCTCATATCTCCGCATCAGTATGACATCACACTGCTGACATCAGTATGACATCACACCGTACACAAATGACCCTTATATAAGACCGGCATTATCTACCGACAGATTAGTAACAAGATGTCAAAATCGTTGAAGGTTGAATCTCCAGATATGGAGATAACCAACACATCCCTCCATATATGGAGATAACCGACGCAGTGGTGTCCGGTAAGAACTTAACCGAGATGCCTTGAATCGTATGGAAGGCTCTGAAGTCTTGTTGGGAGAACTAGCCGAGTATTGGAGATGGTTGGATGTGATGATAAGCTATAAGCCAACCCTGGCGATAAGGTCTGAGTCGAAGAAATGCTTCTTTCCTGGCAAGAATTGCCCCTTTATACTGTAGGGCTCGTTTGTGTATTGTATGACATCACGCCACATCATCGGCTGAGGACTGTGTGATGTCATCATATCTCCATATATGGAGACATAAGTTGCTCATGCCCAAATATGGGCTGGTGAGGTCAGACTTAGTGTGATGCGTAGGTTATCTCCATATATGGAGATTCAACTTCAATGAGTAACCATGGCAAATTGTCAACTGCCGTATGTCTTGAGCGCAATTGAGAGCCTTCGTTACAACCCTAAAAACCAGTACTTGGGATTTGTTGATGTAAATGTTCACATAGAGTGTAATAATTGGTAAAACAAACTTTTGGCCCGATTAGGGAGTCTTACTGGTCTTAACTAATCGAGTCAAAAGTTATAAATGATGGTGATGGTGAGGTCATAAGGCCCAGTCCTATATCATACATGTGTCTGATATCAACTCAGATTGAAATCTATGCACATTTGGACCAAAGTGTTTGTCACAAACTGCAGCTAAAGGTTTTTTCTCCGTCTTTTTTTTTAGATTACGCTTGTCACTAAGGCTTTGGTTACATACAGTGCAAGTTGATTGGCTTTTCCCATGTATGAGTCCTCATGTGTAACTTTAGGCCTCCCATTTGACTGAAGCCTTTGCCGCACACTGAACAAGTTAAATGGCTTTTCTCCTGTTTGATACCCAATTGTTTTTTAACTCCAACTGTCACAAAAGCCTTTGTTACAAGCTGTACAAGTGAATGGCTTTTCCCATGTATGGCTCATCAAGTGTGTTTTAAGGGGGACTGCCCATAAGTCCTACATCTCATTAGCCCTACATCTCATTAGTCTTAATTTTTTTAGGGTTAAGTTTTAATATTAGGTTTAGGCATAGTTTTACTGAGGTTAGGGTTATGTTTAGGCATAGTTTTACTGAGGTTATAGGGTTAGGCTTAGGTTTAGGCATAGTATTTTCACCAGGTTAACAATCACCAGATTCAGACTAATGGGCTGTAGGAACAATGAAATGTCGGACCAATGCCATGGCACCGTTTTAAGATGAATTCCTTGAGTAAATCCTTCGCTACAAACTGTACAAGTGAATGGATTTTATCCTGTATGAGTCATCGTGTGCATTTTGAGGTCATCCGATCGCGTGAAGCCTTTGCTACAAAATGAACATGTGAATGGCTTTTCCCCTGTATGAGCCCTAAGGTGTCTTTTTAGATCAATGTTGTAACGAAAGCCTTTGCCACAAACTGTACAAATAAAGGGCTTTTCCCCTGTATGAGTCCTCATGTGTACTTTGAGGTCACTCGTTTGACAGAAGCCTTTGCTACAAACTGAACAAGTGAATGGTTTTTCCCCCGTATGAATCCTCAAGTGTCTTTTTAGATCGTTGTTGTAAGCAAATCCTTTGCTACAAACTGTACAAATGAAGGGCTTTTGCCCTGTATGAGTCTTCATGTGTCCTTTAAGATTATCCTTACGAGTAAACGTTTTGCAACAGACTGTACAACTAAAACTTTTCTTCCCCGTGTGACTCTGCATGGAGGGAGTTTCTTTAGATGTTTTCGGGTCCTGGGACGTCTTGTTGCTCAAAGACAATCTCTGTCCTTCCACACGTTGTGTCTTGTGTGACTTCGATGTGCTTAAAGGTGACTGATCCACACCAGGCTCCCACTCATCACTGTCTTCAGTCATGTCAGATTCAGAACGGTGTGAAGAGTGGAGCTGGTCATCACTAGTTGGTTCTGCTGGTACCCAGTACTCTATATAGGCTTGTGTTCTCAAGTGTTCAGTTGAGGTGCTGGCTACAGGCTCAGTGTCTCCGTTCTCACCATCATCATCTTCACTTTTCAATGCTAGTAACGGCAGCATTGGCCTATCAACCTCTGCTGGTCTTTGAAGTGGCTCCTCCTGGACCAGACTGGAGCTCCTCTCCTCTTCAGAGGAAACCTCCTCTTTACACACAGGGAGTTGCAGGACGTCTGGGGAAAAGATAAAATGAAAGCAACCGTTGATTTGTATTTAATTCCTTCATTATGAAGCGTTACCTCCGTTTCATAGGTGTGTCATTAAGTGTTGCCACCGTTTCATAGGTCTGAATAACGTACACACTAACTAAATGCTCAATTGCTAAATCACAGAATCTATCCTCATTTATGTAAGATGTGTGATTCCATTTTACCAATACATTTTACCAATACACTTTGTGGTGGAGTGGATTGCTAGTGTAATTGTACACTACAGCTGTCTTAACACAATAGATGATCAGCTATTTCATAATCAAGTGATTGATGGCCACCTATCGACAACATTATGTATCTTTGTAAAAAGATAATAATCATAATCACCATTTATGAATGTATTAGACCAGAGTTCAGTTAAAGAGGCGGTGCAATCAAAATGTGGGTTTCAATATATTTTTGGTTAATTGGTCCATCCTTAGTAGGCACATATCTCTGATCATATGTGAGACTAGGCACCACCTGTCTGAGATAACGGAATTAACTGAGCGCCACCATGCAGGTCAGCAGATGGCTGAACTTGGCTCGGCAACTGCAGAGAAATCAGTCTCGACAACCTCTCTGAGACCAGTGTTGGAGATGATACATGATGATCGCTCAGTGTCTGAGGAAGACGAGGAACAAACACGCGATCTGAAGAAGACGATGCTTGAAGTCTTGACTGAGAAGTACAACAATCCTAACACACAGGGGCTGCTGGGAAAGGCACAATCTGTTGATCCCAGATACAAGAACAGCAGGCCAGTAAATGAAATAAGGAATGTGCAACTGGAGGAGATACTGGCACTGCCTGAAGAGACTGAGAGGCGTGATGATGATGATGGTGCCATGCCCAGTAAATCAAAGAACAAGATTCCTGGGCAGAATCTCCACTTTTGTCAACAAAAGTGCCCTCAGGACTCTTGCTGGGGCCCTCATTCAGTCCCACTTTGACTACGCGTGCACCTCATGGTACTCATAAAACATAAAAAAAACACTCTCCCAAAACAAACTGATTGAGCTACTTCTCGACCTGGGCCCATGACCCATGTTTCTCCCACACATTTTGCTAGCCTAAGTTGTCTCAGCGTTGAAGACAGGGTTAAACCACCAAAAATGGGATTGACTTCCAAAATAGTCAATGCAAATCTGCCCTCCATCCCCTCAGTACCTGCATATCTGACCAAACATCTCCAAAAATACAGAGGGCTTTCAACGTAAAAAAGACAGTAAACAGTCTTATTTGAGATCCTTTTAGGCAGGGTGTTTAACTGTACTTCTACTGTAGGCCTACTACATTTATTTTCAATTGTATTGACTATACTTGTACTGTTCTCCATTTTTGTCTAATAAAATAATTAAACCTCAGCAGGATCTGAGGAAGATAGAGGAGCATCATCAGCAGCAGCAAGTGCACTACCTCAACCTGAGTCTGGTTGACATGCTGAGCAAACGCAAAGAAAAGACCTCCACTCCGGTCCCCAAGAGAATCCAGGCAGACACAGAGCTCACAAGGTACCTCCAGTAGAGAGCCCCGGTGCAAAATCGAATCCACTCACCTGGTGGAAAGATAATCACGGTCGGTACCCTCTCTTGTCCAAGGTTTCCAGGAAGTACATGACAATACAAGCTACAAGCACTGCCTCTAAGCGTGTATTTGGTGCTGCTGGCAATATTGTGTCACCAATGAGGACCTCCCTTAAGCCACATAAGGTCAACAGGTTTGTTTTCTGGCAAGAAATCTCAAAAGTGAACGTGAGCCTGAAAGTGACGAAAAGAGCATTTAACTTGCCTGCCTAGTTAGATAGGTTGGAGTATGAGATAGGAGATAGACAGAGATATTATTGTTAGTATTATGTTCCCTTTTATTCTCTATTTGCACTGATTAGAATTTAAAAAATAATTATTGTGTGACTTTTACACATTTCTACTGAAACGTTTGCTTGTTGCTATTATGTTCCCTTATCTGCTTTATGTTACCATTTTAAAAACAGTAATTTTTGTGTGACTTTTGCAAATTTTTCCCTTGCCAATTGCTGATATTTTATTTTATTATTATTGTTTTTGTTGTTACCTTTTTTGTTTCATTTGCAATGATAGTATTTTTCCTTTTTTTTTTTTTTACAAGACAATGTTATTTTGTTCTCATTTCTGCTGCATTTGCAGTGCACCTTAATAATAGTAGTAGCCACATTATTGCCTAAACTGCTGGTAAGTGGTTGTTTTTATTTGCTGTGGTATTTGTTTTAATAAATCTTTTTATTTTTAAATTGCTGGTTCATGTTAATGTACTTTCAAGCTGCATGCGCTGCGCTCTATGTCATTTCATACTCTCGCATCGGGTGTCAAACGCAAATCTACAAGCTCACCTTCACTCTTGTAGATCTGCTATTTCCAATTATGTCCGGATTCACAGCATTTCCGGCATCGATTGACAGCATTCACGGCACGCCAGAGCGGCCAGGCAGCACAGTCTGCCGCCTGGTTGACTCAACTTGACTGCGCCTGGTTAACGCGAGACGACAGAAAACATCTTCCAGGTAGGCGACAGGCGAGCGGCATAATGCATGGGTCGGTGATGAGAGTTCCATTCCATTTGAGAGTTGGTTCCAGTCGCGACGCGAGTCACACTTGCAAACAAATTCGTGCTTGTCACTTTAATTTAATTAACTTTAATTAGCGCAATACCGTCGGTAATGGGAAGACAAATATTGCGGTAGAAAAATTACGATACCACCCCACCGCTAGTCGCGACGTGAGTCACACTTGCAAACAAATTCGTGCTTGTCACGTTTATGCCCATATATGGAGATCCCTGATGTCATCAATATTAAGCCCATATCTAGGAATGCCCATATGGGGGAAATCGTGCTCTTTCGAACGACCATCATTTCGACCGGAGGGTTAGCGACTCACTCCACGGAGGTTAGGGTTAGAGTCGGGTGTCGAAAAGATGACATGTAGTAACAGCGACACGCTCCCGCCCATATGGACATATTGAGTCAGTCTCTGTGGTTTAAGGGCGACCTCGCTTCTCGCCCTTAAGCCGTCTTACTGATACTTATACAGGTTGTTGTTATTATTATTATTATTTTATTATTTTACCTGAGAGAACGTCGCACTTGGTCTTCCCATGTAGTAATGTCAATGTCGACACATCAACCTCTTCCCGTTCCTGTTTAATCTGTAGAGGTTGTGGTTCCTCTGGTACCAGACTGGGGCTCCTCTTCTCCTCATGTTCAGATGAAACCTCTTTACATACAGACAGAAGGAGGACAGAAGAAGTAGAATCAGCACCAGAGCTCCGGAATTCGGCTGCAGCTTTAGCACCACGCCCCACAACACAACACCACACAATAATAACGACTTTAAGCAACGCCACGGCAGCGGCAGATGACAACGGTAACCGGAAATGATCAGCGCTCGATAGATCAACCTGGCGCCATCGCAGTCGTCCCTACAACGCTAGAGGCTAGCTTTCCACGTAGCGTCTACAACGCCTGCTGCGTGGTCACGTCGCCATGGGAACCAAAGAGTTCAGTAACAGGGGTGGGACCCCGTCACGTCGCAGAAGGCTGTTACTTAATGATTTTGACCGCTACGGCGATTACATCATAGCAGCCGTAACCTCGCCCACCAGGCTTTCTGAGAGAAAGCCTGGTGTTCGTTCACAACAGCCCGTTTGGTTTCCGCCCAACGCGGAAACCACTAGAAGAAGCGGCGTCGCTCTGATTTGGTTCCTTCCGTTTGTTTCCCCATTCCCTTTTAAAATGCTCGAGTAGCCTAGTATAGTCTTTCCAGTCGCTACGAGTTGAAAAAAAAAAAGATGCATAGACCAAACACATTTTTCAAAAGCAAAACTACTCTGCATCAAGGAGTTTATTAGGTAGGCCCTAAAAGTATGTCCTTGAGTGCAGGGGAATTATTTTGGGTTAAACTGTTTCCGGTGGATAGTTCCGGCCAAATTGTAGTCCTTTGAGTACTACAACATGACGTTTTGTGGTTTCCGCTCTAGACCGGTTACAAGTCCGAAAAGTGAAGTGATCCCAGACTATAGCAGCCGTAGTCCTGCCTCACGTCGCGGTTGTAGAAACGGTCTGCTTAAACTGGCTAATATCTACATTTTCCGCTACCCCCTCTCAAATCAACAGGAGTGAATTATTCGGTGGCACAGGGGGGGCAAAAGGGGGCCGGGCTCCCTCATGCGGACCACCTTACCCCTCACCCGCACATCAGCGAAACCGGTTTTACCGAGTTGCAAATAGTCGAAAACAAAGGAGACTTGCTTGAAACACACATTTGCATATGTTCTCAACATAAGGCGCTTTTCCACTGCAAGGTGGAACCAGAACTTTCAGGAACCAGAACCTATTTTTTTGGTTCTGGTTTTGTTTCCATTGCGAACGGCCCGGTTCCAGACAAGGTTCCTGGAACCTCCTGGAACCTTTTTTAGGTCCTGCTCCTGATGTAGAACTAAACTTGAGTTCTGGGAACCTATGGGCGGGGCTAGCAGCGCTCCTGCTCTCGATTGGTCGAGCGGAGGTAACGACACCGAGGAGAACGGGGAGAAATCTCTCACAACACAACAGCGTCATTTTTAAAATCCTATTCCGACAGACAGAAACACAGAAACACTATGGACGCGACGCCAGACGACAGCCACGACACATTGGTCAAGTGAATGTGATGATACAGGCTCTTATTTGTGTCTGGGAGGGAGAAGAAAATATCCAGAAGGAGCTAGAAGCATCCGTTCTAAATGAAAGGATTTTCAAACAAATTCCGTCGCCGTCGTCTTTCTGAAATGGGCGTCGAGAGTGCACAAGCAGACAGACACGGTGCCAAGCAAAAATAAAGAAAATGTACGTCGATAGACCGACAACAAACAGTGGAGATAAGCATTTCTACATTCGCCCGTCCATTTGTGACTCGAGTCAGCACTCAGCAGCCGAGACGTGCGCTGTGTTCAAGACACGCCTGCTTCGTATCGTGTGTGTGTGTGTGTGTGTGTGTGTGTGTGTGTGTGTGTGTGTGTGTGTGCGTGTGCGTGCGTGTGTGAGAGTGAGAGAGAGAGACACGCTTTTTTTCTCCCTACAGCAAAGGCAGCGTACCAGCTCAGTACAGTTAGCAGCTTGTTTGAACGTTCTATTGTTTTTTATTTTATTTTTATATGCAGAAAGTAGTAATTAAAGACGTATTTCTTACATACAGCTGTTATTTTAGATTTTAGATTCCCGAATGTGCTGCTGTTCAAATGACCAGCTGTTTTGTCTCAGCCAAATCAGGCTGACCAGTTAAGCTTCCCGGTTGGGTCTGGTTATATGGAAACAAAAGCAGAACTTGGTTCTGGAACTTCACAGGTTCTTGAAAGTTCTTGGTTCCGGAAAGTTCTGGTTCTGGTTCAGGCTTGGCCCTGCAGTGGAAATGCGCCTATACACTTAAGCTCACGGCCCCATAAGCCATTGTTTCCTGGCGCCGAGCCTGTGTGAATAGCTGACTCTGGTCATTGACACTAATGGTGGGCAATCCTGTTCATTTTGTTCACAGTAATGACCTGTTCAAACGATTCGTTCACGTTCACTGTTCATAGCGGGATCATCCTGTGAAAACCACTATCACGGGAGCGTTTTCATTACGTTGCGTGTACAACTATGAATCTAGGGTTGCAATACCACCCATTGGCAGCCAATGCATCCAAACTGTTGGATGCATCTATACGGTGGATTTTTATGAAACAAACGTTTCATTTATATGTAACAAACGTTTCATAAAAATCCACCGTATAGACATGTTATGAGCTACTACTTTTGTGGCCTTCTCAATCTGTTCCTGTTTTTATAGTTTAAAAATACGGCCACGCAATGTTGTACAATGAAACATAACTCCGGCCACGCACCGTTGTACTAATGAAACATAACTCCAGCCACGCACCGTTGTACTGATGAAACATAACTCCAGCCACGCACCGGTGTACTAATGAAACATAATATGGCATTGGTTAGCCCTCCCTTTGGTTGGACCACCTAAGCCTAACCTTAACCCTAACCTCAGTAAAAACCAATGGTCTAACCAATGGGAGGTCTCAGTCCCCGTTGTACAAATCAAACATAACTCCACACACGCACCGTTGTACTAATGAAACATAACCTTGGTCAATAAGGTGGGTGAACTAATCGGGACAGACAGTCATAGGGACAAACAAAGCCATTTGGGGGCCGAAGTGAGCTGAAGTGTTGTGCGTGTTTGACATGAAGCATGAACCAACCTGCACTGTGTAGTTTGACACGTGGCTGTAGCATCACGTCCAGCAGTTTGTTTTGTTTCTCCAGCAGAGTTTCTAGTGTCTCCAACTCTCTCTGGAAGAGGCTGCACATGAACTCTGCAAACGCACTGAGGTGCTCCAACACAAACACTCTGACATTGAGCTTCACACTACAAACATCAGCACCACGCTGCTGTGTCTCGAAAACACATGATATCTCCTCTCCCACCGACGTCATGTGTTCATTTATCTTCAGCCGTACAGACTCCACTCTCATATTACCTCCTTTATAAGACATTTTCACCAAGCTCTCTGTTCCTATAAACTAAAGTTTAAAGCTCTCTGTTCCAAGTTGTTACTGTAATATACGTATTTACTTGTGTAAAGCTCTCTGCTACTACGCTGAGATTAAACGCTTTGTTCCGCTAGCAAATATACACAAGGCGCATTTACTTCCAGGTCAACAATGTATTTTTCAAGCATGCGCAGCAATAGCCCGGCTGAAACACGGCCGTCATGGGACCGGGTTGCATGGTTTTGGGCAGAGCGACTTAATATCGCCCCCTACAACTAAACAAACATTCAGATTTCACAAACAAAATGCTAAATACAGTCTCACACGTGTTTAAATACGGTACGGCTTACTATAATTACCCGTAGCATCCGTATTATTTAATAAGAATCCTTTTTATCCGATCGTTTTGTGTGTTTCTTTGTATTTCCTGGTTTCTCCACGCGCACCAACCACACTGAGATGTGGGCGTGGCCTTGCAAAAATCAGCACGGAAATACATGGGAAAACAGAAAATGATCGGATAAAAAGGCTTCTTATTAAAGAATGCGGAGGCTACATGCAATTATAGTAAGCCGTGCCGTATTAAGACAAGTGTGAGACTTTATACGCACTTTGTTTGTGAAATCTGAATGTTTTTGTAGTTGTAAGAGGCGAATTAAGTCGCTCTGACCCAACCCAAGCAAACCCGGTCCCATGACGGTCGTGAGATGCGACCGTCATGTTTCAGGGCTAGCGCAGCATAGGATCGCCGCCTGGTGGAGTGGGTTGGGAGTGGAGGAGGTGTGTACTGAATAACAGACAGACAGATGGACGGACGGATGGATCGGTGCCATATGGTGTGGGTAGCAAAAATATCCAATCTACAAGCTCTTATAAGGCATGGCAATAATTATTAAATAATGTCTGTGAATTTGGATCCATTGCAACACAGGATTCTATTTTCTGAAAGGTTACAGTTTGGGATATTGATTCATTGATTGATTGATTGATTGATTGATTGATTGATTGATTGATGGGGGGGGGGGGATTTTCAGGATTATTATTATTATTATTACCCATTATTAGGGTTTTTGGGGGTTAAAATGGGTGCGGGTAGCACTATCAATGAACAATAATTAATAAAGCATTGAGTTCCCAGTTGCACTTCATTCCAACAACACATTTCCAAATATAAACTAACACTCCCCCTCCAAACACAGAGTAGCCAACTGCTGCTATAGTGTAAAAGATAAAAGTAACCTACTCTTCGTTTATTCATACCTTTGTCCCCACCCTTTAATGCAAACCCCAATATACCTGTTGTCATGTTGTCATAGGACCCGTTTTGACCATCTGTTTGCCTTCTGTTAGCCTTTGTCCCCACCCTTTAATGCAAACCCCAATATATGGAGATCTCTGCACACACAGTACCGGTTGCGGAAAACTCTGATGTCAGACATCAGCTCCGCATTCGGGGATTCATTTTATGCCCATATCTGGAGAACGCGCGTGCCGGTGGGAAGAACGGTTCTCGAGATTCACATACATACATACACATTCACAGAGATTTTTTGTTGACTCCTGGCGTACGTGATGTCAGAGCCTTTTATGAAGTGATGTCACAATGAGTCAGCGATTGTGCCGATTTCCTCAGGAACAGCCTGATGTTAACAATCAGCTCCGCGTAAGGAGATTCCGAACGTTTCGCGCCGCTTCGGGAAAACCGCATGCCGAGTCGGGCCGAGGCCCGGCACTGCACTCCGCGCCGCAGCGGGGAACGCGCGTGCCGAATCTGAAGCCGGTGGGACGAACGGTATCTGGAGAACGCGCGTGCCGGTGGGAAGAACGGTTCTCGAGATTCACATACATACATACACATTCACAGAGATTTTTTGTTGACTCCTGGCGTACGTGATGTCAGAGCCTTTTATGAAGTGATGTCACAATGAGTCAGCGATTGTGCCGATTTCCTCAGGAACAGCCTGATGTTAACAATCAGCTCCGCGTAAGGAGATTCCGAACGTTTCGCGCCGCTTCGGGAAAACCGCATGCCGAGTCGGGCCGAGGCCCGGCACTGCACTCCGCGCCGCAGCGGGGAACGCGCGTGCCGAATCTGAAGCCGGTGGGACGAACGGTTCTCGAGATACGCGGATTACAAACAAACAGACAGAGATTTGTCGCATTTATAGATAGATTAAGCAAGACGATGAAGTGATCGTTGCTGGTGATGATGATGATGATGATAAATCCACATGACGTCACAAGCTAGGGGGTCAAATATCTTGGTAATACTAGATAAGGCAGGGCTGTCCAAAGTGCGGCCTGGGTTCATTCCTAAATTGTACTATAAACGGCCCTCCAGCATCATCTAACAAGAATACTTTATAGTATAATTTGTCTGGATTCCTTGTTGTCTCATTCTGAAGGGGTGAAAGAAAGGCTATTTTATTGTATTTTTTACCTTGCACATCTGGTTAAATTTGTTTAAGTTCAGAGCACACACACCTGATAAAACACCATTGATATTAAATATGGATTAAAAATAAAGTATTGTAGTTGCGATGCACATGTATGTGACTTTGTTATGGTCCGACCGAAAGTACATTATGTCAGGAGATGTAGTCGGCACTTGGGTGTTTTAATATTTTCTAATGTGGCCCCTTTGAAAAAGTTTTGATACCTCTGAATTCCAGACTTTTACTTGTATCAGAGTATTTTTGCTTTGGAGAATTTGTACTTTTACCTTAGTAGTAGTAGTAAAGAATGCAGGTACTTTTTCCACCACTGCTTACCTAGTTCGCCCCAGAGGAGGACACCACAGTGCAGGTCTTGAAGCTGCCCTGGTCCTCCTGCCGTCTGTGTAGCTGCTCCAGTGGAAGAGGGGGAACCAGGCGGGCCCAGCCCAGCGAGGAGAAGGGCTCCTCCGATCCGTCCACTGTCCTCAGTCTGGCCGGGTCTTCAGTTGGCACAGCACCTGCTTCATACTCTGGTCAGGTCTGCGCACTCCCTTGTAATCTACATTCCATACGTTGTCCAAGAGGTGCTGTTCTGGCGCCGGCAATGTCGGTGCCATCTTCATTTCCGGCGGCGATGGAGGAGAGAGGGTCACCATCAGTGCCAGTATTCCTGCCAGAGTAACTGCCAGGATTGGCAGGATTATAAACTGGCACCATTTCATACTGGACTGCTGACAACTTCAAACTTGCCTTCATTCAGCCATAGAGCGTTTTGTGTAATCCTCCAGCAAGTGATGTCTGCAAAACAGTTGATGGAGCTGACTGCTTTGGATGAAGGGCAGGTTGTTTTGATGTCAAGGGAGGTAAAGCTGTAAATCCTTCAACGCCTTTCATTATAACATCTATTTTGACTCGCAGACACGTTGACAAACAGACACATACCTCCTTTACACCTCAATGAATGAGTCATTTGTCAGCCATTAAAAGCAATTCCAATTATTTTCAATAGTATTTCACAAATAAAATACAATAAAATTGCCAGCACATGCACAACACATCAGCGTTTCGTTCAATCGACCTTCTTCAGACATTAGGGGCCCTAGTTTCGTCCATGCTAAACCCTAAGCCCCTAAACATGTTAAAATACTTCAAATAGCCAAACTTCTTTGACACATTGTGAGTTTGTAGATGGTGAGCTATTTGCACTATTTAAAAATGTTTTTCAAATAGTAAAAAAAAAATAAAAAAAAAGGCAAAGAAATTTAGGGGTTTGGCGAAAATAGGGCCCTAGATGCCTAAAGAAGGTCTGCCAAACATTGCCTAAATAAAGTTGTGCAAGTGTAGATAGATCAAATGCTTGGGGGGAAAACATCCCTGTGTGTGTGTGTGTGTGTGTGTGTGTGTGTGTGTGTGTGTGTGTGTGTGTGTGTGTGTGTGTGTGTGTGTGTGTGTGAGTGCGCGTGCGCATGTGCGTGTGTGCGTCAACGTCACCCATCCTCAACCTATGTTTATACAGTATGATTTGCCTTCTCCCATTATTGCGACCGAAAGTCGCATTTTACCATGAGAAATGTCACAGCTTGTTTATGTGTGTGTACACATTTTTACAGTCTATGGGTTGGTTCCCCTGACACATCACTGTAACATCACAGGTGATATCACAGATAACATCACCATGTAAAAGTCCAAAAAAGGAATAAGAAATTGGGAAGTCTCTACTACAGATTACTACAGACTGGCAGTCAAATGAAGTAGGGAGATAGATCTGTTTGGAAGGTGTGAAAAACGTTGCGGAATGCACTTGAGCCGCCACAACAAACGTGCTACAGTACTATGGTGCTAAAATAGCCTGCTACATATGGTGCTAAAAATAGCCGACGTTGGTGCGGACGAGAGCTACTTTTGAACCTGTTTTACCTGAAGAGTTGGATCAACACAAAGGCATTGATAAAATGGCATATGGTAGTACATACAGTATACAAAACATATTGAACACATCCAAAATACTAATATTAATAACATCAAGCATTTCTTTTATGTGCACATCCAGGATCAAATTAACCACTGCAATAAACCAATAAACAGTGAACGTGTTATTGTACATGTACTGTTTATTAAACTATCCTCTGTATAAAACAAAACTATAATGGTTCAAATAGGCGCAACAAAGACACTATTTTGGTTTATATTTGAACCTTAACAGGTTGCAAAGGTGCAAGGGTGAGTGTTACAAACCCCAAGTTGGTCCAGGCGATGTGGGGTGTAACAAATTAAAAGCCGGGAGAAATAAGGAGTAAAGATTAATAAACGTAAAGATTTAACAAAACCCCTAAACATACACCAAACACACTCTGTGAACTCTTCTGCAAGAGTTCACAGAATACCGCTGCACCCACTACACTACATTACACTTGAGTTAAACTCAATCATGTAAAACATATAGCGTATTGTCTCTGTCGATGGAAACTGTTACTTTTGTCAAATTCAAAAATAGCAGATCTACAAGCTCTTTGATACTTTTGTTTGACGCATAGTATGATGAAGTAGGGCAGGGGTCTACAACAAGGGGTCCGGGACCCCTAGGGGGTCCTCAGAGTTACCACAGGGGGGCCTCCAAATATATGTGTGATAGAAACCTTTTTCTCCTTTTTTATATTGACCAGTTGAACCCTAGTGTCCATATTCTGAGAACTTTAACCAAAAATAGCAGATCTACAAGCTTGTAGATCGCCTATTTTCGGCAAAGAGCTTTGGTGTGTTGGGGAGAGCAGACCAAGTAAAGAGTGAAAGTTAATGTTTATTAAGTATTAACGATTCAAGTGGTTAAATATCTGAAAACACAAATTGACATGAATCCAAAATACACTGATGATTGTTCTGCTGTGAAACAATGAAACTATATGTAATCTATGAACTGGTTGTGGGGGTCCCTGCTTCATCTCTCTCTCTAAACTAAGGGGTCCTTGGCCTGAAAACGTTGAAGACCCCTGAAGTAGGGTATTCATTTACGAAAAATTACAGTTAGAATATGGTATGGAGATAAGAGGTTTCTGTCCGACGGCAACAATATACCGGTATACTGTATATACCTTCCCCTCGCAAGTAGAAGTCATCACTCATAACTAGCTGTGTCTTAAGTCAAGATGACAGCATTTCATAGCCCACTAACCACTACTCCATAGGTCTTAAGGCAAGACACTACAGGTAGGGTAATACAATTAACTACCCGTAACTGCTGGACTATAAGCCGCACCAGCTAAATTTAGAAGAAAACAATTTTTTCACATATGTAAGCCGCACCAAGCCGCAGGTGTCCCTCCTGCTTCCCGCTAGAGCGCCCCTGGTGGCCGTTAGCTGTATAAATCTATATATAAATCCTTGTTAAATTGTAAAACGAACTAACTGGACGTTAGCTGTAAAAAAAATCTTTGTATAAGTCGCATCGTTGTATAAGCCGCAGGGTTCAAAATATGGAAAAAAGCTGAGGCTTATAGTCCGGTATAAGTACGGTAAAAGCTACCACAATGACACTGGATGGTGGAGTAGTGCGTACCGCCCTACTTTTCACACACACACCAGTCAGTCACCAGAAGCAATTTTGAGTCTTAATGCAGTTAACATGAAGTTGGAAGTTGAATGGCGTTAAAGGGAGAACGGGGTAAGATGAGTCACTTTTCACTTGTCCTGGAAGCAAGAATAGATGGCAGTAAAATCAAAACATCTAGATATATTTCAGGATGTCTTCTATCATTTGAAATTATGAGTAAGCATGGCCAAGGGCCATAAGAATATGAGTTATTAAAACAAAAAGTGGTCATGTGGCTTAAATTGCCCCAGGTTAAGGGTATAAGGTGATCCAAGTCAAGGGGACCCACACAATATTCTAACAGTTTAATACTGCTAATTCAAACAATGCAAACATAGATTACGTCGATAATTTAGTTAAAAGAAAACGAACAAAAAGTGTCAGGCCTTTGCCGTCTTTGCTGTTTATTATTGTTAATGTCAATAATAAAGGCAAGATACATTAAGCAAACAGTGTTTTACAGCAAACAATTATGCAACAATAATTCACAGAACTTGTCAAATGCTGATGACAACACTTGATCAAGTTTCATATGCCGTATGTTGCACATTTCAGTTCCTTTTCCTTTTCTCAGTTCACTTTTTTTCTGGAAACTTTCGGGTCAGATGATTTGTGGTTTTCTAGTTCCTTATCTTTAACAAAAAAGTGCAGTTTTTGCTAAAGGGACAAATATTAATAAATAAATAAATATTGCTGACAGCACTTGATCATCTGGTCAGATGATTTGTGGCTTGTCTGAACGGCGTGAACGCGTATTTGCAAGTTAAAATAGTTAAAATATTGCTGACAGCTTGATTGATCCAACTTAGGTAGGCACATACATATGGCAGCGGTTTCGATTCCTTTTCTCTTCGTTTCGGCAGGAGCAATTCTTCCTTGTAGCCTATTTGGGAGATTCCGCCTCAAATAACCAATCACCATCTTGGTTCTCATAATAACTGTTTAAATTAATATCAGATATCTAAATATTGACTCAGGAACGTATATTACTGTCTGAGGTTCACACAAAAGTCAGAGTGAACCTTTAAATGACATCCGCTTCCTATAAGCTGGCCCAGTTGCCACTTACCACCTTATTTCTTAATCTACTGTATATCCCTATGTGTAACGCCCGGGATTCGAACCCAGGTCTCCCACATGAAAGTCAAACATCTTAACCATCAGACCGAAGGGATATCCCTTTGGACCAGGGGAGATACTAGACTTTTGAGGCCATCAGGCTGAGTCACTCACTCTGCTACACATGTTCAAAAGCACCAGACCCAGGTGTCAGTATGGTAGCCTGTAACTCATTCTGGGGGTGAGTTATACAAGGCAGAAATCCTCATAAAGTCTATTTATGGAAAGTCAATCCATTTGCTTACAATATATTTTTGGTCATATGTAACGGCTGGGCTTCGAACCTGGGTCTCCCATGTGAAAGGCTAATTATCGCAAAAGGATATCCCTATGGACCATGGGAGATACTGACTTTTGACGCCATAAGGCAGAGGCTGTGAATCACTCTGCTACACATATAGGGACTCCTTTGAGTACTAAACCGTTTTCTGTAATGGTGGCCTCTAATTTGCATATTTAGGAGTAAGCTTACCACTAATTACTTTACACAGTACACACATTGTCTGACCCTCAGAACATAGATACACTTTATTTGTCAGTTTTGCTTGTTTTGTTATAGAGTTATTGAAGAAATCGGCAGCCATTTTGTTATGCAAATTAGAAGGTTAAAAACAAATACATTTGCTTGGCTACTATGCTTTTCAGATTCAGCACCCTTGAATTATGTAATATGGCCTTGTAACCCACTTTTACCCCAAAATGCCTCTAACAATCACATTTTTCAGAAATCCCACCTGTCTAACAGGAACTAATAAAATTGGAATACAATATTGTAACAACCCTGCAAGAGATCAGGCTGTAACTCGCCATACCAAGTGAGCTAACTCTCTTGCGGGTTGCTTGCCTTGTCTGCTGAGTGTGGGGCTGGGGTTCGCCTCCCGGTTGGAGTTAACTGCCTCGCTCAGTCTGCTAAACTTTACATTGGTGTCAGACGAGCGTGCCCTTGCGTGAGGGGCGTGAGGGACTTCGCTGTGGGCAGTGAAGCGCAGGGGCGCGCTTCTGTGATGAGAGGGTATTGTAACGACCCTGCAAGAGATAGGGCCGTAACTCGCCATGCCATAGTCCTATATATTATATAACCCAATCTTGGGTTACAAGAAGAATTTGAAAAAAAAAGACATCAAAGAATTCTAAAGTAAATGATATCTTCATTAAGAAACTTACATGAAAAATAGAACGAAATAAAAATACCTAAAACTAAAATTTAAATCCAGTATTGTATTGTGAGAAATGCAGCGTTTTAAGAATACAACACACTTCATTAATCTGCATGAGACATGGTATTAAAATGAAACAACCATTCTATAGGCTCTACTACATATTATAATGTAAAAGATAATGGTATAAACAAATGGTCATGTACAGTGCATATTGGTTACATACTGAGTAGACCTCTAGACCTACTGCACATATGAACAGAGCTGCTACCCATAAATGCATTTTAAAATCTGAGTATTCTTTTGTATACAATTTAAATTGTTTTGGGAAAGAAATGCTGCTATTTGTCCCAAAGGGACTGCAAAAGTTGCTGCTATTTGTTTCAAAAAGTCTTTATTTTATTTTTTTAATTACCTTAAGATGGCTACTACTTTGCATAACAGGTTTCTAGTGGTGAATGTGAGCGTCCTCATCCACTGTAGAAAACCAGGACAGTACTTATGCGCGGGTCAGGTTTTTTTCATAGCCCGCACCGCCCACAGCCCGCACGGAACCTAACCCGCCCGCCCCGCAGCATAATATACAAATCGACGAATCCGCCCGCCCCTCAACCTGCATTAAAAAAAAAGATGATAATCATCTCCACAATAGCTCATCGTTATATACTGCTCTTCTAAGTACCCAAAGTCGCTTTACATAAAGGTCTACAGTTGCACAATATTGTCATAGGCTAAATAAACAAACATGTTGTTCAAAATGGGGTTCTTTACTATTATTTGACAGCAAAAAGACATGTGTGAGCTGGTGGAAAAATGATGTTTTGAGTTATTTTGGTTTTGCTTTGAGATTTTATATTTGATGGCTTGATTTTTGCATGTCTTGTGAGATTGTATTGCTGTGATTTATTATTTTGGAGTTGCATGATGTTTTTATGTGTTAAATTGCATGCATTAATCATTTTCTTTTCACCGACTCAGATCAACCTTAACTGATTGTAATTGACCTGCACCTGTGTTTGGGGTGTGGCCACTTGAGGAGGAGCACTATGAGAAGCCAGTGGCAGAAGGACAGTGGTTGGAAGGAACAGGTTGTGTGAGGTGGAGAGAGCCAGGCAGCCACCATGGGCTGGGGGGGCTGGGTTGCACCAGCTGGGGGCTAGTGGTAGCCATGATATTTGACACAAGATGGGCTTTAAGTGCCATGAGAGCCAGGCCTTCAAATATTCTGTAAGTGCCACGACCACAGCCCCCGGAGGGTGTTCCCGGCCCGGCCTTGTCCGTGGGGGGCTGGCCACTGCCCAGAGCAACACGACAGACAGAACAGAGGGCGAAGCGAACAGACGCTGCAGACGCAGAGCCAGCAGTGGGACGGAGAGATACAGAGACGATGGCCGGACCGAGACGGCCACATCGTGCCCTGTGGAGGACCGGAGTGGGAAAACGCTGACCCGAGTGTCGACGCGAAGTCACCGCAGCGCCAGGGCTTATGCTCTGGCTGCCGGTAGGTCTCCAACTACACAACGACACTCGTGGTCCATAACGTGCAACACTAGAGCTAGGGTCCCGTACCTGTGAACCGTTCATCTGGCGTTTTCCCTGTCCTCCACAGGGTACCGGAGCTGTGTTGGTGTGGCGTCCAGGAGTACAGTGAAGAGCCGTCGTCATCTGAATAACCCCCCCTCATCTCCCCCTCCACTATTACCCCCGGACTGGCTTTTATTCTCTGTTTTGTTTTTATTATTTTAGTTTAAAGGGCCCTTTTTAAATAACATTTTAGGAAGTTGTTTTATTGTTGCTTGGCTGTTTTAGATGCCCGTGTATTAAATAGGGGAATAAACTTTGTTATACTTTTGATACGTTGCCTCTGTTTTAAGTTCTTGCCTTTTTAACCCAAGTTATCCTATACGAACCTGTGCTGCCTTTTAATTCATTTTATATTTTAACCTGAGGACCAGACCTCTTGACCAAAAGGTGGCGTTGTCGGCTTTTTAAGATTGTTTTAAGCACCTTCGCACTTTATTTCATACTTGTATTTTATTATTGAATTTACAAGTTACTATACTTTTACAGTGCATTGGTGTTTTTAACGAGTGCCACAAATTGGCGTTGTCGGCAGGATAACTTGTGTTGTTTTTAAAAAGAGGCAAAACTTAACAGAGTGTGCTAAAAATGATGATGATGCCAGTAACTACTACTAACTTTTTTTGTCAATCCTGCTAAGGTGAACTACTCCTTTAAAATGAGTAATGGACAGAAGTATTGGTTGCAGGGACTGCCAACCTTTCAGTATGGGGAAATGTGAGCTGGTGGAAAAATGATGTTTTGAGTTATTTTGGTTTTGCTTTGAGATTTTATATTTGATGGCTTGATTTTTGCATGTCTTGTGAGATTGTTGAGTGCTATTGCTGTGATTTATTATTTTGGAGTTGCATGATGTTTTTATGTGTTAAATTGCATGCATTAATCATTTTCTTTTCACCGACTCAGATCAACCTTAACTGATTGTAATTGACCTGCACCTGTGTTTGGGGTGTGGCCACTTGAGGAGGAGCACTATAAGAAGCCAGTGGCAGAAGGACAGTGGTTGGAAGGAACAGGTTGTGTGAGGTGGAGAGAGCCAGGCAGCCACCATGGGCTGGGGGGGCTGGGTTGCACCAGCTGGGGGCTAGTGGTAGCCATGATATTTGACACAAGATGGGCTTTAAGTGCCATGAGAGCCAGGCCTTCAAATATTCTGTAAGTGCCACGAC
Organism: Nannobrachium achirus; assembly: GCF_963921795.1. Lineage (NCBI taxonomy): Eukaryota > Metazoa > Chordata > Actinopteri > Myctophiformes > Myctophidae > Nannobrachium > Nannobrachium achirus. Next base: position 12,179,745 of record NC_137818.1, on the reverse strand, counting down.
CACAGCCCCCGGAGGGTGTTCCCGGCCCGGCCTTGTCCGTGGGGGGCTGGCCACTGCCCAGAGCAACACGACAGACAGAACAGAGGGCGAAGCGAACAGACGCTGCAGACGCAGAGCCAGCAGTGGGACGGAGAGATACAGAGACGATGGCCGGACCGAGACGGCCACATCGTGCCCTGTGGAGGACCGGAGTGGGAAAACGCTGACCCGAGTGTCGACGCGAAGTCACCGCAGCGCCAGGGCTTATGCTCTGGCTGCCGGTAGGTCTCCAACTACACAACGACACTCGTGGTCCATAACGTGCAACACTAGAGCTAGGGTCCCGTACCTGTGAACCGTTCATCTGGCGTTTTCCCTGTCCTCCACAGGGTACCGGAGCTGTGTTGGTGTGGCGTCCAGGAGTACAGTGAAGAGCCGTCGTCATCTGAATAACCCCCCCCTCATCTCCCCCTCCACTATTACCCCCGGACTGGCTTTTATTCTCTGTTTTGTTTTTATTATTTTAGTTTAAAGGGCCCTTTTTAAATAACATTTTAGGAAGTTGTTTTATTGTTGCTTGGCTGTTTTAGATGCCCGTGTATTAAATAGGGGAATAAACTTTGTTATACTTTTGATACGTTGCCTCTGTTTTAAGTTCTTGCCTTTTTAACCCAAGTTATCCTATACGAACCTGTGCTGCCTTTTAATTCATTTTATATTTTAACCTGAGGACCAGACCTCTTGACCAAAAGGTGGCGTTGTCGGCTTTTTAAGATTGTTTTAAGCACCTTCGCACTTTATTTCATACTTGTATTTTATTATTGAATTTACAAGTTACTATACTTTTACAGTGCATTGGTGTTTTTAACGAGTGCCACACATGTTCAAAATTCTCTCTAAATCAGGGGCATCATCGGGGCATGAATGGCGTTTCAAGTTTTATGTAAATCATATTCATACAGTGCCTCGCTCTTCAAACAGACAGCAAAAGACGGACAATATTAAATCATGTTGGTTATTGATTAATCACCATATTCGAGATGAGTGCGGTTCATTCAGTCAAAAATCCGTCTCACTTGTGAAAGTTGCGTTTCAAATCGTAGGCTAGGAGAAACCTAGTGGAGGAGAAACCTCGCCCCAAGCCTTTCTGGCGCATTTTAAAACTCCCTCGCTCTTGCTCATTTCAAGTGTATTCAAACCGTTCTATTCTTATTCTTATGCCTACTCTTATTAAGAATAAAAGGCAAATAGAGCAGGTAATTATTCGTATTTATCTTTTGCACATGAGTGGCCCCGTGGTCAACGGGTCGTCCCGCGCATCACTACAGGACAGCATTTTGGCTTCAGTAGGCCTACTGCTTCTGCTGTACCTCCTCCAACTGTATATACCACATTCCATTTCTTATTTTGACCCCTACTTTGGCAATGTTAAACTATGTTTTCTCATGCATGCCAATAAAGCTCCTTTGAATTGAATACATTGGTTAGAATTACAAGGCAGACAAAAAAAAGCAAACACATAAAAGACCACCTGTTAACACACTTATCATGTAGCTAGCTGTACCAACACAACACAGAACTGATGCAATGTGAAAGTGATGATTTCACTACAGAGCCATTTCACACATCCAACGCAGAGTTACAGTACATAATGAATCTTTCCATCCAGACCCACTGTCCTCTTTACGATGCACAGCGCAGTCTTCTACTCCTCCATCGTTATTAGGCTCACCATCGCGCCAAAACCTGGAGAAGTAGGAACATTACATTCATTACAATACTGTACATTTACAAGGATAGTTTTTCACTTTCATCTTTTGTTTTAGACAGAGGGCCTAACAATGCTTTCTAAATCCCAGTGGTGTAAAGTAACTACATTTGCTTAAGTACTGTACAAATTTTGAGTTATTTGTACTTTACTCAAGTATTTTCAATTTCCAATACTTTTCTAATCCACTACATCTTGGATCCAAATATTATACTTTTACTCCAATACATTTGTTTGAAAACTTTAGTTGCTAGTTACTTTATAGATATAAATTATAATATTATAAAACATACATTAATCCACCCTATTTTATTCATAGGCTATTTGAAATTAGCCAATCTACAGGCTCACAATGTGTCGCATTGTAGATCGACTATTTTCAAACATTTTTGTACTTTTACTTTTGGTACTTTAAGTCAATTTTGATGCCAACACTTTCATATTTTACTCAAGTACATGTTGAATTACGGACATTTAGAACAGAGTATTTCTATATTGCAGTATTGATACTTTTAATAATAGCCTACATTAATTAATTGTGGAAAAAAATGTGAGTAATTTTCCACCACTGCTAAATCCTCATCTAAACATTTTATACCCAAGAAAATGTATACCAAAAATGTTATTAGATCATCCATGTTTCTATCTAGTGTATATAATAACAACTCCATATAGAGGTGTTTCTGGATTGAAAGGTATAACAACAGTTGAAATGAATAAGAGTAGAATGAAGGTATAAAGTCTCAGATTAAATATAAAATGTTAGTTGAGATGAATAATAGTAGAATGAAGGTCTTACGTTGGTGTGGAGGTCAGTGGTGTTCCATCTACCCATTTCCACACTCCTTCCTCCTCTCTGTCAGTCAAACCCAGCCAGAAGTTCTGGTTCCGGTCAACAACTCTGTTAACAATGTCCTGGACAGAAGAAATGCTTACTGAAATACACACTGTACAATAGATAGGTTACAACTAGGGGTGTAACGATACATTTTAATTGCGATTCGATACATATCACGATACATGGTTGACGATACGATACATGGACAATATTGGTTCATTCATGGCAATACGATACAATTCGATTCAGTGATTTTATATAGTAACTATTTAGCAAAGAAATTAAATCTGTGTGAAAGGTGTGGATAGTGCAGGTTTTTAAGGGAAACATGTATTATTATGGATATAAATAAGTATCTGCCAATTACATGGACATTGTATATCGACAAACCTGCACCTTGACATGAAACCAGAGATTACACAGAGTTATCGATAGACCGGTGTAGCTATATGGAAAGGAGAAGTAATTAAACCCCTCCTTTTCATTTTTTCTTCTTAAAAATGCTAAATACAATGCACAAGAAGGTAGTATCGATACAATCGATTCTTTGCACTGCCGATTCGATACGATACAAAATAAAACGATACAATTCGATTTTAGCTGTTTTCAGTTCGATATACTTCGATTTTTAAAAACGATATTTCTATACAGTTACTATATCGTTACACCCCTAGTTAACACACACACACACACACACACACACACACACACACACACACACACACACACACACACACACACACACACACACACACACACACACACACACACACACACACACACACACACACACACACACACACACACCTGTTCTTCTTTGCTGTTGATAATGATCAGGTCAGATTCATTTTCTCTACAAAACTGTCTGCTCTGCTCCCAGGTTTTCTTCACAGTAGAGATGTAATAACAGCCACTGCCAAAGGTCTGCCATCCAGATAATTCTAACAACAAAATAATACAGAGCAAGTTTTGTTCCTGATGTTGTTGTTTTCAGTTGCTCAGATTAATGAACAACATGATGTAACATTGAATAAAAACAGTGGTGTCTCACTGACCACAGATCCTCCTCTTCAGCAGCTCAGTGACGTTGTTGTGCAGCTCAGTGATGTTGTTGTATCTGGACTGTAGATGGTCCAGGTCTTTCACCAGGTTGTCCTTCTCTTTCACCAGGTTGTCCTTCTCTTTCACCAGGTTGTTCTTCTCTTCAGTCCATTCAGAGTCTGTAAGAAATAGAATCAAACAAACTGGTGAGTTTTATTTACAGCTTTGTTCTGATCTGATTAATTGATTGATTGATTGATTGATTGAAGACTTTATTAAAAGTTTGCATAGAAAAGGGTACAGTTCACTGGTACAAGGTCAACTAAAAGGAGATCCTAGAAAAGACTAAGCTTATTTCCATAGGAAACCATTGAAGTATCTCATGTAACATTGAATGACAGACGGATAGAACACAGTACTATGCAGTAGATATAGTAAAAAAAAAAATCTTTAATGAGGTTGTAATAGTTGTATTGACAGCTTTGTTCTGACCCGACCTCCTTAATGAGGTTGTAAAAGAGATTTTTTTTTAGGTTGTAAAAGAGAGATCCAGATTATTTTTTTATTTTATTTTATTTTATTTTATTTTATTGCAAAAGCGGCCCAAAACTCCAAGTACTAACGGCTGCAGCCTGCAGGCAGGCCTGCAGACCCAGGTCAACCTCCCTACTGCAACCAGTGGCAACTGATGGCCAGTCAGTAGCAGTGTATAGGAAATTATCATTGTGTAATCTATTATACTTTATTTATATATACAGTATAATATACTTATTGCTATATTTGTGATATATTTAGATATTCTGGTTTCTCTTTCATACAGTCCATCCATTTGTAGATCTAATTCCATAACCACCAGACCAGTCCCATCACCAGTAGTTTCACTGTTTTCCTAGGAAGGTTTTCCCAGGGACCATCCGACCGTGGGTGTCCGCGGGGGTCCGTGAATGGCGTGGCGGGGCCCCAGAGGTGGGTCGGCAGCGAGGGACCACCGGGGATCCCCCCTGAGAAAGTCTGAGGACTCCCCGGCCAAGCCACCGGCTGTGGAGCGGAGCTCCTTTTAACCGGGGTGCAGTGGCGGGGGTCCGCCGATAGGTGGCCACCACATTTACGTTGGTCCGGTGGTCCACCGGAGAGGTGGTCCCCAGGAATTGCCCGTGAGCCACCCCGTTAGAGGGTAATTTTTTCGGCTACACCGGAGGAGGCGCGCCGCCGCCAGTGTCGCGGGGCAAAGTTATACAATCATGCGATCGTCCCCTGTAGCCTCTGTCTAACAGGTCTATTCCTAATCTAATGAATCATCACTGACCCATTCATAGAAATGTATTTAGCCTATGTCGTAAGGTACTCGTCCGGTATCTAACGGGCCTCCATTACATGGTCACACCTGTCTCAATTATAGCGCACCTATCTCAATTATGCGTTCACCAGATTTGTCCTTTAAGGCCCGTTTCCTACTTAGACCTAAGGTGTTGTTTCAACTAATTGGTTAGAGGTAACCTTTCAAATCCTTGATGCACAAACCTTCGTTTTATTATTGACGAGAAGTGAACCCAAATAAGGGAAAATATTCCCATATGTAATCAGTGTGATTGGTAATGGATGCGTGAAACAGCACCTCCCCTTCAGCTCACCATATTAGGGACTTGGGCAGGCATAGAGTGAACAGGTGTTTGTCCAGGGTGCTTACTCACTCGGTTGCGTCTCGGTGGCATCTCGGTTGTGTGGCACCAGGTCGCGTCTTTGTGTTTGTGCTGTTAGCATTAAGGTAAGCCTTTGGTTTAACTGTTGGCATCCTGTTTCTGGTTTGCTTTTATGTAGACACCCTCCAAGTTACTGACTTATGTTTTCATTATCATATGTTGGTTTAGGAGCTCCGAAACCAGAGAACAGAGCTGTGCTAGTTGTGTGCGTGTGTGTGTTTGCACACGGGCTTCAGTGAAACAAACAGAGGTATTATTTTGGCTACCGTTCAGTCTATGGCTATGCTGCTACTTACTTTGTTTGCCTCAGTGGCTTTAAATAGCTTCTGCCCTAGTGGGTTAAAACTAACTTTAAACCACTGTCTCTGACTTGGTCATTGACGGGTTGTTTTGGCTGCCAGAGATATTCTTGGTTAATGGCTTAATTGATGATTTCCCCTGTTTGCTGTGCTGTTCATGGTTTTTATCCTTTTGAGTGTATTTGCAGTGATCTTTTGCTGTGCCTTTTTAATGCCAAATACACTTGGCTCTGAGTGTTTTTAGTTTTGCAGTGTTTAATGTATGTGGGCCTAAAAACAATGAGTAACCTGCAGTGCCAATACTAAGCCAAGCCTGTGCCCTGTTTCCTAAGGTTGCTCTAAACAATATGTGGTAATTCTTACATTGAAACCAGCTTTTTATTGTTCACTCAAACTGAACCTCCGGGTCTCTCACCCTGTAATTGAGAGTGTCTTACTGTATAATAGGAGTACTAGGTGACTCCAACTGGTTACACATAAATGATAATAATAACTCTTTGAGACTTCTCTTTAAATGCAGGAAATAATTGTGACCGTCAGGTCGCATTTACTACCAAAACCTCCACCCGCTGTCTGTGAGTGAGTGAGTCAGTGAGTCCGTCACACGTCACACGTCACACTTTTGCCCTGCTCATATCTCCACAACCGTTGCCCCGATCCATGCCACATTTTGCACACACACTCCTTACCTGCCAAACTACAACCTCCAAGGACCCCCGGAGCTTCAGGGACCCCCAGGTGTAAAAAATGACCAAATGTGCAAAAATGACCAAATGACCACCCCAACGGGGCTGCTCACGGGGAATTCCTGGGGACCACCCACTCCTGGTGCTCCAGAACGGATGCAAAAGTGGTGACGCCCCCAGTGGAGGACCCCCCCCACTGCAGCTCACATAAAATGCCGTAACTCGGGCTAGGAGCGTCCGGGAGAGCTGGGGCCGGTACCTATTCGTCCGCCAAGGCAACGCGGAGACCCCACCCCTCATTTCTAGGGTTGGGTACCGAAATTCGGTACCGGGACAGAACCGATAAGGACATGACGGTTCCTGGGTACCCAAAAATAATATTTACTTTCGGTACCGCTTATCGGTTCCTAGACGCACCAGTAAAAAAAAAAATCAAACCTCGGTTCGAAGTGGAGCGGTGAATCTGTGTGTGTGTGTGTGTGTGTGTGTGTGTGTGTGTGTGTGTGTGCCTGCACAACAGCGCCCCTCCTTTAACTTGTGTGGCCACTCAAGGTATTGCCAGGCTACAGACATACCCAGCCAGCCACATAGCCAGCCAGCCAGCCAGCCACGGACATACCTGTCTATTGGGAGCGCTTTCACCGCTCCAAAAAGACGTGCTATCCGTTTAAAAAAGGCTACATTACATTACGTGCACTTCACAGGACAAGCCCTACACGGGCTACACTACGAAGGGCGCACACTGAATTAGCCCAATTCACGGCCCGCCCACTAAGCATCCCACGGGTGCTGAAGTCACATTTTGAAGGGGTAAATCCTACCATAGCCTATGGAGTTAGCACAGAAATCGCAAATTTAATGCAATTTCCGAATAGTAAAGTATAAAATACGGCTAGCATGATCAAGAACACAAGATACTAAACGGCACAAAGCACTATAATTTACTTTACTGTTAGAAATAATGATTTGTTGGCTTTAAGTCCAGTATAGTTTCCCCTTCTAAATTGAAGTCAGCACCCGGGGAAAACTGAGAAACGGAAGTAGGTGGGCGGGCCGTGAATAAGGCTAATTGGGAAGCGGCTCTTGTATTCCTCCAACACACATAGACACACAAGCGCACACACAATCAGGGGACAACAGACAACTGCGTTGCCACTCAAGTCAACAACAACAGCGATGCTAGCGAAATTAGCAGCCCATCCACCAGTACAGCTGAGCCCTGCACAGCCACAGAGAGACGTGAGATGGAGTCGAAACATTTATGACAGCGTGGCATTCATCTGAAAGACTGTACGGCAAAAGCAACAGTGCTGGCGGACCCCCGCGTGTCTCTCTGGGTGGTTATGTTGCGACTGCGGGCTCAGCTCTCTGTCGCTCGCTCACTGAGCTGTGTTATTTTGTCAAATCTAAGCTGGCAAATCTAACACTTCCGGTAGCCGATCTTTTCAGAATAAGATGTTGCGCTAGCCGCAATAAGACTTCCAGGCGGTGGTCATTTTCGTAATGCAATAATACTTCCAGACGGTGGTCGACTTCTTAATCTCTTCAGAATAAGAGTATCGCTGAAGACATTGAAATATGATTTCATTTGTCATAATTCATTAAAACTGTAATTAAACATTCAAATTCAATTAAAAAATTATGTTTTAAATGATTCATTAAAACTGTAAATTAAACATTAAAATAAAAATAATAAAAAAAAGAAATTGTGTAAAAACCAAACCATTTTGGAACCGAAATAGGAACCGTTTGGAACCGGAACCGATAAGCAGAACCCGAAACCGGAACCGGAATCGTAAAAATCCAAACGATACCCAACCCTACTCATTTCTCACATGGCCCTATTCTAGTGCCACCTTCAGGCCGATTTTTAAAACACATTTTTGGACACTGCTCCTACAGTTTTTGCCCTAAAATCACGAATATCACTACACAGCATTTCTACACTCATGTCATCAACATGGATCAGGAAGATTTTGGAAAAACACATTTTTGCCCTATTTGTGGAGATAAGCCACCTACGGTCGCTTATCTCCCGATTAGGGAGTCTTACTGGTACATGTATTATAGGTATGCAAGATAGCTTTTAGCATGATATTCAGGTAAAAGTTGTAAAATCATATAATTGTCTCAAATATACAATGCCAAATTAATAATTTGATTACATAGATAACCTCAAATAGACAATAAATGTATACCACAACAGAGATCTTACATAAGTGGATACAACTATTCATCCAATTAAAGTCGAAAATTAAAGAGTTAATACAAAGTTCAATTGATTAATAAAACCTTGAAAAACTCACCCTACACTTTTATCCTCCTTTTACCCGATCCAATTTCTGAGCAGAGAGAGAGAACCTAGGTGATCAGTCTAATTATCTCCTCTGTAGACACAACCTATTGATAAGTGAAATAAGAACTAAGTCCTACCCTATTGTATCTATAAGCTGGGAGTTCACCGTCCAAACTATGCTCTGAGTTATTTGGCAAATTTTTCTAACCAACCATCTATTTTACCAAGTATCCTGATGCTATACTAATTCTGGTTAGGAGACCCTACCAGTAAGTCCCCAATTTGGAGTAGCAGAGCCAAGCCTAATATCAATAGATCTCTAGCCTCTAGGTGTCTGTCCTCAGTGCGTTAAGAGCCCAATACCTATCATACCATAGCATTGGGGTCCGTCAATCGTATATGGGTGGACTCCAAGGCCATTCTCTCCACCCATACCCCTCGGCCATGACGGTGCTATCACGCTGACCCAGACCTTTGGCCTAATTTCAGATCATGTCCTCACATCATCTCTAATATGAGGTCTGGTCTGCCAGTAAACACGTACCAAAGCCTTACGTTAATACAATGTTTGGGTCAAGGCCTGAGCAGCCAGCAGCATGAACCCCCTTTTTATTAAGCTCTGGAAGGGAGTACTCCTTCGGAGTCCTTCCTATAGGAAGCGCTAACCAACACCCCATTTTTAAGTAGAAATGTTGTAGTAGTTCAGTACACTTAAGTATACTTTAAATTAAATGTGCCTGCACAACAGCGCCCCTCCTTTAACTTGTGTGGCCACTCAAGGTATTGCCAGGCTACAGACATACCCAGCCAGCCACATAGCCAGCCAGCCAGCCAGCCACGGACATACCTGTCTATTGGGAGCGCTTTCACCGCTCCAAAAAGACGTGCTATCCGTTTAAAAAAGGCTACATTACATTACGTGCACTTCACAGGACAAGCCCTACACGGGCTACACTACGAAGGGCGCACACTGAATTAGCCCAATTCACGGCCCGCCCACTAAGCATCCCACGGGTGCTGAAGTCACATTTTGAAGGGGTAAATCCTACCATAGCCTATGGAGTTAGCACAGAAATCGCAAATTTAATGCAATTTCCGAATAGTAAAGTATAAAATACGGCTAGCATGATCAAGAACACAAGATACTAAACGGCACAAAGCACTATAATTTACTTTACTGTTAGAAATAATGATTTGTTGGCTTTAAGTCCAGTATAGTTTCCCCTTCTAAATTGAAGTCAGCACCCGGGGAAAACTGAGAAACGGAAGTAGGTGGGCGGGCCGTGAATAAGGCTAATTGGGAAGCGGCTCTTGTATTCCTCCAACACACATAGACACACAAGCGCACACACAATCAGGGGACAACAGACAACTGCGTTGCCACTCAAGTCAACAACAACAGCGATGCTAGCGAAATTAGCAGCCCATCCACCAGTACAGCTGAGCCCTGCACAGCCACAGAGAGACGTGAGATGGAGTCGAAACATTTATGACAGCGTGGCATTCATCTGAAAGACTGTACGGCAAAAGCAACAGTGCTGGCGGACCCCCGCGTGTCTCTCTGGGTGGTTATGTTGCGACTGCGGGCTCAGCTCTCTGTCGCTCGCTCACTGAGCTGTGTTATTTTGTCAAATCTAAGCTGGCAAATCTAACACTTCCGGTAGCCGATCTTTTCAGAATAAGATGTTGCGCTAGCCGCAATAAGACTTCCAGGCGGTGGTCATTTTCGTAATGCAATAATACTTCCAGACGGTGGTCGACTTCTTAATCTCTTCAGAATAAGAGTATCGCTGAAGACATTGAAATATGATTTCATTTGTCATAATTCATTAAAACTGTAATTAAACATTCAAATTCAATTAAAAAATTATGTTTTAAATGATTCATTAAAACTGTAAATTAAACATTAAAATAAAAATAATAAAAAAAAGAAATTGTGTAAAAACCAAACCATTTTGGAACCGAAATAGGAACCGTTTGGAACCGGAACCGATAAGCAGAACCCGAAACCGGAACCGGAATCGTAAAAATCCAAACGATACCCAACCCTACTCATTTCTCACATGGCCCTATTCTAGTGCCACCTTCAGGCCGATTTTTAAAACACATTTTTGGACACTGCTCCTACAGTTTTTGCCCTAAAATCACGAATATCACTACACAGCATTTCTACACTCATGTCATCAACATGGATCAGGAAGATTTTGGAAAAACACATTTTTGCCCTATTTGTGGAGATAAGCCACCTACGGTCGCTTATCTCCCGATTAGGGAGTCTTACTGGTACATGTATTATAGGTATGCAAGATAGCTTTTAGCATGATATTCAGGTAAAAGTTGTAAAATCATATAATTGTCTCAAATATACAATGCCAAATTAATAATTTGATTACATAGATAACCTCAAATAGACAATAAATGTATACCACAACAGAGATCTTACATAAGTGGATACAACTATTCATCCAATTAAAGTCGAAAATTAAAGAGTTAATACAAAGTTCAATTGATTAATAAAACCTTCTTGAAAAACTCAGCCTACACTTTTATCCTCCTTTTACCCGATCCAATTTCTGAGCAGAGAGAGAGAACCTAGGTGATCAGTCTAATTATCTCCTCTGTAGACACAACCTATTGATAAGTGAAATAAGAACTAAGTCCTACCCTATTGTATCTATAAGCTGGGAGTTCACCGTCCAAACTATGCTCTGAGTTATTTGGCAAATTTTTCTAACCAACCATCTATTTTACCAAGTATCCTGATGCTATACTAATTCTGGTTAGGAGACCCTACCAGTAAGTCCCCAATTTGGAGTAGCAGAGCCAAGCCTAATATCAATAGATCTCTAGCCTCTAGGTGTCTGTCCTCAGTGCGTTAAGAGCCCAATACCTATCATACCATAGCATTGGGGTCCGTCAATCGTATATGGGTGGACTCCAAGGCCATTCTCTCCACCCATACCCCTCGGCCATGACGGTGCTATCACGCTGACCCAGACCTTTGGCCTAATTTCAGATCATGTCCTCACATCATCTCTAATATGAGGTCTGGTCTGCCAGTAAACACGTACCAAAGCCTTACGTTAATACAATGTTTGGGTCAAGGTCTGAGCAGCCAGCAGCATGAACCCCCTTTTTATTAAGCTCTGGAAGGGAGTACTCCTTCGGAGTCCTTCCTATAGGAAGCGCTAACCAACACCCCATTTTTAAGTAGAAATGTTGTAGTAGTTCAGTACACTTAAAGCCATACTGTGTAAGATGCCCAACTAGTGGTCATTAGCCCTATAGCAAACCGCGGTCGCGTCCGCGTCTTTCGGACGTTTTTCGTACCTTCAGACCCCCGCGTCTGCCTCCACCTCGCTGAGATCTATCTTTTAAGGGGTCCCTTGTTCCTGTGCGTTCAGTAATTCCAGAGATACGGACTCCTTCACCCTGCCTGGTAGGCGAAATTACCTAGAGAAGGGATGGTACAAACGGGCGACAACAAATATGGCTGCCATAGCGACCCCACTTCAAGATGCGCTGTGATTGGCCGGCAGTTGTATAACCCTCGCTGTGATTGGCCGGTAGTGTGATGACGCAATTTTGGCGCGAGATCCGGTCCACGGCAAGGATCTCAGTTTACATACAGAGAAGGCTTTACAGGCTGAAATTCACGGCGCTGATCTTCTAAAACTTTTGTGATTTAATAGTTAGGAGAATTTTAAGATTTGTTTTATAAAAAAAGTTACATAGTACAACTTTAAGTATACTTTAAATTAAATTAAATTAAATTAAATTAAATTAAATTAAATTAAATTAAATTAAATTAAATTCAGGAAGAAAAGTACATCCATACTAAAAATAAACTTGAATACATTAATTTTTATTATTTTTTCACCTGGGTTGGTTTGGATGTGAGTCCTTCTACTTTGCGGGTTTTCCAGGCTTAGCCTGCCAGCTGATGGATTTATTATGGGGATTGCTATCAGCCACAACATACAGGGCCTAACATTTCTAAAAGGGCCTTTTGGTGAAAATATCAAAAATAGCAGACCTCCAAGCTATTTTCAGTGCTTGATACCACACTGAGCTGAACATAATCAATACTGGAGATGTGGCGTATGGCATGGATGTCTACACAGAGAGGGCAATTCTTTCAACATAAGATGCTGTATTCAAGTTCAGGAGAGTGTGGACAAGGTCCTTGAATGCTGCCTTCATGGAAAGAGGGCATCACCATAGTAAAAACAGCATTCATGGTCTGGAGAGGGCACTTTTTACAAACAGACAGGGCAGGGTCTCAAGCCCCCTTTGATGTCTATGTGTGCACCACGTGCCTGGTTATGAAACGTGACTTACAGAGAGAGAGTCTGAGACCAATGTTGAGTAGAGCTTGAACACCACAAAGCAATCCAAGTCCCAGTCCAACCAGCCTGTACCGTCTGCGTCTTCTGACTGGACAGGCACACACACGCACGCACACGCACACGCACACACACACACACACACACACACACACACACACACACACACACACACACACACACACACACACACACACACACACACAGAGACAGTGGGAATAAAGAGGGAGTGAGAATCACTTAAAACAGTGTTACTTAGGCCCACGGGCCCGTGGCACAATTTTGACTGACCCACCAATCAATCAATCAAAACACCCTCTTTTTAAAGTTATCTTTAGCCAAATTACCTTAAAGGAGTAGTTCACCCCCAAAATGACTTTCTATTGATTAGTCACGCCATGGAGACTAGAGTTCAATAATATTTTTAGTTTTTTGTCAAAAATGTGATAACAATAAATTTACCCCCATTCGTTCCGGACCCATCCGGAATCATTGGGGGGTAAATTGACTCGAATCAAATTTTTGTCTTAGGAATGTGACAAAAACCAAAAAATATTATTGAACTCTACACTAAAAATCGAACCTCTGTTCGAAGTGGAGCTGTGTGTGTGTGTGTGTGTGTGTGTGTGTGTGTGTGTGTGTGTGTGTGTGTGTGTGTGTGTGTGTGTGTGTATTGCAGTTGAAAACAGCGCCCCTCCCTTAACATGTGTGGTCATAAAAGGTACTACACCACAGGCTTGAGGCTACATACAGACAGACCCACATACAAACATACATACCTACACACACGGCCACGTATAGGGAGCTGGTGTTCCACACAGCTCCAAAAAAAAAAGTCATTTGGGGGGTGAACTACTCCTTTAAAATTACATGAATAATCATCCAGGAAGGGGAATTGCACTCATTCAGAGCAGCAGCAAAGAGGAGCCCCAGCGAGCGCTGAAAATCGCCACTATAACCAAACAAGGACGGATGCTTTCACTTTCATTTTACCATCTCGTGCCAATTCAATACCACCATGTTTAATTTGCCAGAAAACAGCCTCAGTTGTTAAGATCGACAACATAAGGCGCCAATGAACGACAGAAGTTATCCAGTATCATTGATGTCATTATCAACTGGCCTCTTGTCATTTTTGTAATGAGGCCCACAAGTTCAGCTATTTCACTATCCTCGAGTTAAAAAGTATATTTTTAGGTGATTTATAGTTTTAATAACATCTCTTACCAGATCTAGTCTTCCTTGGATGTTTGTGCCTAGCAGTTTTGGTCTTGGTCCCGACGTTTGCATAGTTTACTTCATCATCTTCTTCCTCATCACCATCTTCCTCCTGGATCTCAATGTTTGAAACCATTTCTACCTTTATGACTTTAATTCAGCTGGCAGCAGGTGTTTAACACGGTTCGCCTCTTAACAACACAATGAACAATAGAGGAGGGGGTATTGTTCAACAGAATGAACAATAGGAGGTGTTCTCTTAACAACAGAATGAACAATAGAGTAGGGTGGTCTTTCTTTTATAAAGTTATGAGTTGTGATATCATCCCTCCCCCTCCTTCCTCCTGTTGCTTCCTCTCTCTCAGAGCTAGTGTCAACGAGTCTGAGGCCCTAAGCTAGATGCAGAATAGATACCGTATTCCAAGACCCAAATTTAGAGTGAAACTTTTTAACTCAAATCTTTACTTCTGGGGAATATTATGAGATGGGGGTCCGCGGCCAAATACATATCATTTTGCGCGTCCTTGACATGAAAAGCTTTGAAAACCACTTCTAGGATAAATCATCGAGGATTTAGAAGACATGTGTAGAATTGTCCTATAAATCAATGGTTCTCAATTTCTGTGGGTCTATGGAACAAAAGGACCCCCAAAATGATATGTATTTGGCCACAGACCCCCATCTCAAAGATATTTTGTTCCACAGACCCACAGAAACAAAGATTTGAGTTACTCTAAATTTGGGTCTTGGAATATATATTCTGCATCTAGCTTAGGGCCTCAGACTGGTTGGCAAACACCACGTCGCCTCTCAGAGGCAGTGCATTCACACTTCCTCCCCCTCCTCCCCCCATCCTCCACCCACACACCAGTCTCCACCCTGTCCACCACTTTCACTCTCACTTAGTGTGATCTGTGTAACACATACACTATGTAGCTTTTGTTTTTTTGCATTATTTCTTAACAATGTAACTTGTCAAGGCAAATGTATGTATAACCAGTAAGACTCCCTAATCGGGAGATAAGCGACCGTCAGGTCGCAGCGTGATTTTAGGGCAAAATGTGTAGGAGTGTCCAAAAATGTGTTTGAAAAAATCGGCCAGATGGTGGCACTATATGGGACAGATCCATTTTGATGACATGAGTGTAGACATACTGTGTACCGATTTGCGTGATTTTAGGGCAAAATCTGTAGGAGCAGTGTCCAAAAATGTGTTTGAAAAAATGGGCCTGATGGTGGCGCTATATGGGACAGATTCATGTTGACGTCTCTCTTGGCGCCGCCGAGGCGGACGCGTGGGTACCGGCCCCGGCTCTCCCGGTCGCTCCTAGCCCGAGTTACGGCATTTTATGTGTGCTGCAGTGGCGGGGGTCCTCCACTAGGGGCATCCATTCTGGAGCACCAGGAGTCGGTGGTCCCCAGGAATTCCTCGTGAACAGCCCCGTTTGGGTGGTCATTTGGTCATTTTTGCACTTTTTGGCGGCGGTGGAAGGGGGTCCCTGGGGGTCCCTGGAGCTCCGGGGGTCCCTGGTGGGGTGAAGGTTGTGGATTGGCAGGCAAGGAGTGTGTGTGCAAATTTTGGCATGGATTGGGGTAACGGTGGCGGAGATATGAGTTGGGGAAAAGTGTGACATGACGGACAGACTGACTGACTGACAGACTGACTGACAGACTGACTGACTGACAGACTGACAGACAGCCGGTGGAGGTTTTGGTAGTAAATGCGACCTGACGGTCGCAATAAACACAGCCCAGCTCAAAGGCCCGAATAAGCAATCAGCATGCGATTAACACAATAAAAAATAAATTAACTGTAAAAGCAATACAAAACAACCAATGATAAATGTCTGCCATATCAGGTGGAATGGATAGCTAGTGAATAAAGTGTTAGATTCAGTGAAGGAAGCAGATCTGACAGGGAGGGTAATGTTACTGTATTGTCACCCTTAAGACTCACTTTAGGCTGTGGGACAACTAGGAGCCCATAGGGTTAGGGTTAGAGATGAGAGTTGTTTCCTCAATATGATGATCATCAGTGAAAATAGAAAAACACTCTTTTCAGGCCTTTTGTGTCAATTCATATAACTAGAAATACTGTTCCTTCGAAACAGTGTGGGCTCGCTTCCACCCAAAAAATAATAGTAAAAAGTGTCAATGTCCCAGGCAATGGGGACCTTGGGGATCTTTTATTTTACTGACGTAAAATGGTAATGGAAATACAATGTAGACAAGCAGTGTTATACATGAACTTAACGGTATGGACAATTAAATCTAAATAAAATTAAAACTAAGGCTGGGACTTTAACTGATTAATTACGATGAATTAATTACAGAAAATTAACGCTATTAAAAAATGTACGCATTTTAATCGCACTTAGTTTTTGCACCACAGAACCTTCAGTTTCGGGCATACCGATCATATCGATGCACCAACCAAGAAGAGACAACAAACGCAAAGGGAGAAGTAGGCGATCAGAGCGCTTTACTTGGCCCAGTGGATGCGAAATTTAGATTTAAAAAAACTCACTCATTGATTCACTCGTACAACAAATTATATTATATTATTATATTTTAACTTCCTTGGTTGGTCTCAGGACGTTGTGTAAACACAATCCAATAAAAAAATACTAACTTTGAAGCTAAAGAAATAACCGCACTAGCGGGATGACAATCCACCGTGTTAGTTATGAAAGGGCTCACGAAATCTAGCAACAGGGGCAGCCGAAATCTAGCAACAGGGGAAGCTATGAAAAGAATCGACTAAAGCAGGTATGAAGGGGTATGATAAAAGGCAGATTTAACCCTATATGTGTTTTGGTCAGGATGTCCAATATTCTCCTCCTCTCTCAGGTCTCCTCTAAGGGGTCAAACAAAATAGCTCAATCAATACTATGTCCAAGATGGGATATTGACCATTACACTCAAATCAAAACACATGCACTGTACAACAAAAATGTAATAACTCTAATAAAACGATATTAACGTTTAAAGAAAATATAAGCATGCAATGGTTTTAATAAAAAGCAGTGAGGACTAGTAAAACAATGAATTAAGCTAAAATGTCCTAAACATAGCCTTTTCAGTGGAAAGTAGAACCAAATAAAAGGATAACTAAAAGGACTAAAAACTGAGGTTAAAAAAACACAGCAGGCACAACAGCAGATATCACAGAGAGTGTAGAGGCGACTTAGCTTTAGAGAGGGGTAAGTCGCGACTTACTTCCCAGCGACTCTGGTCGGCGCTGGGAAACGGCACCACCGCTGCCGTCTGGCCAGCGAGGCTGCTGCCTCCATTCTTTGGATCTGCAGATTCTGCACCGCTGTGCTGCTGGCCATTTCGGGACGTTTCAATCAGCGTTTCCTAGTGGTTCTGGCTCTGGTTTCCCCGCGTTCTCTCGGCTGCATGCTCTGCGTCGCTATGTGTGTGTTGTCTCGGGCCTCATCTCCAATTGGCGTCCTGTTTCAGCACCCCACAGACGGGTCCGCTCGTGGGCGACAGGGCCCCGGCACCCGGCCGCTCTCCTCTGCACAACCCCCTGTTGTCTGCACTGCAGCCTGCTTTTTATAAAGGCCACACCCGAATACGCAGGTGCAGGCAATTTTCCCAATCAGCTTCTCAGGCACCAGACATGCAAAACCAACCCTGTCACATAAACTTTATTTCGGCGCGTTTCTTCTCCCACAGTTTTTGCGCTACACACTCAAGCCATATGTCAAATCGACCGGCTTCATCGGGAATTGTGTACTTGTATTTTGCTAAGAGAAAAGTTGTATCGTTTAATTGATATTACTTTATTAGTGAACTAATTTTCCCTATTGACTTAGAAAAAACTCAAATTTCAATTTGTCTCTCAGAAACCGTAAGGCCTATAGTTTTAAAACTTGGAAAGGAGGTTCATAATAATTACAAGAATTATTAAAAAAAAATATTACATCAGTCGGCCTCATGGTTGCGCTATAACAGCCCACTTTACATTTTCTGTGGAATAAACTCCCTGCCGTGCTTAGAACTACAAACTCACTCCCTAGCTTCTGCCATGGACTGAAGACTCACCTCTTCAGACTCCACCTAAACCCATAGCACTACTGTAACACCCCCCCCCCCCCCCCCCCCTTTTCCTCAATGACCATACTAATTAGGTGCATGGTCTACCTATTGTTTTTCTAGATTGATATTCCTATGCATTTGTTATATTATTATATTGTTGTCTCCACCAGCCGAAGGCATGGGGGAGAGTATGTTTTCCCCTTCGTCCGTCCGTGTGTCCGTGCGTGCGTCCGTCCGTACGTCCATGTGTCCTCGCAGTTTGTGTGCAACTAATCTCAGTCGCCGTTGTCCCGGTCACTGCCAAAGTGAGCACACACATTCCCTGGATGCCAATCTAGAACCTCTGTCCTAAATTTTTCAAATGGGCCTTTTCTAGCGCCACCTAGTGGCCGATGTTTGCAAAACACATTTCTGTGCACTATTCTTACAGATTTTGTCCAAAAATCCTACAAATCGGTAGGCAGTATCTCGACAGTCATGTGATCGACATGGATCTGTCCGATTTTGCATATTCCATCCTGATTGGCTAAGATTGGCTTCCAAAGTTTGTAGGATTGAGCCGTTTTGAACAAAATGCCTCAAATCGCAGACGCAAAGTGCAATTATCATGAAATCACGCACACACGTTCCCACTAGGTTGAGGAAGAAATGCCACTTCAAACTTTTGAAATCAGCCTCATGGTGGCGCTATAACAGGCCGATTTGTGGATTTACCTATAACTCCACCGATCAAACTTTGTAAGCACACTCCCTAGAGGCCAAGGAAAAACCCTTTCCCTGCATTTTTCACATCAGCCTTTTATAGCGCCACCAGGAGGCCGACTTATGTAAAACACACATTTTCCTATTATTCCTTGAGATTGTATCCAAAAATCATGCAAATCGGTACACAGTATCTCTATAGTCATGTGATCAAGTCCGATTTGTCTGATATTTCATATTCCATCCTAATTGGCTAATATTGGCTTCCAAAGTTTGCAGGATTGCTCATTTTTTTAACAAAATGCTTCAAATCATCAACGCAGCTTGCGATTACCGTGAAATTTGCCACACATATTCCCACTATGTCAAGGAACAAATATTATATAGAGCCACCAGCAGGTAGACTTTAGCAAAACACATTTTTGGAACACAATGCCTCAAATCATGCATGCAGTGTCCGATTGCCATGAAAGGTCTTTAAGGTGAAGAACATATGCCAGCCTTTTTACATTGGCCTATTATACAGTAGCACCACCAGGATGCATGGCCTGATGGAGACCTGTGCTCGGAAGAGCACTGCTTCTAGTTGTTAGTGCACTGACATATTATCTTGCTTATTATAGTGACTAGAAGTTTGCGGCCCGAACAGTCTAGAGTTCAGGCCGCTGCGCGGCCTTCACCGCCATGTTGCGGCAGTGTGGTGTGTGTAATGGCCAAATATGGGTAGTTCTTTTTTTGAGAAAAAATAATTTTTTGAGAAAAAATAGTTTTTTGAGAAAAAATAGTTTTTTGAGAAAAAAATAGTTTTTTGAGAAAAAAAAGAATTTTTTGAGAAAAAAAAAGTTTTGGCCTAATTGTGTTATTATTATTACTAGAAGCTGGGCCGCCCTTTGGGCGGCCCAGCGTCTAGTCGGCGACCTGGCCAACTCGGAACAATGTAAATAGGGAATGAATGCCCCGCCCTTTAATGCAAACCCCATTATACCTGTTTTCATAGGACCCGTTTTGACCATCTGTCTGCCTGTGTCCATTTATGCCCATATATGGAGATATCTGTATCTGTCTGTCTGTCTGTCGGCGTCCATTTTATGTCCATATATGGAGATCACTGCAGTTATAGTTCTGGGTCCATTTTATGCCCATATATGGAGATATCTGTCTATCTGCGTCCATTTTATGCCCATATATGGAGTATCTGTCTGTGCCTCCAACTGTGTTGCAGACACAGTGCCGGTTCCCCCTTTAATGCAAACCTCATTATACCTGTTGTCATAGGACCCGTTTTGAACATCTGTTTGCCTGTGTCCATTTATGCCCATATATGGAGATATCTGTATCTGTCTGTCTGCGTCCATTTTATGCCCATATATGGAGATCTTTGACCATCTGTTTGCCTCTGTCCATTTATGTCCATATATGGAGATATCTGTATCTGTCTGTCTGCAATCCATTTTATGCCCATATATGGGGGCATTCATTTTATGCCCATATATGGAGAACGCGCGTGCCCGTGGGACGAACGGTTCTCGAGATACGCGGATTACATACATACATACACACTCACAGAGATTTTTTGTTGACTCATGTGGCGTACGTGATGTCAGAGCCTTTTATGAAGTGATGTCACAATGAGTCAGAGCTTTCGCCGATTTCCTCCGGAACAGCCTGATGTCAACAATCAACCCCGCATAAGGAGATTCTGAACGTTTCGCGCCGGTTCGGGAAAACCGCGCGTCGGGTCGGGTCGAGACCCGGCACTGCACTCCGTGCCGCGGCGGGGAACGCGCGTGCCGAATCTGAAGCCGGTGGGACGAACGGTTCTCGAGATACGCGGATTACAGACACACAGACACACAGACAGACAGACAGACAGAGACTTCTCGCATTTATAGATATAGATTATAATAGGCCTGCCAATGTTTTATTTTCATTATTTCAATGTTTTCATTTTAGCAACACACACACACACACACACACACCCCTACACACACACCCCTACACACACACACACACACACACACACACACACACACACACACACACACACACACACACACACACACACACACACACACACACACACACACACACACACACACACAGACAGACAGACAGACAGACAGACAGACAGACAGACAATATCTTGCTGTGAACTCTAGAGGTGAGTGGCCCGAACTCTAGAGGTGAGTGGCCCGAAGGGCCGCCGAACTTCTTGTAAGATACAGGCTCTCGGCTAGCTAGCACAGTAGCGCTAATGTTAGACCCTCTGTCGCTCTGTGGAACAGTGGATTCTAGTTTGTTAATTCCAGAAGAAAAGCTTGGTTGCTGGTTGGCTATTTCTTCCCTATTCCTACTTGTTGAGAGCAGAGGGACAGAGAGGAGGGGAGGTAGCAGAATGCAGGCTCTCGCTGCTGCGCGCCCGTCACTGCTGAAGCAAACTGTAACCTGATACTTTGATGACGAAAATTGCGTAGCAGCACCTCTGGGGAAAGATTTGCATAGTAAACCCACACATTACTTTTCTACAAAGTGTACATCGTGCAAATACAATAGCATCAGGAGAAGCTGCTAGGAACATTGGGGTAAAAATGCGCGATTTTTGTGCAAAAGGTGGAGTCTTTAGATGCAGTGTAAATGTGATTCTATCGCGGAGGATGCGTAAAAATACTTGAAGAGGGTCGCTGTCTATTATGGTTGTGGGATGTGTATTACCTGCTTATTGTAAGTCGCTTTGTATTAAAAGCGTCTGCTAAATTAAGAGTTAAGAGTTAAGATCTGTTTATTTGACAGGGACCTTGCTCATTAATGGACATGTCAGTTTTCACTTCAATGTAAATGAGCCAGATTTAGCCCGCTGTGGGCTAATTTCCATCTGCAGTCCCTGGACCCCCATTGGTGGTGATCAACCCCCCCAATCCAACCCTTGATGCTGAGTGCCAAGCAGGGAGGCATTTGGGTCCCATTTTTATAGTCTTTGGTATGACCCGGCCGGGGAATTGAACCCCCGACCTCCCAGTCTCAGGGCGGACACTCTAACCACAAGGCCACTGAGCTGGTCAGACAGACAGACAGACAGACAGACAGACAGGATCCCCATTGGTGGTGGTGATCAACCCCCCCAATCCAACCCGAGGGACAGCGAGTGCATTTTCCGGCAGCGGCACCTGCCGCGACGTCGTCGGACTTGCCGACAACAGCCGTGGCAATGATTCCTATGCCGTGGCAATTATACCTAATCCGTGGCAACGCCGGACAGACCGACAATCGAGCTGCGTCAGCCGCTGTTGCCGAGCCTATCCTCCCTCCCCCCCCCCACCCCCACCCACACACACACACACACACGCAGGCACGCACGCACGCACACTCCCCCCCCCTCCCCCCCCACCCACCCCCACACACACACACGCAGGCACGCATGCACGCACACGCACGCACCATGATCAGCTAGTGGACCAACGTGCTCATATAGTCAATTATGTATAAATAAATGAATGAAGTAGACTGGTGGTCGCTTGCTGACCTTCCGGATCTGCTGGTGGACCACCGGGCCCGCCGGGCGTCACCGGCAGCCGCCGCCGTCACCTGCCGGCCTCACCGGCAGCCGCCGTAGCCGCCGCCGCTAGCCGCCGTCACCGGGCCTCACCGGCAGCCGCCGCTAGCCGCCGTCACCTGCCGGGCTTCACCGGCAGCCGCCGCTAGCCGCCGTCACCTGCCGGGCTTCACCGGCGGCCGCCGGTGACCCGCCGGGCTTCACCGGCAGCCGCCGCTAGCCGCCGTCACCCGCCGGGCTTCACCGGCAGCCGCCGCTAGCAGCCGTCACCTGCCGGGCTTCATCGGCGGCGGCCGCAGTGCTGCCAGAGATGGGTCTGTCTGTCTGTCTGTCTGTCTGTCTGTCTGTCTGTCTGTCTGTCTGTCTGTCTGTCTTGGGTCTTCTCCACCTTGCCTCTCCACTTATATCTATCCATTTTACGCACAGCTGTTTTGCGCTGCACGTATCTATCCCGCCACACACACACACACACACACACACACACACACACACACACACACACACACACACACACACACACACACACACACACACACACACACACACACACACACACACACACACACACACACACACTGACAAGCGCTGTGGGATTACCTGTGCCCATTTTCCCCTTCGTTTTTACCCCTCCCTAGTCCCAAATATACAGTATATAGGCTTATGCCTTATTGTATTCATTTTATTGTAGGCTATAATAGTTATTGACCATAGCTTAATAGTCTGTTATTTGTATTTCTTTCGCCCGGCCTGGCCGTTTAATTATCCATACCTTCTCATATCAGCCATATTCCATTTTACGCACATTTTACCGACCCCGTCACCCCGAATATAAATATAACCTTAATTTTTCTTTGCAGCTAAATTAACTAAAGGTTCTCCTTAATCGAATTCAGCATAGATATGTTTCTGTTTCAACACATGTTCTTCATTATTATTATTTAGGCATATGGTTTCTCTGCGCTTGTCATGCGTAAATCTTTGGATTCATTGTGACCAGCATTCTGCTTATGTACTATGCGGATTTTATCGATAACATGTTGGGTTATTCACCACCTCGGCGTCAGGTTTATTATTAACCAAAGCCATTTCCGAACATAATGCCTTAATGACCCAGTTAGCCTATAAGATATTAATAATAACCAGTAAGACTCCCTGTCAGGTAGCAGCGTGGTGTAATAGCTTGCAGTATGATGCCCTCATCATACATGAAAGACAGTATATGCAAAATACCTGTAATGCTCCAAGAAAGAAAAAGGACAATGCGTTTCTGTTATACTGACCAGCAGCCAGCAAGCCAGCCATGAGTGTGTGTGTGTGTGTGTGTGTGTGTGTGTGTGTGTGTGTGTGTGTGTGTGTGTGTGTGTGTGTGTGTGTGTGCGCGCGCGCGCGCGCGCAGTGTTTTCCACAGTGAGAGAGTGTAAAATTAAACCAAACGTTCCCCCCCTTACGGGTCCATTTGGTTTCATTTTAGGCCTACCCGCACAAGAATTAAAATGTCCATAAGGGTCCATTATATTCCAGGCGATCGTCTGACCTGGCCAAAACACTGACATATCTGCTGGGTAGGATTGGGACATGATGCTGACTGGATCTATCTATCTATTTCGTATTCTTTTTTTTAGCGCCCACGGCGCCTCCGCGTTTTTTTTTTAATGTTTAATAAGACATACAATAGAATAGCCTACTAGCTCTATAGGACCAGGCCTACAGTTAATAAAATAAATATATAAAGTGAATATGAAGTGTAGGCTATTGTCTGACTATATCACCATTGACAGCTGCAAGGACTCCCTGCTGTGCGTTCAAACAAACAATTAGGTTACAAAAACCGAATGGCCCAATTTTGACTTCAAAGGAGTGCATGACGGGATCAACCGCAGACAATTTAAGTGGCCAATTTGGCCACTTTCTCTGTCTGTCTGTCTGTCTGTCTGTCTGTCTGTCTGTCTGTCTACGTACCACCCTTTCCTTCCTTAGTGTAGCCTTGTAGTAGACCTAATCATAATAATCAATGTCTATCAGTCCCTCTGACCCTCTCCACCTATTTTTTTATGCACACCTGTTTTGCACGCTGCTCGCATCTTTGTAAAAAAAAAAAAAAAAGGAAACTCACTTTTGTCATGTTGTGAATATCTGCCCTTAACATTTATTCACATTTATATAATAACTTCAAAGCGATAGTAACAAATATAATATGTATTCATCTACTGTATTTGTGGTTGACGAGCAGGGCTTAACTGTAAATACATAAGCATGTATTTGTGGCGTTTTGCCGGGCACTGACTCCAGCGAGGCGAGACAGTGGAACGATAATTCAGCACCATGGACAGCGCCTTCGCCTATTCCATTCCTACAAAATGCCACGGGGTTCTGATAGCTTCGTCTTGCAACACGCACACGCACGCATGTATGTATGTCGCAGGGACGCACGCACTGACATGCGTGCGTTTTGCAAGGCGTAGCCTATTGCATTAAAAAGGATAGGCCTATTAGGCCTGTATCCATTGTGTTTATTTTATGTCCGCTCCAGTTTTATCATTGTCAGTTTTGATAAAGTCATTTTATTGTATAATATTTAAGGTAACGCGCATATTTTCTAAACCTGCTGTCTGTGAAAATAGCCTACTTGTGCGTGCGAAACGCCTGCTACTACGGGCGCGCTGTGTGCGTCGGAGTTGTTAACCCAGCTGGTAGATCAAACAACGAGTTGATGATGGCCCATTAATTAAGCTACACCGCCAATTGGAACTTGAAAGGAGTATGCTAGAGATTACATAACTGCACGGATCATCAGAGAAAGTGACTGACGTGGGGTGAGCAGCTGCTGTTTAGCCTAATAGGCCTATAGTCCAAATGTTTTATACTTCCACCACGGACGGTTCAAGTTCAAGACAGCCATGGCCTAGGCTTTCAATCATGATTTGTCTTTTAACAAATTATCGCGGTGTGGGCGGATGGATCAATCAAATAATCATTAATCATTTTTGGAGAGAGAGAGAGAGAGAAAGAGAGGACGGTTCTTATAGCCTGTGCTATGATAAGCACAGGCTTATCATACATTTGAGAGTGAGAAGAACCATAAGTTTAATGTAACTTGGAGTTGCGCAGCGCTGGAAAGTTATTAGCGAGTCCATTCCAGCTGTTGCTCTCTGTGGCCGCCTGGAAAACGTTAATATTAAGTCCATATTATTTATATGTTTATATATTAATAAAGGATAAAATAAATAAAATGTCTACATACAGTATGATGCATGTTAGTTTCCCTTATGCCCATACATGGAGATCCCCAGGCATCAAACTCAGACCCTAACTCGTCATGGCCCTGCTTGGCTTTACTAATTAACATACTAATTAACGTTTTATGCCCATATATAGAGATCCCTGTCCCAATGTCATCACAATTAAAGGAGTAGTTCACCCCCAAAATGACATGGTGTGATTACTCACACCATGGAGACTTGAGTTCAATCATATTTATATTTGTTGCATTCCTATAAGACAAAAAATCTATTATAGTACATTTACCATCATTGATTCCCGATGGGGACCCAATGCATTCGGGTCCCCACCCGGAATCAATGGGGGTAAATCTACTATAATCGTCTTAAGAATGCACCACAAAACAAAAACTATTATGTTATTACTCAAGGCTCCATGGTGTGAGTAATCAATATTTAAAAAAAGGTCATTTTGGGGGCGAACTACTCCTTTGGCGACATATCTGGCAATGCCCATATTTGGTAATGCCCATATATGGGCATGTGTTTTGTCATAACACTGTTGACTATCATGTAGGGGTCTCCAAATATGGGTAACTTGTCCGATGTCGCACTGAGGCGTCTTACTAGCAGATACCAATGCAGCCTGATATTACATTCAGGTGAGCTGCCGGAGAATGCACTCGCTTCTTCTGCCTTCTGAGCCCAAGACCAAAATAAGACATGTTATCTCCGGTTTATTTCTCGTATCTGCGAGAAAAAGGCCACCCCCCCCCCCCTTTTTTAAATAATAATCATAATAAGAGTCACCAATCAGCCAAAATGTCTATTAACTATCATAAGGAGCGAGTACATTCTCCGTACTGGTGTCTTCTAGTAATTACTGTTACTGCCCAACAATGTTCAGAAGCTACACAAAATATAATAAGATATTTTTCAGAGAGACTAATCAGGAGAAAATCCACTTTATTGACTCTGGATCCAGGCATTCTGTCCCAGCAACACACTCAGGCGGGAACTAGCCCCAGTAAACATAAGAATTTCTCAAAAATGCTAGTTAAATTTAAATTCCAAACTTTTGGAGTTCCAAAGAAAAACAAAAACAAAAAGATCAAAGGCGTTCTTCGTCCCTCTGACATGTAGTCACAGCATTCTGCTTGTAACCTTCTACCTGCTAGAAGAACAGGATTAATACATAGAACTGTGTTGTACGTATGATGTTGACATAAAAGAAAATATGTTACCCTTAAAAAAAGTATAATAGTCTGTGTACTTAATTCATTTTTAACATCACAAATTATGTTGCCATATGGAAATAACAGCTTACCATGCATGCATTAGTTGTCAGAGTCTGAGCTTATAACAAGGGTAAACCTTGGTCCAGAGAAGTCCTTCTGTTTGAATTCATTAAATGGAAAAAAATTACTCTCAAGGTTAAAGCAATCAGATTTGCATCCTGACACATTATTCACAGCATTGAAACATGTGTGTTGGGGGCCAATAACTTTCTGCCTGTGGAGCACAAATGATATAATCAGAGCATACCTGTGCTGTTACCGCCATTTATGGATGTTTTTGTTCCATTTTATTATATTACCACATCTATGTTATCTTATTTGTACACAATTGTTTTACTCAAATCTTCTCTCCTCAGTGGGTTGGTAGGTAGGTAGATATTGTGGTTTGTTTAATATGTTGTATTACTCATATTGTATTGTTTTGTCTGCATCTCTGTATGTCCTGTTACTGTATTTTAAAGATTGACAAATATATAAAAAAGCATACCTGTGCAGCATTGACCTCCATATCAGACGGCTTTTCTAGAGCTTGCCTAATGAATATACATATCATTTCATTAGGGTTGATTGGTTCTGTTAAATCTACATACTGTACAATGTCATCACAAAAAAGACTAATTATGCACAGGTCTTTCCACACTCAAGGATGAGTAGTAGACAATGTTTCTTATGTTTAGCATAAAGTCTTCTTACTTCTTTTGTTACTTTTAATGTATTGAATGCATTGCAAAGTACTGCAATAACTGTGTTTACTACAAATAAATTACTACTACTACTAACTATTAAAATAATTTCTCGTGATTCCACCATGTGGTCTTACCTCTTCTCACGTTGCATATGACGTTCCGCCTGATATCTGTTTATGCCAAACTTCTTTCTCATCCAAAAGATCGTAACCTGGCAATAATACATTTTATCTTATTATGCATTTTTCTGAATGTCTTATACATTAAATTATGTAGTTTATGGGCTTTATTTTTATTGTCTTAAGTACCAGCTCTTATGCCTTAACTTAAAGGCCTGTCCATACTGTCTCCGACCACCAAACATGTTGTATGAAAGGTCCGGTTCAACTACAAAATGGAAATGGAAAAGTCGGAACTCCCAACGAAATGTTCGTTGATTGGAGACAGTATGGACAGGCCTTTAAGTTAAGGCCCAAGAGTCCAAGAGCTGTTAATTAAGACAATGAAAATAGAGCCCTAGGTTTTTAATCCAGTTTACATATACAGTATGTGTAGTTTTCTATTTGTCATTCCTATAAAGTTATTTCAGTGAGAGGGGCCACACATGTCAAAACCAATGCAGGATACCGTATAAAGACTAATAATTTAAATTGCTTGTGCCAAAATCGTAGCCTAAATACACTTCAAGTTCATTAGGTACTGGTTCTGATTGGTCGATAGCAATCCACCTCAATATTGAGACACAGACAATCCTTTTAATGAAACCACAGGAAAAACTAAACCTCCTCATTTATTGTCCTTTATTTGACCTTATTCATTCTTAAGTTCTCCAAATAAGTCACTTACCTCTGGCAAAAGTACCGTTTCCACATATTCCTCCACCTCAGCAGCTTGGATCTTTGGTTTTTGAAGAGCTTTTCCAGCTTGAGAGAGTTTCTTTATTCTGTTTTTCAATGTCCTTGTCTTAAATAATGATGACAACAGTACATGTTTTATGCTATTTCATCCATTGTGTAATTCATGATTAAATCAAATTCAATCTGTCAATGTATTAAGTCTGTCAATTAATATAGGATTTATAGACTAATTTAATTATTTGACTGTAAAATGCATTAAAATATGTATTACTGTTTTTTACCCACACGCCACACACTAATTACTTTACCTGTCGGTCGTTGATAGGTGGCAAGTAAGAATTGTATTCAGCTCGAACCTTGGGCTTGAGGTTTTTGTTTTTAAACAGATGTAATCTGATTGACAACATTCTTCTCTCAAGCATATTCTTCTCAAATAGCTGTGATTAAAAACAAAAGATCACTCAACACATGTTTTTAAAGACAACAAAGGAGTATATGATCTTGGTAAAGGCAATCGAATTAATTGTAGATTCATATAAATACCGTGATGTCTTCGTCTGTTAAATCAGACTTCGTGTACCTTATCTCCCCCTGCCTACAAGCATTAAAATATGGTGTTAACTGAATTGTTATATAGATATAATTGGCAATATGCACTTCTTAATACAATATAAAGTATCGATTTTGATGTGAGATGGATGTGAGATGGATGGATACTAAGTTCAATGAGTGACACCATCTACTATGTGACAACATTGCAAAAGGTAATTTTATATTTATTAAAAGAAAATGTTATATTTTTGATGTAGGCCTATATGTTTTAATGGTTGTTTTTTGTTAGATACTTACCATTCGTCCTCACACCCACAAAGGAACTCTATGTCTGGTGTCCAACTGCCTACTTCCACACCTGCGCACTCACAGTGGAACCTTTTCAAGCAGACCGTACACTTCACCCAGTGAGTTGTCTGTGGAGGTTTGAAAAACTTAAAAATGCATGCGTCCATCTCCCAGCACATGCATTGACTATGATCTTCAGTCTGGTTTCTTGTTAGGCCTCTTCTGGTACTCATCCCAGATGAGTGAGCATCCAGCTGTGTTGGTATGGCTGTTCCGGAAGTTGGGTCAAAACTTGCAGCAGCTGGCTGTGTTGGTATGGCTGTTCTGGAAGTTGGGACAATAGCTGCAGCAGCTGGCTGTGTTAAGGTGGCTGTTTCGAAAGTTGGGTCAGCAGCTACTGCAGCTGGTGCACGTGTTTGTATGGCTGTTCCGGGAGTTGCTAGCTGACCTTTTTTCCTAAGTCTTTCATTCTTTGGGAAAATAAAAAATATTAGCAGTTCACCCAGTATAAAATTATATATTTTGAGACAAAAATAATGTGTTACCTGAGCAATAGTGCCTTTGAGCATCTCATTTGCTATGTAAATTCTCAGCCTGTTCAGCTGTGAACCCCTTAGAGTTTCCTCCATCACCATTTCTTCTTCAACCTCATGTTGGGCTGCCTATTATACACAAGAAGAATCTGTGACATTAAAAATATACTGTTCCAGGAAAATAATTAAAAATGTAAAATGTTAACAAAGTGAAATACCATGCAGACAAAAATGCCACAGTTGTCATTGTCATCTTGTCTCCATTGTAGAG
The DNA here is from genome assembly GCF_963921795.1 of Nannobrachium achirus. Lineage (NCBI taxonomy): Eukaryota > Metazoa > Chordata > Actinopteri > Myctophiformes > Myctophidae > Nannobrachium > Nannobrachium achirus. The sequence goes on along the minus strand of NC_137818.1, from coordinate 12,149,572 downwards.
GAAAGTACACCTTCCATTCCTTTAGGTTTGCTCTGTTCTTGAAAACTTTGCTAGAAAGAAACATAATTACAAATAAAAAAAATGACATACAAACAACAACAACAACAACAGACATTACTATTTAGACCAAACTTTATATTAAGGTTGTGTCTATATTTGTGTTTTCTTTTCTTCTTTTTTATCGCATGATTTGGTAATCCATTTTTCACTTGTTCCAATTGCCTATATATCCTGGGCGCAACTCTCCCTCTGCCAACCTGGGGAGAAGCCCATAACTGAGCCTAACCGGTAGGCCATAGCATGTGGAAGGAACACGTTATTCCAACCAGTTCAGGCGCCCGGTTTGCCAGGGGGAGGCAGTATAGAGACCTTTATTACTGCATGTTTTTGGGAGGCTATCTACCCTTGGGCATACAGGGTGTAGGGGACACGACACGTGCAAACTCACAGAAAGGCCCTTTCGCCAACCCCACCTAGTTAATGTTCACCAATGACAATGTGGAGGAGAGAACACACCCCTAGTGCCCACAGTGTCCCCGCCTGGAATTTAACCCATGACCTTTTAGCTGTGAGGGGACAGTGCTACTGACTGCACCACCGTGCCCCCTATAACCCCATTTGTAATGCATTGTAATGGACTTTTAAACACTTGTTATAAATGTTTATTATTATGCATATCGTATTACAAGGTTTATCAAGTATTATAATTGCGACCGAAGATTGCAGTATACCATGAGAAATGTCGTAGCTTGTCCGTCCGTCTTTCAGTACAGGAAGTGATGTAACATGACATCACCTCATCAAAGATCAAACCCTGGATATTCATACTGTCACTATATGTGACAGTCTATATATGGGTATCCCTTTTAACATACAAGGTTTACATCCGACAACAACGAATATATAAACACGTATATTTCATATCCACATTATAAAGCATAATACATTTGCTTATACAGAGCCGACCTTTTATCAGTTTTTCAAGGTTTTACATTGTTGTACCTCAAAGTCTTCAGGTGCCATTCCTCCAATGGGATTTGTCTATCCACTTTCAGTGAGTCATATACTCTTATTTCTTTGAGTTCGAAGTCCAAAACCTATAATTATTAACATACAGTACACAAATATAAAAAATATATATTCATCGTCCAACACAGATTTTACTTTTACAAACATTTGGCCCGTTCCTGTGAATCATTTATATTAACTTTTTACATTAAATGTCCTCACCCCATGTATTTGTTTGACCCAAATTCCCATGACACGATACATGTGCTAAATCTTTGCTTACCCAGAGGACGAAATGATTACCCTCTTCCTTACGATCGTCTCCGCCCACAACAGGTGCCACAAAGAGTGTTGATGCCCTCTATGATATAGGACAACACAAATCAGACTGCAATATTATATGTTCTAATTTGTTACTTTTAAATTAACATACAATTCTATTGAAAATGTACTCACTTGAAATTTTGCGATGTCACTTAAATCGTTACGGACCCACTTAAACCACTCGAAATCAGCCACCAACATTGCCTGCGGGATGAAAAAGATGATCTATAAATGTTTTCTCTATTGTTTTAAAATGGTCTACACATATCTTGCCTAGGATGTGGCCACTTTATCTCAAACATTGTCCCTCATAGAACAATGTTATCACCTTTCTGGATCTTTCCATGAGCTGTGCCAATCTGAAGTTTACAGCCTGAAAAGGAAATCATATTGTTAAGACAATAAAATCGTAAAATGTTTTGACCACACACGCGCGCACACACGCACGCACGCACGCACGCACGCACACACACACACACACACACACACACACACACACACACACACACACACACACACACACACACACACACACACACACACACACACACACACACACACACACACACACCTTTTTAAGAATTAAACCACTAACCTCCGAGGTTAACCACAGCTGCGATGGGTTTGCTGTTTGATCCAATAATGATAAAGGACAAACAGTATGTAGGTCTTCGACACTCAGAGGGAACCTTGTGCCATGCTCAGTGAGAGGCGTGAACTTGTTTAGAATTTTACCCCCAGTGAGAGACTCATCATCATCATTAAGCGCTGGCGCTAGAGCGACTATCAATTCGTCCTATAAATGAGATAGTTAGCCAAATAATGTTAAATTACAACACAAAGCCTAATGGTCAATGTCCTTTTTTCAGTAATATACATTTTAATTTACTGACCTTGTCCTCTGCTGTAACATCATACCTAGCAGCCCTAAATGTGCTTCTAGGAGCCGTAGAAGCCGTAGAAGAATGTGTTGGAGAGGCAGAGTCTCCATCTCTGAACTGTTCACATCCCTCCTCTGACACACAGATCAAGAACAGAAAAATGGACAAGTATTAGTGAGAAACAATTAAATGAAGATCGGTTGAAAATGGCTTAAGTCCGCCTTTAAGTATGTGTCCTCAAATTCAAAAGCATTACTTATTGATAACTTTAAGTCTTGTATGTGCTAATCTTACACTTACCACGCACAGAACCTTGTGCATGGTGCCCAAATGTGCCCAAAGTTCCCTTTAATGTAGAGGCAGATTCTCCATCGCTGCTGTCACTGGTAGGTGGGTGTCTGAACTGTTCACAACCCTCCTCTGAGACACAGATAAAGAACAGAAGAATGGTACGATATTATCATGTAGTGAGAACCAATCAAATTAAGATTGGTTTAAAATGGCTAAAGTCCTCCTTTAAGTATGTGTCCTCAACTTCAAATGCATTACTTATTGATAACTTTAAGTGTTTTATGTGCTAATCTTACTTACCATGCACAGAACCTTGCATGTTGGCGACTAATGTGTCCAAAGATTCCTTTGATGTAGAGGCATATTCTCCATCTCTGCCATCACTGGTAGGTGGGTCTCTGAACTGTTCACAACCCTCCTCTGAGACACAGATAAAGAACAGAAGAATGGTACGATATTATCATGTAGTGAGAACCAATCAAATTAAGATTGGTTTAAAATGGCTAAAGTCCTCCTTTAAGTATGTGTCCTCAACTTCAAATGCAATACGTATTGAGAACTTTAAGTGTTGTCTAATCGTACACTTACCATACACAGAACCTTGCATGTTGGCGACTAATGTGCCCAAAGGTCCCACTTTCAGGTCAAAGGTGCACCGCTGGTCCATGTCTTTCTTGTATTGGCCATTTATTTTGGAGTTATGCATTTCCATTATAAGTCTTGCTTGAAATTTGAATGTGGATTCCTTCATTTCGGAGAATGAGTAACGGACAGAGGCCAATTGTCGGTTTAACTGTTCCGCTACAGAGGAGTTCATGTGGGATCGAAACTCTGGGCTTATGTCTATACTCCTCAACTTTTCCTCATCTCTCGTCTGGTTCTTTTGGTGGAATCTGTCATACATAGAAACTCTTTCCGTGGTATGTGTAATTGGGTGGACTCTATTAAAGCGATCACTGGACATCGGTGGTGGTTCTTTGTAGGTCTTGGAGCCAAGGGTTTTAACCCATTCTGGAGTGAATTCAAGTTTTTCTTCTTTGGCTAATTTCCTGTTTGCTCTTGTGTTTGCAACCCATCGCCCGTCATGAGGGTGGAAGTATGTTTGATCTGACCTGTTGTTCATGTGTCTTGCAACTTGCCCAGCAACATCCGATAAATACGCGGTCGGAAACACTTTAAAGCTGAGGAGACCATCTACGTGATCACGGGCACTTTCCCTCCAAAGCATGAAGTTAAGATAGTACACTACACCATGCGTGCAAGAGAAGTGCAAAATTCCACCTGTAATTTTGACATAGAATTATTATTATTAATTCATGTAGAGTACATTTCTATAATTAATTTAAAGTGTGACAAGCAATAGTATTTTGAAATGAAATTCCCAAATGTCATTCTCACCACCGGCGTTCTGCAACTTCAAAAAAAGTTTGGGATACACTTCTTTGAAGTTAACAAGTTCTGACAATCTGTTAACAAGGTCTGTCTCGGATCCTTCGCTCGAGACTCCAAGATGAAGACAGGCGTCCCTCATAGCGTCCAGATTTTTCTTTTTAGAATAAAATGTATGTGATTATTATTGTACATAATTATTACTATATATATATATATATATATATATATATATATTTGTATTTATTATTGTTTAATTCATTACTGTTACTCACCGGTAACTGCTCAAGCAGTGTCATGATTTGGTCCTCATCCCAACGATTAACCTCTGTCTGTCCTGTTTCTCTTTGCTTCATTCCCTTTAGGACTTCAGTTTTAGGAAGAATGTCACCGTTTCTTACAGCTTCTCCCATCCATGGCGCAAGATGGGAGTAGGAAGTCCTTGATGTGTATGGATTCATTGTTGATGTGCCTTGCAATTTAAAATAGAAATAAATGTGTGTGTATACATAATATATATAGATATAGATATATAGATATAAGATAACCAACACTAGGTATAGTATACTGTACGTGTATCAAACCATGTCAAAATATTGTAAAAGTTAGTTTTGGTGTTTGATATCAAAGTTTAAAAGTTAAACATTTCATAAACGTATCTTTTTCACTAACCAGTTAAACATTTCCATAAAAACAACAATAATATTAATAACTAGAAAAATATTGTTCCTTCGAAACAATTGTGGGCTCGCTTCAAGCCAGAAAACAATGGCTATAAAAGCACAAAATGTCAAGATCGCAGGCAGTGCTCTCTTTGACGTTACTGACGTCAAAGATTGGTCCATTTTGTTCCAAAAATGTGTTGTGCAAAAGTTGACCCGCTGGTGGCGCTATAACAGGCCAATGTGAGAAGGTTGGTATCTGTTCCTTGACCTATTGGGAATGTGCTTGCAAGATTTCACGCACATCCCAGGCTGTGTTCATGATTTGAGGTGTTTTTGGCTTTGGACACTTTATCGCTGCTTGCAGCTATATTTATTATTATTATTTTATAATTTTTTTGTGTGCACTTCATAGGCATGTTAGATAAAGGTCCTTAGATTGCGTGTAGAATGTTTCATGCAAATTGCAAAAAAAATCCTAGAATAAAAATGGGTTTAAGCGTTTTACAAACTGCTCAAAATTATATAGCGCCCCCCTTTGGCCATTTGGGGTAAGATTGGTTTCAGTGATATTTGAACTAACCCTCTACACTATTTTGTCATGAAAATGTGACTTTGCTTGTATGTTTTAGAGGCAGAAGAATAATTTGCATAAAAATGCAATATTGTTTGAATTATTTAAAAAAGCATGTTTCAATGTTAAAGAAATCCGATCTGACAGATCTTTAGATATCGGTCCAAAGTTCACGTAAAAAAAGTTTTGTGCACGTGACGCGAAAATTCCAGAATAAAAGCGGGTTTACGCGTTTTACAAACTGCTCAAAGTGGCGGAAAATCGAAGGGCGGAGCTTACTTAACAACGACACAGATGTCTTCCGCTTGAGTCAAAGCACGCGTGTAACAAGTTGCATGTCTTCAAACGAAACGAGTCATGACTTATGCCCGTTTGAAGTTTGAATTTTCAGACGCTTCGTATAGCGCCCCCCTTTGGCCGATTGGAATAAAATTGGTTTCAGTGATACTTTGACTAACCCTCCACATCTTTGCCAAATGCCATGAACGTGTAACTTTGCATGTATGATTTAGAGGCAAAAGAATAATTTGCATAAAACCGCAATATTAATTGAATTATTAAAAAATTATATTTCACTTTAAAAGAAATCCGCCGAGATTAGTTTGACCGTATTGGTCCAAAGTTCATGTGAAAAAAGTTTTGTGCACTTGACGCGAAAATCCCAGGAGGAGATAGATTTTTACTGTTTTTCATATAATTCCGAATTGTGGGAGACCTAAAGGTCAGAGGTCAAAAGTTAGAGGGTAAAAGTTGTTCGGCATGAGGAGACGCATAAGTGTATACAGGTTTCATGGCTGTATGTATAACACAGCATGAGCTATACCTGTTCAAAGATCGCACTTTCGAAGGCTTCCTACAGCGCCACCATTTGGCCGATTGCTATAAAAAATAATAGCACACTTCGCCACTGTAAACTGAACACATTGATGTTTTTATTTTCATTTTCTCACTAAGTATGTAGGAGTAGAAAGGAACCGAAGTTTTGAGGAGAACTTGATATAGTATATAAATAAATAAATAAATAAATAATGACAATATCTAAAGTGTGCTCGCCTTATAGGCGAGCCCACAATAATACTATAAATAACAATAACAATAAATTCCTTATAATTTAGAACTATAAATCTTATTTGAAAATCAGTTAACGCTATTAACCCACCACTTATGATGCCTTCAGCAATACATTCTTTGTTCAGGTCTGTCCAATTTCTGACTATGTCAATTTCGAGATCCTCTCCAGATATTGTACCAAGCACCGGCCTCTTGAACGTCCCCACTGTGAACATACATTTTGTGTCATTCATTTAGATTCAAAACTATTTCCATGCAGTTAACATTTTAATTTAACCTAAAACTGTAAGAACTTGTAATGTAAAGGATACTTTGATTTGCCTTGAGTACTACCTTTTTATTATTTATGACACCTCTGACTTGTTGCAATTGCTATTTGGCAATGACACAACAAGATTCCCTAAGCAATTTTAGCCCATCGTAGTTCAGGCATGGTCGTAGAGACATAGTACCGACGTCATATTCCCGGGTTTATAGGGGTCTGGGCAGAGTGACTTATTTAGCCCCCTACAACTGTCTAAATACGATATGACATTCTATACTTTCCTGTATCCTCTGTGTTCTTTAATAAAAAGCATTTTATCCGATTGTTTTCCCATGTATTTCCCCATTGAGATGTGGACGTGGCCTTGAAAAAATGGGTCCGGAAATACATGGGAAAACAGAAAGCGATTGAAAAAAAGGCTTCATGGAAGATACAGCTAATTATAGAATGCCGTATCATATTTAGACAGGTGTGAGACTTTATTATGGGGCCAAGTAAGTAGCTCTGCCTGAACCTATGTAAACCCGGGAACATGATGGTCAGGGGTCTCAACCATGCGTGAGCTATTAAAGGCTAAAATCACTTTGGGAAACCCGGCCAATATTGTTTGCAATTTAGGCTTGTATAAAGGAAATCAATATATGAATTGGAATGTATTAAATACACATTTTATCTAATTGATACATTTACATTATTTAATTTTACTTTTTTGATCCTATAGAAACTATAAGGCCATTCAATCGCAGTGTGTGAACAATTTTGGCATATTGGGCATTATTTTAGTCCATGCTAAACCCTAAACCCCTAAACAACTTTGCCTTGTTTTACAATACTTTTGAAAATACTTCGAATAGACGGCACGTTGTGAGCTTGTAGATCAGCTATTTGAACAATTTAAAAGTGTCAATACCTGGGACTTCATAGGCCATTTTCCAATTGGCATCACCAACCACAACTGGTGGGTGGTTACCACACCGTAAACAACTGAATTGGTATTTGAAATCTGTTAAAGCAGCAAAGTGCATAAACGCCTTCATTATGGTGGAGTGATGCATGGAGATGCCGGTTTGCATCTCCAAAGAGGCCAAACTTCTCCCCAAACTTGTGTTAGTCTGTAAAAAAGAATACAAAATAAAGCATTAATATCATTAGAGTAACAGTTTATAACAGCTACACAATTAAAGGAGCTATAGTCAACTTTTTCTTGAAAAACCGACGCTAAAATAAAAAATGTTTCGAAATTATTTCATAAAAACAATTAAGCTTTATATGTGTTTCTAATCAAAAATGACCACAAAAAGCATATAATTATGATAAAATAATCATTTTGGCCATTGTCAGGCTGACTTTGTTTATATCCGTCTTCTATTCTTTTATATGGATTGATAAGGGAATGTAAAAAAATAAGGGAGCTACAGACTGTAGATGGGATCATATGCTTAAACAATTACAAGCAGTATGTGACACACGCGCACGCACGCACGCACGCACGCACACACGCATGCACGCACGTATGTATGTATGTATGTATGTATGCATATACGTATATTCACATGCACATACATAAATATACACGAATATTAACACTTACGGCCAGGTTACAGAGCAACATGTTGCAGAGTGGGATGGATAGCAATATGTTGTTATTAAAGTTGTGGTATCCAGATTCAAATTCTTGGAACCGTATCTGCAAGTTGCAGTTTGGACACCTTTTGGTGTTGACTGTGACGCCTGAAAAAACATTTGTTTAAATACCAACGGTCACATAAAAAGTAATTTTAAACATAACACATATTAGATAGAATTATATATATGAATAAACACACAAATATGTAGAATACCAATACATGTTACAGAGAAAACCATTTGCAATTACATATTTTATACATGCCTTTTTTTATGAAGGATTTTCCATAAATAGTTGCATTAGTCGTGACCGCTTTTGCCTCCTCTAGTTTGGGTGGCGGTGAAATGTCACAGAGAGGACACTCCGTCTCCACTGGAGTGAAATGGTTGGGAACATCACCTATGTCCTCCTTTGTTTTTAAGGTACTGTCCATTTCTTCGGGGATGGGTATTTTCTTATGAGAAAATAGATAGTCCGTAATGCGGGATACGTATGTGACATCATCAGCAGGCACAGATAGATCTTCACCGGTCAACTGTATTTCTAATTCGAGATCGGTGATGACATTGGCCGCTGTCGCATTGTCAGGTCTCAGGAGTTCAGGGGATTGCTGGAAAACACTCCAAGAGGTTAACATTTGGTGCACACAACGGTGGCTTTTGGGGGATGTCCTGCAGGGACAGTGCCATCTTCCCGCAACCGAATCAAAAGTTACCATTGTGCGTTGAAATCTACACCAATTGTCCTTTTTTCCAGTAAACACCGAATAAAATCTCCACCTACGGGAGTATCCATCATCAATTAAATTGATTGGGTATACCGTGCAAATGTTTTCTTTTCGTGCCAAATTGTTTATTATTTTACATTCTGTCCTCCAATGTTTTGTCATTAACGTTTGTTGTTTCATTGCGTCCAATGAGTCCTGATTAAGGCTTTGTTGCTGCCGAAATGGCAGCGGTGCCCTCTGTAGGTGTATACATTCAAAGCCAGGGTTTCCTGCCCTGGCTTGAATTTCCATAATTTCGATACAGTCCTCACTTTCACAAAGTGAACCAGAAGGTCCTTTTGTGACGTGGACTGGCATTCTTATGCCACCGCATATATTTTTTGTGGTGACATATATACTGTTTTTTGGGTCGACGCAATGCATGGCCTCAGGATCTTTTAGGTGGCAAAATGTTATGTGCCTTTTCAGCAATGCCTTTGTGCCATATGATTTTGGACACAGTTGACATTTGTGTCCCGAGCTGGTGCTGGTGTCTTCTTCCTTCTCGCATCCTTTGTTTCGTTTTGTTGTCTGCTGGTTGTCAGCTGGAGAAGAGAACATTTACATACACTTAATTGTTGTAATCAGTCAAGAACATGCAATGTCAACACTATCACAGTTATTTAATGATAACATAAATTAACACATTAACGAGCACACAATCCCAGTAACAAACAATTCATGGGTTTCATTTGTAGTCCTACACAATCCATGTTGAGGACCAACACAGGTGTTTCAATTCTATTCAGGGTAGGTTAAAAGGACACAATTGTCACTTTTGATTCTCTTCCTAAAAAGTCACATGACATTTAGCCACTTGAGGGATCCTGTTACCACAAAATATATACTGTATGTGGTGGTACACTTATAAGAATGCCACATGTCATGAAAGGACCTTCTGGTTCACTATGTGAAAATGGGGATTGTATGGACATGATGGACATTCAAGCCAGGGCGGGAAACGCTGGCTTTGAATGCATTCACTTGCAGAGGGCACCGCTGCCATTTAGGCAGCAACAAAGCCTACAACAGGACTCATTGGACGCAATGAAAAAACAGACCTTAATGACAAAACATTGGAGAAAACAATATAAAATAATTAACGATTTGGCAGGAAAAGAAAAACAATTGCACCGTATACCCAATCAATTTAAATGAAGAGGGATTCTCCCGTAGATGGAGATTCTATTCAGTGTATACTGGTAAAAAGGACAATTGGTGCAGATTTCAACGCACACTGGTAACTTTTGATTCAGTTGCGGGTAAATGGCACTGTCCCTGCAGGACGTCCCCCAAAAGCCACCGCTGTGTCCATCAGATGTTAACAATTTGGATTGTTTTCCAACAATGCCCAGAACGTTTGAGACCAGAAAGTGAGACAGCGGAACATGCCATCAAAGATGTGGAATTAGAACTATGGTTGACTGGTGAAGAATTATCTGTGTCTGTGCATGTAGAAGATGACAACCAAGTGTCTCGCATGACAGAATATTTACACCCTCTGTTATGTACTTCTATTATGTATTTTGTCACTTATGTTTTGTGTGGCTGCAGCAGGGGTGATAGCCCAAGCCAAATTTCCCTTGTGGACAATATAGTCTACCTTAACCTTGACCGTGTCTGATTGGCATAGAACTAATTAATGTTCTACGGCATCTTCTAATCAGAACACCGGTGTTGGTCCCTAACATGGCTGCTGTAGGACCACAAATGAAACCCATGAATAATAGAATGAAAACAATCAAAGTCAATTATATAACTCATATATTCATGAGTCATACATACCTTGTTTCCCAACATAGACAACATCTGCCCCTGAAAGACAAAGTCAGGTCAAACATATTCTTAAAGGGTTAAGGGATATTAAGGGACTTAAAAAAGAAGACCCTGGACAGTTTTTGATTTAATTGATTCAATATTTAGATATTTTACCATTAAGACTCCCTAATCGGGAGATAAGCGACCGTCAGGTGACATGTATGATCGGCTACTTTTGGGCGTCCGTGGGGGTCCATAGGGAGGCCCTGCGGTGGCTGGGCCCCCGGGTACCCCCTGGGAGCTGGTCCCGGTCGATGGGGGGTCAAGGGAAAAGTGTGACGTGACGTGACGTGACGTGACGTGACGTGACGTACATACGTACATACATATGGTCAAGCTGTGACCGTTCACATACTGAACTTGCAAACTACAGTCGCAACTATTACTACTACTACTACTACTACTATTAATACTATTACGAGTAAGACACCCTTATGGCAAGAAGCGAGCGGGTGGTAACAACAGACGTTTAAGAGGGGCGGGGCTTCAACAATTACAGTTCGTCCATATTGGCCGTCTAAGTCCAGACACACGTTTTGAGACGGTACCATGCTGCAAACTGGAGTTATGTCTATTTAACAACAATTACAACTCGTCACTATTGGCTGGAAAAGGGGCCAAGTCGTGTGAAAAACTGAAATTTCTTAATATTTATGAAAGAATAAATAAAAATGCAAATGGCCTCATGTCCCAAACATGTTTTATGAGGAATACCTAGATAATGAAAATATTAACACTTTTAATTTTAAAGATTTTGACCCCACTTGTGCATCTAAGGGTTAAACTCACAAAATTAATGTGCATACCTTTTTGCTGATGGCTCTTTAAGTGTCCCTTAAATCCATCCGGCCTTCCAAGAGCTCTGTAGTTACAGAGTTCACAGTGATAATGTGCTCGCCTTTCACCCTCTTCCACTTTGTCTGCACAGTAACAGGCCAGCACAAATTTTTCTAGGGAAAAAAAGGAAATAATATTATGTCAACAAAAGTGCCCTCTAGACTCTTGATGGAGCCCTCATGCAGTGCCACTTTGACTATCCTTGCACATCATGGTTCTGCAACTTCTCAATGTAAAAGATAACACCTCCTATGACAGTGAGAGAAAAGAATGTTGGACAATAAGTAATAATACTTAAATAATACAGTCCCATATTGCTTTCACAGTATGTCAAAAACCTTTACTTATGTTCTGAATTTAAATTACTTTTATATCATTGTCCAAATGAAAAGTACCGGCATTTAACATTTAAATTACTCAAAGAATAAGAGTAGAGCATTTAAAAATTATTATAATTTAAATTAATATAACGATTGCATTCACCACGGCTTCGTAACTTGCGCCACTCGCGCCTGCGGCCCCGAGCGCCGCAGGCCACTCGCGCCTGCGGCGCTCGGGGGCGAAGAGTAGGACCAAGGTCCGCTGGCCTTCGCGCCGCTTGCAATGTCGTGGACAATCGAGCGGCTCCGCCTGGAGGACGTTGTTGTGGGCGACCGCTTGTTCCGCCCTGTGCTGCACGGCGAGCGCTCCGTTTCTCTATCTAACCGTTTCTCTATCTAACCGTGACATATATATATATGTGTGTGTTACAGTTAGTTTGGGTATAGTTAGATTGGGGTAGAAGCGCTTGGTTTTGTTCACCTGGATGTGGAAGAAGTTCACCTGGATGTGGATGAAGCCCATGCATTAGTCCCACGCTGGTGAATGCTAACCTGGTGAATGCTACTATGCCTAAACTTAACCCTAACCTCAGTAAAACTATGCCTAAACCTAACCCCAATCCTAACCCTAACCTCAGTAAAACTATGCCTAAACCTAACCCTAATCCTAACCTCAGTCAAATTATTCCTAGTTCCCCGAAGGAGGCACTGCCTGTTCCACCTTGTGCACAAAAACGAGCGCTCCTGTTCTCAATCTAACTGAATCTCAAAATAACTGTGACACACACACATATATATATATATATATATATATATATATATATATATATATATATATATATATATATGCTAAATATAAAATATTGTGTTTCTTACCTTTGCCATTGAGTACATAATGTACTTTCTCTTTATAGTGTTTCTGAATCAAATGGTGTTCTTCACCCTTGATATCATCAACACAAAAAACACACTTTTGCTTGGAAGCCAAAACCTTGACTTCGTCAAGGTTGGTGAAAACCTTATGTGAATCTGTAAAAGACCAAAAGGGACAATTGTGTGTTAGAAAAAAAGCCATGTGGACACTCACTCATGTACAGTAGTATGTATGAACACACGCACACACACACACGCGCACACACGCACACGCACACGCACACGCACACACACACACAATATATATATACACAGTAATTAATTCCCTTCAAGTTGAAGCTGTAGTCTTTTGTATATTTTAGGCTATTAGTTAGTCCTACTCCTTAAATTCAGTCCAAAATATACAGTTATTTATTACAGTTATACAGTTATATACTTATTCTTTTCATTTTATTGTAGGCTATAGCCTAATAGTTAATCTTATTATAAACATGAATTATTATAAAATACAATCATACAATAGTTAGCCTGACGACCTGACTCCTGACTGTCCTGAGAAGGAAGGTTATAAGCAGGACCCTAATTAGTTTGTGTGCTCTGCATGTGTGCCCTGTGCGTAAAATTAGCAGAGGGGGGGGAGAGAGAGAGAGAGAGAGAGAGAGAGAGAGAGAGAGAGAGAGAGAGAGAGAGAGAGAGAGAGGGAGGGAGGGAGGGAGGGGGGTGGGGGGAGGGGGGGGGGGGGGGGGAGAGAGACCCGGGAAGGGACATTGAGTGGAAAATGTGAAAGCCATGGTTTAATAATATTAATTAGCCTAAACATAAACCAACATAATATAGGCTATTGACAATATCCTAGGCCTACTCCCAACCCAAGTGCTGAATGTAAAGTATAGGCCTGTGCATGCATATCGTCTGTGAGACACACAGGACCTGCATCAGGACTACGGTGGAGCATGTTTAAAAAGACCCTTTTGCGAATGAACACACGCTAATACTTCTGTACCTTTACTCTATAAAATTCCAGACTTTTACTTGTAACATATAGGCCTAGTATGTAGCCTATACTTGATACACTATTACTTAAGTAGCCTAAAGAATGGGACTACTTTTAATACTGCTATAATTAACTGCTCATCATCTCAGGGTAACATATAAATAACCAGGTGTGGAAGTGTTAATTAATCAAACAGTAGCAGGGGCATCAAGGACTAGGGCCTACAATAAACTTTAGAGGCTTTTAGGATCAAAGCGGCTCACATATTTGGTTTGTAGATATAGATATAGTCTAGGCCTACACAGTATGAAAGAATTAGAAATTATGGGTTGGCACTGTAGAATGTTTGACATGGTGATCTGACCATGGGGTAATGAGTCCCAACAATAACCTCATAGGCCAGCACACACCTGTGCGTGGCCATGCAGGGAACACGCGGCCAGTTAGGCCTATGTCTTTTTTCCCCCTTGTTTTTGTTTAAGGTTTCCTATGTAACTAAGCCGTATAAGACTTTCTTGGATCTCATTTTAGTTGGCAATGTAGGCCTACCAGTGAACTCATGAGACTGCATTTTACCATACAAACTTATTAAGCTTCCATCTATCAATCAATTAATGGTCTCCGCATAACTTGACGGTAGGAGAGGAGAGCTACCTACAACCGAATATTCAAGCATGTGTTAGCTAATAAGTGTGGATGTAAAAATGTATACTTACTATTCATTCTTGTAGCCTAAAAGGAGGAGAATGTAGTGGCTTTTGACTTCTTCCTTAATCCTTTCGGATCGCGCGCTGGGATCATCTGTTTGTGTCTGCTTGTTCGACTACAATGAGCGTGACATGCGCACAGTCATTTGCAATTGTAGCCTATATATACACTCTGTGGGCCACTAATCTACAAGCTCACGCCGCGTTGCGCTGCGAAGCATTGTGAGCTTTGTAAATCAGCTATTCTGTGCAGCACTGCACCGCGCTCAATTAGGCTATAATCAAGCTTTTAATCCAACTTTAACTGCATCATTCTCTCTCACACACGCACACACCAACACACACACACACACACACACACACACACACACACACACACACACACACACACACACACACACACAGTATTGGGCGCTGTCCTTGGTTCTGAATCCAACTTCTGTGACAGACAGACAGACAGACAGACAGACAGACAGACAGACAGACAGACAGACAGACAGACAGACAGACAGACAGACAGACAGACAGAGTGGCCAAATTGGCCACTTAATTATCTGCGGTGGATCCCGTCATGCACTCCTTTGAAGTCAAAATTGGGCCATTATAGGTTTTTGTAACCTAATTGTTTGTTTGAACGCCCAGCAGGGAGTCCTTGCAGCTGTCAATGGTGATATAGTCAGACAATAGCCTACACTGTAGGCTATTGTCTGGCCCTACACTTCATATTCACTTTATATATTTATTTTATTAACTGTAGGCCTGGTCCTATAGAGCTAGTAGGCTATTCTATTGTATGTCTTATTAAACATTTAAAAAAAAAACGCGGAGGCGCCGTGGGCGCTAAAAAAAAGAATACGAAATAGATAGATAGATCCAGTCAGCATCATGTCCCAATCCTACCCAGCAGATATGTCAGTGTTTTGGCCAGGTCAGACGATCGCCTGGAATATAATGGACCCTTATGGACATTTTAATTCTTGTGCGGGTAGGCCTAAAATGAAACCAAATGGACCCGTAAGGGGGGGAACGTTTGGTTTCATTTTACACTCTCTCACTGTGGAAAACACTGCGGGGGGTCGGCCAAAACATAGGCTGCACGACATGCGCGCGCACGCACGCACGCACGCACGCACGCACGCACGCACGCACGCACGCACGCACGCACGCACACACACACACACACACACACACACACACACACACACACACACACACACACACACACACACACACACACACACACACACACACACACACACACACACACACACACACACACACACACACACACACACAGAATGAATCCAAATATTTTACGCATGACAAGCGCGGAGAAACCGTATGCCTAAATAATAATAATGAAGAACATGTGTTGAAACATAAACATATCTATGATGAATTCGATTAAGGAGAACCTTTAGTTAATTTAGCTGCAAAGAAAAATGAAGGTTATATTTATATTCGGGGTGAGGGGGTCGGTAAAATGTGCGTAAAATGGAATATGGCTGATATGAGAAGGTAGAAATGGATAATTAAACGGCCAGGCCGGGCGAAAGAAATACAAATAACAGACAGTCAATCGGGGGGGGGGGGGGGGGACACAGACAGACAGCGCCGGTGGAACCTCCGGAGGCGCCGGGAGCGCGACCCCTCGTTGGAACCAGGGCGGCGAGACGGACGGACTGGTGGTTGTTCGTTACTCGCTCCGTGGGTTGTTCCCGCGCGGAGGCGGCGAGGCGCCCATCCGTTAACTATTATAGCCTACAATAAAATGAATACAATAAGGCATAAGCCTATATAGGCTACTGTATATTTGGGACTAGGGAGGGGTAAAAACGAAGGGGAAAATGGGCATTGGGGGGGAAATACAGATAATAGAAAGTGGTGTTGGTTTAAAAATAATCAGGTAATCCCACAGCGCTTGTCAGTGTGTGTGTGTGTGTGTGTGTGTGTGTGTGTGTGTGTGTGTGTGTGTGTGTGTGTGTGTGTGTGTGTGTGTGTGTGTGTGTGTGTGTGTGTGTGTGTGTGTGTGCGCGCGCGGCGGGATAGATAGGCCTACGTGCAGCGCAAAACAGCTGTGCGTAAAATGGATAGATATAAGTGGAGAGGCGAGGTGGAGAAGACCCAAGACAGACAGACAGACAGACAGACAGACAGACAGACAGACAGACAGACAGACAGACAGACAGACAGACAGACACTCTGGCAGCACTGCGGCCGCCGCCGATGCACCGGCAGATGGGGCCGGCGGAACCGGTATAGAAGTGGCAGGTGACGGCTGCTAGCGGCGGCTGCCGGGCTTCACCAGCAGCCGCCGGCGGCTACGGCGGCTGCCGGTGTGTCCCGGCAGGTGGCGGCGGCTACGGCGGCTGCCGGTGTGGCCCGGCAGGTGGCGGCGGCTACGGCGGCTGCCGGTGTGGCCCGGCAGGTGGCAGCGGCTACGGCGGCTGCCGGTGTGGCCCGGCAGGTGGCGGCGGCTACGGCGGCGGCTACGGCGGCTGCCGGTGTGGCCCGGCAGGTGGCGGCGGCTACGGCGGCTGCCGTTGTGGCCCGGCGGACCCGGTGGTCCACCAGCAGATCCGGAAGGTCGGCAAGCGACCACCAGAGAGAGACATGACTGTTTTAATAGGCCTACGTCATTAATTCTTTTATACATAATTGACTAGCCTATATGAGTTGGTCCACTGCTGATCATGGTGCCTGCGTGTGCATGCATGCGTGTGTGTGTGTGTGTGTGTGTGTGTGTGTGTGTGTGTGTGTGTGTGTGGGGGGGGGAGTGTGCGTGCGTGCGTGCCTGCGTGTGTGTGTGTGTGTGGGGGGGTGCGGCAACAGCGGCTGACGCAGCTCCGGCGTTGCCACGGATTATATAATTGCCACGGCATAGGAATCAATTGCCACGGCATAGGAATCATTGCCGCAGCTTAGGAATCATTGCCGCAGCTGTTGTCGGCAAGTCCGACGACGTCGCGGCAGGTGCCGCTGCCGGGAAGTGTATTCGCTCCTTCTGTCCAACCCTTGATGCTGAGTGCCAAGCAGGGAGGCATTGGGTCCCATTTTTATAGTCTTTGGTATGACCCGGCCGGGGAATTGAACCCCCGGCCTCCCAGTCTCAGGGCGGACACTCTAACCACAAGGCCACTGAGCTGGTCCTAAATGCCTAAACTGTAAACACTTTGACCCATAGGGAGTGCAACAAATGCGCAAAATGTAACCATTTACCAAAACGTGTTTTTTGGGGGGAACATTCCTTCCAAAATGAAACACAAGCGATCTCGGGAGTGACGTGACAATGTAATTGGCTTGCGAAACTTGTGGGAAGAGCCTATTTCTCAAAAAGAAGAAACGACATCCATGAGTTTAGAGTTGAACAGATCCATGGATGGACATGAAACGTGTCAAAGTGAACTCATATTATCATCAAAATGGAACACAAATTCCATATTGAAGCATTTTTTTTTCTCCATTGCGTGAGGCAAGGCGATGGTGTTGTGGATGACAAACATGTCTTTGTGCGTGCGTGTGCGTGCGGGTGTGTTGCAATGTGAAGCTCTCAGAACAGCCCCTGTGACATTTTGTATTCATTATATTATGCATTATTGCTTTGTTCAGGCCTGACTCAATCTATTCAGGATAGAATCCTGTATGCGGAGTCCCCGACTTTTCAAAACAGCTAGTGTGAGGCTGTGAGCCTATTTAGATTATCTGGCCAGAGAATCTTAAACAATTATCCTGTAGTGTTTAATGCTACTCGATTTCATTGCGCCCGCTGATCTGCTAATACAAGGCCAGCTTTAGAGGGCGGAGTCAGGTAATCAGCAGAAGGGGAGACACCTGGCTAGTGCCTCCCCAAACACTATAAAAGCCATGCTCTTCAAAGCTTTTTCACTCAGTCTTACCAGGCCGCTGGATTGGCCACACAGAAGAGCACATTTGTTGTCATATTGATGCTACTGGGAAAATTACCCTGGGATCAACTGTTTTTAAGACGACTGCTTTCCATAACAAATTGTCTAGAAGTCATATAATACATGACATACCACAGTGTCATATGAGGGTAGGTAAGTTTTGAGTGACTGGCAGGGCTGGTGTGTGTTTATTGTTCTTTTTTTTTTTTTTATTGTCCGTACCGTTCAGTTCATGTAATAACACTGCTTGTCTGCATTGTAGTTCCATTACCATTTTACGTCAAAGAGAGCACTGCCTGCGATCTTGACAGTTTGTACTTTTATAGACATTCTTTTTGGGCTTGAAACGAGCCCACAATTGTTTCGGAGGAACACTATTTCTGTATATGAAATCATAAAGTCCTTTAACTATAAAGGGACGACACTTTGCAGAGTGCATTATCTCTGTCGGGCTGGGTGGCCTATACTCATATCCTAATTTGGTTGTGTTTCTGCAAGAAACAGGGACATTGGTTGAAGAAACAAGTCCAAAGGTGAAAGTGAAAGTAGCCTACGTCTGCGTTGTTCAGTCTCCTCAATACTGAATATTTGTGAAACAAATGCACATTTCAAATAAGAAAAAGTACAGAGGAACTTTAAAAGAGGATGTGATGTCTTCAACAGGATGTGGTCTGCCTTAGACTGCAGTTTTGAACAACATGTTTTTTGTTCTCAGCTAAAGTATCTGTCATTATGCCTTCATACTTAATATCAATATAGTTCTATAAGATAAAACAGCATTCATTATCAGTGGTGCTTTTTTTTTTTTTTTTTTTTTTTTTCAATTAGAAAATACAGTGCTGCAGTAGAGAAACAAAGTTTGAACAATCTCAAGCAATAGCATACATACCACAGAGCCATGTATGAGGACGCACAGACATACACATGCAGTCACTGCTGGAAACCTACAGTAGGTGTTGAAGTATCCATATGAATAGGAGACTTGGGCTTGTGAATCTAGGGGGGATGCGCTGCAGACCACTCACTGAGTCACTGGTAAACCTAGTAGCTTGTTATTGCGACCGTCAGGTCGCACTTACTATCAAAACCTCCACCGGCTGTCTGTCTGTCCGTCTGTCACACGTCACACGTCACACTTTTGCCCTGTTCATATCTCCGCAACCGTTGCCCCCATCCATGCCAAATTTTGCACACACACTCCTTGCCTGCCAAACCACAACCTCCACAATTCTCACATGGCCCTCTTCTAGCACCACCATGAGGCCAATTCTTGCAAAACACATTTTTGGACACTGCTCCTACAATTTTTGCCCTAAAATCACGCAAATCGGTACACAGTATGTCGACACTCATCTCATCAACATGGATCTGTCCCATTTAGCGCCACCTTCAGGCCGATTTTTTAAACCACATTTTTGGACACTACTACAGATTTGCCCCTAAAATCACGCAAATCGCTACACAGTATGTCTACACTCATGTCATCAACATGGATCTGTCCCATATAGCGCCACCGTCAGGCCGACTTTTTCAAACACATTTTTGGACACTGCTCCTACAAATTTTGCCCTAAAATCACACAAATCGGTACACACTTGCTCTACACTCATGTTATCAACATGGATCTGTCCCATTTAGCGCCACCTTCAGGCCGATTTTTTAAAACACATTTTTGGACACTACTCCTACAGATTTTGCCCTAAAATCACGTAAATCGCTACACAGTATGTCTACACTCATGTCATCAACATGGATCTGTCCCATATGGCGCCACCATCAGGCCGATTTTTTCAAACACATTTTTGGACACTGCTCCTACAGATTTTGCCCTCAAATCACATAAATCGGTACACAGTAGGTCTACACTCATCTCATCAACATGGATCTGTCCCATATAGCGCCACCGTCAGGCCGATTTTTTCAAACACATTTTTGGACACTGCCCGCTGCAACCTGACAGTTGCTTATCTCCCGATTAGGGAGTCTTACTGGTAAATAGCCATTTGATTAGATAGGCTATGGCGTGCCGTCACTCCAATCTATGGGGACACGTTCACACGCGCAAGCACTGTTCCGTGCCATTCCTGCGCGTGCATGTGGGGAAATTATTGGCCGAACGCCATGGTGGTACGTCCAGCCTCCAAAGCACTACTGTTCATTATGCCTTTATACTTTATATCAATATAGTTCTATAAGATAAAACAACATTTATTATGCCTTTATAGTGGCGCTAAATGGGACAGATCCATGTTGATGACCTGACTGTAGACATGCTGTGTACCGCTTTGTGTGATTTCAGGGCAAAATCTGTAAGAGCAGCGTCCAAAAATCTGTTTGAAAAAGTCGGCCTGATGGTGGAGCTAAATGGGACAGATCCATGTTGATGACCTGACTGTAGACATGCTGTGTACCGCTTTGTGTGATTTCAGGGCAAAATCTGTAAGAGCAGTGTTTTGCAAGAATCTGCCTCATGGTGGCACTAGAAGAGGACCATGTGAGAAATGAGGGGTGGAGGTTGTGGTTTGGCAGCCAAGGAGTGTGGCATGTAGGGGCAGCGGTGGCAGAGATATGAGTAGGGGAAAAGTGTGACGTGATGTGACGTGATGACTGACAGACTGACTGACTGATAAAACAACATCCATTACTTTATATCAATGTGTTTCTATAAGATAAAACAACATTCATTATGCCTTTATACTTTATATCAATATAGTTCTTAAGACTAGACTGCACTCTGTCGAGATGCCTTTTGTTCTCTAGGCCATGTTTGCTGTAATTGTGCATCAGCAAATAGTGTTAATTCTGGCATCAGATATGTTTGGTTTCGTTTGAAAGTACTGTGTGTGGACAAGTTGGTAATTAAGCGATCTGACAAGTAGTGCCTTGTGCAGTTGAGGCCATGAAAGGCATACTTGAATGACACCAAAACGTGCAAGTATTGTCATCGATAGATCATCAATCATCAAGGACGATGACACACGAAAGAAGAAGAAGTTTTGAAACAGTCAGTTGACTGCGGTTGAATTCACGTGGTTGGAGAGTAGGCTGATGTCATCCTTAGAGCAGTACCTGCTGTTGTTATGAGATGTGGATGCTACAATTGGATGTTTTAATTGATCTCCTCAGTTTTCTCAGTTTTCTTGGGATTTAGGCAAAGACCAACCTTTACACTTTGTAACTCTTTGAGCACACGCATGCACTGTGCACGAGCACGCGCATGCACTGTGCACAAGCACGCGCATGCACTGTGCATGCGCACACTGCAGGCATTTCTCTGGGCAGGAGGCAAGAAACGCAGCTAGCTGTAGCCACCTGTTGCTGAGCAAATGCAACAGAGCCACCCGTAGCTGAACCACCGGCTAAAGAAAACAACTCTTTACATTTGGAAGAATAACCTGTTTTATCATAGGCATGGGTGTATGTCTGCATGTGAAACAAATGAATGTGGCACAAACATATTAATATTATTCATTCGTTCATCCCTGAATTAATACAAAATATAATAAACTATTAAAAAGAACACATTATTTTATTGAATTCCGATAAATAAAAACAATTATATGGGCCTATTTCTCATAATAACACTGCAACATGTTGGTATATGTTATTTACAATCCCCAAGCATTGGGGAGTTGATCTACAAGCTTGATCGTAACTCGTCGCTTCGCGCCGTGTTGAGAGCTTGTAGATCGGCTATTATTTATTGCTCCAAAAGCCAGTGCTCTGAGCGTTTTAACTGTGCAACAGCGATGACGCAACCAGATGGCGACGGAGTAGTGTCCTGTCCCCATCACAAGCCTTGCATGAATCAACAGGCAGATAAACTCCGTTCCCAATCACCACACAGACAACGACGTTTCGGTTAAGTCTTTATGTAGCAACTGGTTAGGGTAAAACTGAACAGAAAGAAACATAACACAAAGTGTTCAAATCACAAAACAATACACAAGTTACAGAAAAGCCTTCAAATGTTGCATAAACATAGGCTTAGGTAAGTATAATGTTGCAAAATACAGTGTATCAGCACACATTTCTAATACAAGAAGCAGGTACAAACATTTACCAAACGAATATAGTGTCTGTATTAAATCCACATGAACTTGTACAAATCTCTCATAGTTGTAAGAACATGCACAAAATATAAACTCAAAGGCATTTTAGATCTTACCAACGATGCTTTCAAAGACCTAAACGCCAAACGAAGAGAGCAGGCAAACCATGTCCTTCACTGGGCTTGGTACTGGCAGAAATGAGCAGATCTACATTCTGTTAGTCTGACCAGCTGCCTCAAACAAACTATCACACACCTGTAGAACTGCTTTGATCATAACTGGTGACATCATCACAGGGTCAGCCTGACTTTTACATAACTTAAATGCAGTTACACAACCCAACATACAGGGGGTGCTAAACATCAAAATAAAATAGACTACTGACTGACAAGGCAGCACAAAAAATGCGCTGATGAGTTCACTACTGTAGTACACTACATCTGGATCCCTCATTTAGGGTTAGGGAGTAGGGAACGAGTTCCTCATTTCAGACACAGCACAATACTCTAGTTGCTCCCAGTGAGCAGGTTGGTGCCTGCCTTGCATGGTTTCCACCGTTTCCATCAGTGTATGAATGTGTGTGTGAATGTAATGCACAATTTATGTAAAGCGCCTTTGAGAAAAAATGCATCATTTAGGCCTACCATTTATCATCAGAGCTCGCTGAAAGTCCCTCAGTATCTGAGGGACTGAACGTAGGAGTCTCAGAAGTAATGTTGGAGTGCCCGTTGGGCAGATCTTTATGCCCATAGCCTATATCCTATGTTGGAGTGCAAATGCCTTCCTTACCATGCCATACCTGAAGGCATCATTCATTGCCTTGTCCATACTCTCCTGGATTTTTGTCCTCAGCTGAAAAGTAGATGGCATTTGTGTCCCTATCCTATCCTATGCATTATAGACATACCATAGCAAGCGTTACCAAAAGGGTCAACAAACATACAGATGAAATCAAATCCCACAATTAGGTTTTTGATGTGGGTTTAGCAAGGATGAACAGGTTACCAAGACTGTTGGTATTCACTTTGTTGTAGTCAAAATAGAATTTTACGGACTAAAATCTCTGGGGTCCCAGAGATTAAAAAGAATCACACCTGTGTGAAGTGAGCATTGCTGCTGCTGCTGCTGATGATTATGATGATAAACCCACATAATGTCACAGGATAGGGGGTCAAATATCTTGATAATACTAAATAGGGAAGGGGTGTCTAATGTTTTAGTGTATGGGAGGGGCTTACAGTATGTACAGTATCAACATATTTGTTTTTGTAGGCTAATTTCTGATTTGGGCCTAACTATAGGTTAGGCCTAAATGGGTTAAGGAAAAACACGTGGTCATACACATAAATCCACTTATTATCAGAAGTAGCAAGTGCAATCTCCAGCAGCAGCGTCAGACGCGGTGTCAGCACCACTCAATTTTTTAATCAAATGTGGGATCTATGGTCTGTATTGCATATCAAACTTATAGTCCTTGCAATTATTTCACCATACTGTACGTATCATATATGATACACCGTTTAAATTATCCAATATGTTGTCAGTGTAACCAATAATTGGTACAAAACCCTGTTGTATCATATCTGATACATCCCAGAATGCACCTGGACCATACCATTTGCACTGCAAGCACTTACAGAGGCTCAGCTGACCCAGAAAGCCTGCCACCATCTAATTAGCAACAGCTGATTGCACAGGCCAAACAATTTGCTTTGGAGGATGTTCTGGTTTCATTGTATATCTGTACTAATATTTTGAAATAAGGGTTGCATAACTTGAATGAACTAATGAGTTTTCAAAATTGAGCATTTTAGTTAGTTGTTTACCGAAAACGTATAACGTATGTATCATATTTGATACAACAGGCACAGGACTCTGCATTTACCTCAACTTCAACATATTCATGGTGGCATTTGGAATTGTGCTCTTTCCTACCAACGTTCATTATCCACTACTTTGGTGATTTGAATAATCATATTAAAGTTATAAATTTGATATATATTGATAGCTTATTTTGCTGTAAATACTAATGCAATATCATGTTATCATTGTACAGCTGTTTTTTATAATTCTTTTCCTGTCATTCAAACATGTTTAGGATTTAATTGTGTTATGCATGTGTAATAAACCAAATCTTTACTAAAATTCTAAATGTTATGTTTGTTTCATCTCTGCACTGTAGATGCAGAGATGGCAGCACGGGAGAGGAGAAATGCAAAATATTATTCCGTCAAGGATGTCTTGAGCATGCTGACAGATGGAAGTGAAAGTGAGATAGAGGGTTTGTCGGATGAAGACGACAATGTGGAGGATAGAGACTGGATTCCTCCAGCTGACACCCCTGGGTGAAGAAAGCCCATCTGGAGAAGAAGAGAGGGAAGAGGGTGAAGAAGCAAGATCACAAGACCCCGTACCCCCAGTGCTTAACCCCAAACCACACAGACCGACGGAGAGCAACCAGGTCAGGGTTGCATAACTTGAATGAAATAATGTTGAGCATTTTAGTTTGTTGTTTACCGTAACGTATAACGTATGTATCATATTTGATACAACAGGCACAGGACTCTGCATTTACAGAACTGACTTGTATAAAATGTGATACAATAAAAAAATCATATAAATGCAGGTTTTTTGAAAAAAAAAAAAAAATTGGATTTTGTTTTAGGGCCTAATAAAGTGTTCAAATTAAAAATAAATGAATTTTCTGACTAGTCCTTCATGGGTCAGGTTTTTGTTTCATATCTCAAACGTCACAGTTATTAACCGTGCGGAATCCAGGAAGTGTGACCACGCCTCGCTCGAGGTCACCCTCATCGCCTACATTGATTCTCCGGATCAGCCTCTTCTCGTACTGGACGGGGTGCCACTCGTTCGCTCCGCCCAGGGTGCAGGTGATGTCGTTTCTCTTGTCGTAGTAGTGGCACAGGGCCGTCTGCCTCAGGGACGGGATGTACTCGTACACATGCACTTCATCGCACAGCGCCATCATCACCAGGATGCCCATGAAGCCAGAGGTAGGTGGCCTGGGTGTAGGGGTGGGCGATATGTTGATAAATATCATTGAGACGATACAATGTCTCCACAATATGCTTTTTCAGAGATATCATTTATATTGTGATACAATGAGGGAGCCTTATAAAAAATCCTGTTGAATTGTTAATACAGAGATTCATTGCAGAATTCTTTTAATCCTGCATGTTGGTCTAAATCATTGTTCTCAAACTTTAAAATGTCACGGCCTCCCCTTAACTCTGATAGTATACAAATGAAACCAAGTCCACTTGGTTTCATTTGTATACTGTCAGAGTTACATACTTGTAAGGGTAAATTTAGACCTCCCAAAAGGAACCCAGAGAGTCCCTGGACCCCACATTTAGGACCACTGATCTAAATGGTCTGTTACTCCCTTTTCTTTTCTTTTCTTTTTTATTTTTTTACCTTGTAGGTGGTTGTTTCTGTACTGTTAAGTAACTTGATAAATAACCATAAGATAAGATAAGATTGTGTATCGTGATACAGTAACAGCTTGGAAGAATATTGTGATGTTGCATTTTTCCATATCGCTCACCCCTACCTGGGTGAGATGTCCTCCCGCGTGTTTCCCTGAATCACATCCCAGAGCTGCCAGACGAAGCTGGGGTGAAGCGCGTGGAAGGGCTGACCGGGGTCCAGACAGCGGCGCTCTAAGTACGGGGTGAACAATCTCCCTACGGAGTACCACTCGTTTAGGTTGAGGTCATAGGGGGCAGACTCCCAGGCCACCAGGATGACATTCCTGTAGAGAGAGCTGGTGCTGAATTTAAACTCAGGTTGGGTCAGAACCATGGTGTTGACGAGACGAATGGTTGTCCTGCTCCCCACGTCATCCTCGTAACCCTCTGTCGGTGCGTCGTTGAACCGCATGACCGCGTCATGGGAATCAATCTCATTACCTACAAGTGGTGGAACGTATTTGTACTTTACTTGAGTATTTCAAATACTTTTACTTCTACTCCACTACATCACGGATCCAAATATTGTACTTTTACTCCACTACATTTATTTGAACTTTAGCTACTAGTTACTTTGTAGATTTAGATTTTTTATTACTAAACATACATTAACCAATTCAGCCCTATTGAAAATAGACGATCTACAAGCTCACAATGCATTGCTCTTTTCAAATTATATTCATTTATTTTATACATTTGAAAACGTGTGAAACGGGCAAATTCTGTCAATGCATTTCAAATGGGATTGGAACGTTTTTTTTGTTTTGTTTTTTCGTTTTTTTTTTGTTTTTTGCAGAAATCCGCGTTTGGCAGAAAACCACTCCATTCCCATTGAAATGCATTGGCAGAATCCACCCTCACAGGTAGAATATAAGTGCGGTGTGACCGTACCCTAACTGTGTATTTCTACATTGCAGTGTCGGTAGAGCTGTCATGATTACAAATTTAAATTGACAATTAATTGTCACACAAATAATTGCGATTACCGATTTAATTGTGTTTTTGGCATTGAAAACGGGAACATATGAATACAAACGTAATTTCTGTTTGCCATTTAGGCTTCATAATCACAAACTGCACAGGGTAGATTACTGACATATTTAATCATTTTATACTAAGAAATTAAATTGCTGAAATAGCTGATCTAACATGCTTACAACGCGTTTAGTGATGCGTTGCAAGCTTGTAGATCTGCTATTTCTGCTATTTTTCACAGTAGAAATGGAAACAATAATGACGATTATGCAAAATAATTGTGATTATCTCAAATAACTGCGATCAGACGATTATGTAATAATTGTGACAGGCCTATAAGTGTTGGTAGGCTACCTTTACTTACTGTAAGTAAAGAGTATGTACGGTAAGTAAAGAATGCAACTGGTGCCATGGCATTGGTCTGAAGGTTCATTAGTCCGAAGGTTCATTAGTCTGAATCTGTTAAGAATACTATGCCTAACCCTCCCCCTAACCTCAGTAACCGTAACTAAATTTGGTCTAATGAACCTTCGGACTAATGAACCTTCGGACTTATGGGCAGTCCCCATGCCGACGGAGTACTTTTCCACCACTGCTTACCTAGTGTTGAGTTCAGCATAGCCCCAGAGGAGGACACCACAGCGCAGGTCTTGAAGCTGTGTAGCTCCTCCAGTGGAAGAGGGGGAACCAGGCGGGCCCAGCCCCGCAAGAAGAAGGGCTCCTCCGATCCGTTCACTGTCCTCAGCGTGACCAGGGTCTTCAATTGACACAGCACCTCCTCCCTGCTCTGGTCAGGTCTGCGCACTCCCTTGTATGTTACATTCCACACGTTGTCCGAAAGGTGCGGCGATGGAGGACAGAACCACCGGCACAGGCAGAATGCTAAGACTATTACCGCTACCTTAATTAAAAGAAATAAGACATTCAGAGTGTATATTGGAGAATTTACAAAAGGTAACAGTACAGAAAACACATCCAATCTGTTTCATGGTTGGCTCTCTCTGACAAGATGGTGGTCAGGCAATAATACAGTATATGACAGTTAAGCGTGGGACAAGTTCATTGATTCCTGCTAACATGACGAGGTTGCCACATCCATAAAAACACGTGGGGGTCGTTCTTCCTAGTATTTCCACAAAGACAGTTAGACTGTTGTTTTGGGGCAGAGAGTCCTTGTTTCCACCAGACAGTGACCTGGCCTTGTGGGTGCAGGTGGCATGGCACAATATATACTGTATATTTATTAAATTCAAACAATATGATATTAACTACAACCAAAATGATCTAACAGCAGTATTCCTACCAGAGCAAGCAGTGCCAGCAGGTATCGCCAGGGACATTTCATATGTTTTGCTGACAACATCAAACGTGCCTTCATTCAGCCGTAGAGAGTTTTGTTTAATCCTCCAGCAAGTGATGTCTGCAAAACAGTTGATGGAGCTGACTCCAATTCCAATTATTGATGGAGCAATTCCAATTATTTTCATTAGTATTTAATAAATAAAATACAATAAAATTACCAGCACATGCACAACACAGCGTTTCGTTCGACCTTCTTCAGACATTAGGGGGCCTAGTTTTGTCCATGCTAAACCCTAAACCCCTATGTTAACACTTTACTTTGAAGGTATGAATTCTCCTTGCTTCCTCCATAGGCCTCCGCTCTTATTTTGAAGGGCCGGGCAGGAATTTGCGTCGATGTTTTTTCACTTTACTTTCTTTTCCCCCATCTAGTCACGTGACAGTGTGTCGACATCAAAGTGTCATGGCAGCCACTGCACGATAGCAGATTGAGCTGTAAACATGCCAGCATTTGGATCAAAATGTAAATGAAGTCTCTTTACTGAAAGATCAATGGATTTCTATGGAGGAGCTTCACTTCGCGTGCATGCCCAACGTGTGTTGTAAACAAATCGCGGACATTACCGATGCAGAATGGACAGCCCAGACGTACAGTAAGTCATATCAGTTTTACTCTATTTACAGTAAGAGTGACGATGTGCCTTGTCAACGGCGCCATGGTATTAACCCTTTCATTGACGAGCTGTCATGTCAACGGCAGCATAAGTGTTAAAGATGAAGTGCCATGATCACCCCCCCCCCCCCCCCCCCCAAACATGATGATTATCAGGTATTATGATTATACTAGAAGGAAGATCTTTTCCAAAAAAGTGTACAGAAAGAGTTAAAATTTGTTTTTTATGTGGCCACACCCACCAGTTCATTAAGTAGGCATATGCCTGGTTGTCATGGTGGGTGGTGACCCAGCTGAAGTTAGCCACACCCACAGTGTTGGGTGAAAGGGTAAAAGAGGAGGGGATGATTATATGTCTGATGTCATTTTATCTGTGTTTTTGGATCGGCACTTTTGACCCACAAGGTGTCAGCCTCCAGGAAGAAACCCCAAATACAAAGGGAATACATAATTGCTCATAACAACCACACCAGCAGATCTAATAATAATAATAATAATAAAGCTTTATTTGTATAGCACCTTTCATGAAATGCAGCTCAAAGTGCTTTACAGAGCAGAAAATGAAGCACAAGTGCTTAACAGAAAAAAATAAAATACACATGAATACAATAAAGCAGAAAAATAAAAACATAAAACATTGAAGAACAATTTCAGAACAGCGTGGACGTCAATAGCATCAAAGAGATTAAAAAAATCAGCTAAAAGCAAGAGTAAAGAAATAGGTCTTGAGCTGTGCGTTAAAGCTATCCACAGAGGCTGCCTGTCTTAGGTGTAGTGGGAGTTTATTCCAAACTGTCGGTCCGTAGAAGCAGAAAGCTGCTTCACCATATTTTTTATATTTCATTTTAGGCAAGTCGAGTAGGTCAGCACTAGAAGACCTGAGTGGGCGGTTTGGAACGTATCTATGCAGGCAGTCATAGAGGTACGAACTACGAAGGTGCCAGACCATTTAGAGCTTTATAAACAAGTAAAAGAATTTTAAAATCAATCGATTTTGCTGTCTTGTAGAGGTCTTCGGACCTGCCGGAGATCCGAAATTACCCGGGATCCGAACCGCCCCGAGCCGGGTAACGGGGCCATTTCCGAGCATTTACAGCTGGGCGGGCCGGGGCGGGCCGGTTCCCGGGTATCTGATAGTGAAATCGCTGGTTCCTGTTACCCGAGTGGAGCCGGTCAGCCGAGATTGAATGAAAGAGAACGCACCAACTGCACCAACTGCACCAACAAGATCACGCCACCAGATGGCACTAAACGATGCAGCATGTAATCTGATGTATTGGTTGTGAGTTGTTTACTCTCTCACAGTCAAAACACTATCAGTTGGATTGTTATTATTATCAAAGATTGTTGATATTAACGTAACGTTTTGGTTAATGGATTTGTCATTGCGTGTTGTCATGCTCTGCAAAGCAAAAGGGAAACTCAAAGCAGAAAGATAAGGCTAAGGTCAAAGGTGCATGCAATCTCTAGACACTTCCCTAGACTCTTCATCAACAACAACAACTGGTGTATTAGGTGTGTGTCAGAGATGTGAATATGTCTGGGTTATCACAGAGATGGAACATGGATGAAGTGACACAGGAATGTTATTACGCACGCACACACACACACACACACACAACCACACACCCGCCTTCACCCCCCCACCCCCACCTGCACTGTCTGTCCGGGCTCTTTTTTTCCCCCCTCCCACGCAGTGCCTCACTATCTGGAAGCATTGCATGGGGGCAGTGTTTTTTATGGCCCAAAGCAACCACCCCTAGCTCTTTTCTTTTTTTCATGCAATAAATTTTGGTGCGCTGGTACAGGGGCTGCACCGCGACTCAGCGTGTCATGTATGCCTTGATATGTTGCAAATGTATGTATGCCTTGATGTGTTACAAATGTTATGTACCCTGTATATATGTTTTGAATACATGGCTGCTGTGTCGTATGACACATTTCAGTGTGAACTGACAATAAAGTACTATATCTATATCTATTACAGTTCACAGAATACCGATGCATCCACTACACTACATTACACTGCACTACATTACACTCAAGTTAAACTCGGTTGTGACAGCAACCATATACTGTATATACCTTCCCCTTGCAAGTAGGAGTCATCACCCATACAGTAGCTGTGTCTTAAGATGATGTTGCAAGTCCCAGATAGCCAGGACAAAATTAGTTATTAATATCCTGTTAAACAGGAGAAGAAACACAGAACGATTGATTTATCAGATTTGTGATTTATGTAAATACATTCTGATGAGAGCAACCAGTCTCATCAGAATCTATTCACATAAATCACAAATCCACAATTATTTCTGTTTACCATTTATTTTGTTACTTAATATTATTATTTCAATGTCCTTTTCTTTCAGTTTTCAATACATTGTCAAAAGTTATATTCACCTTTACAATACTGCATGTTCTTCCCATATATTTTCACCATAGCAAACCTTTTCTCATCATTAGGCTACTTCAAAACATACAATAAAGTACCCAATCAGACCTTCATTCATTGTCTTATCTGTCTCAGGATAATACAATGCACTTAAGCAATATTCATGTAAGCATTAATACTCTCTTATTCTTCCTTGTTTTAACAATAGCAGCTTTGAGTTACTGTGCTTACTGTAATATTTAATTATTAATCCTGAGAGCTGAACTTATAATAACCATGTCCAAATACAATCAAATAGCAGGTCAAACCCCTTACAAAACACACCAAAATACATCAAAATACATTACAAAGGCACAAAAACGGGAGCTCTAGTTTTTGGGAGTCTGAACCAGAATCAGAAGTTCCTCTGTAAACATTGTATAATCACTACACATAACCACATCTTGCAAACGCTTTAGAGTTAGGCTCCACCATCAGAACATGTACTTAAAGTTATTATAATCACATTGATATCATTCAGTTAGTTGATGCACCAAACTAACCTGTTAAACAGGAGAAAAGCACACAGAACGATTGAGTTGTTATCAGACTGGTTGCTCTCATCAGAATGACGGTGAGGTAACGGTCTGCAGGTAATAGGCCATTTCACAAAACCTGTACTTAAGGAGTATATGGACTTCACAAGTTCAGACTTGCAAGTTCTCCCCGGAGCTACAGTATGTTGAGGTTAGGCTAGGCTCAGGGATGTGGGCGCCCACATGCCATGCCTGCCATGCACAGTCCTCCATCGGCACCGTTAAAAGAGGATGGGACCAGTTTACCTTGATAGGGAAAAGTATTCCATGCAATGCAGGCCTATACATGCCATGTGGGGACAACGTGAATGATGACAATTGTCACTTGTTTGTTTACCAAAGGTGACTGACTCATTGAGGTGTTATGAAAAGAGCCTGGAGGTATGAGTGACAGTTTGTTTAGATGTTCTGTTTGTGAGAATGAACTCATGTGGTTGACTTCTGTGTACATGCTCTCACGCAATGCCAATTATTACTGTTATCTAATAGTTTACTATAATAATCCTTCCTGCATCTCTCCTTATACTTGTTAGCTATTTTTTATATATATATTTTTTTCTTAATTATTTTCTTTGTTTAATAAATTTAAAGTTTTTATCTTCCTCCTTTAGTGATCCATTCCACGGTTGGCCTGTATAGCCTATATTGTCTTGTGGACATTTCTTATCATATCACATTTCAATATCATTAAGAATTTATAATAATATTATGAATTCTATAAAGTCTATGCATATATTATATGCACAATCAATATAATTTTCTATATATAAAAGACTCCCAGTCTTAATAAATCATTGCATTAATGGCTTCCTATGTCCTCTCACATTTCTCGTGCAATTACCGTCATAGACAGATCACTGAGAAAGAGTAAGTGTGTACCTCTGTGTGTGTGTGTGTGTGTGTGTGTGTGTGTGTGTGTGTGTGTGTGTGTGTGTGTGTGTGTGTGTGTGTGTGTGTGTGTGTGTGCGTGTGTGTGTGTGTGTGTGTGTGTGTGTGTGTGTGGTGTGCCCGTACGTGTGTGTGTGTGTGTGCGCGTACGTGTTTAGAGCTGCCAATATTCCTCAGAAATGAAATTCGAATATTGGTCTTAGAAATTGGCTCGAATATTGAACATATTCGAATATTAATATTAACTAGACCTTACCCGTTCGAATATATGTGCTGCAAAATATGTGCAGAGTGTGGGTTTTGGGGAAAGTAACTGTAACTGCATGGTGCGTGCGTGAGAATATGTGGGAGCATCATAATGTAAGGAGCAGCCCATGGGGGAGTGTATATTTATGATGGATACAACTAATTTAACAGCAAAATTAGGTGAATAGAAGTATGAGGATGTATTTGCTCCACATAAGTTTTCTATACCCGTTGGAAGATGAGAAACACATCACCCGTTGCATGCGTGACCCATGCAGAGAGAGAGAGAGAGAGAGAGAGAGAGAGAGAGAGAGAGAGAGGGGCCCGGGGCTACAGATCCCATGGCCTGGAGGAACGGACCGTAACCCTGACAACAGGCTGTAGAGCTGTAGAGTGAAGAAACGCTAATTAATCGCTAGAATTTGGGAAAAATGAAATTCGGGCTCCGTCACCGTGTGTATAATGCTAATGACCAATGCCATGTTAAATTTGAGATCAGTCGCTGAAGCGAGTGAATAGATAATGCATTTTGTGACTGA
Source organism: Nannobrachium achirus (assembly GCF_963921795.1). Taxonomy (NCBI): domain Eukaryota; kingdom Metazoa; phylum Chordata; class Actinopteri; order Myctophiformes; family Myctophidae; genus Nannobrachium; species Nannobrachium achirus. The sequence goes on along the minus strand of NC_137818.1, from coordinate 12,116,127 downwards.
CTGACCTCTCTCTCTAATTATATGTTAGATACATTTTTTTTATATATATATTTTTTTTTACACGCACGCACGCACGCACGCGCACACGCACACGCACACGCACGCACGCACACACACACACACACACACACACACACACACACACACACATTTTAATTCTTTATTTGGATCCACAAATTACAATTAATTTACAGGGAAACAAATATTAACAGGCTTTGATATTTCATGGACACTTCATGGATATACATAGCACCTTCTTCTCCACACAGACAAACTGCCCATAACTGCTGAAACAGAGCAGTATTGTGACAGCTGTTTGGCCTTGGCCTTTGTCATGCCAGCGATTGCTAGACCACTCTTGGTCAATTTATGTACATGGCCCAGGCTTCCAAATATGAGTATAGAGAAACGACATCTATACCCAAGATCTGTTATGATTTCAAGCAGCGGCTGGTACTTAGAGTGCTTGTCTTGGAAAGCCTGGTCCATGTAGAGGTCGAAAACACAACCCACCTCCAAAATCAGAACCTCTCTGTGTCTGGGGTCAACAAAAACAATATCTGGTGTATTTGGGATGCTAGCAAAGACATCATAAGCACAATCAAACCAATCCGGTAACACTCTGGAGTGTTTATGCATTGCTGCACTAGATGGCACACATTTTCTAACTGCATCGGACACTAAGTCGACAATGCGGTCGTGGCGAGCAATGTATAGATTTTTATATGCACTGCAACCGTTTGTTATGTGTGCGATGGATTCTAGATGTTGTTCAGAATCATGATGGTTAATACAGAGTGGGCTATGGATGTCGGGATACCAGATTGACAGATTGTACTTAGTTGGTAATACTTGCATTCTTGCTTTGATGGTAAACTTTAAAACATCCTCTCCAATAGCAGCATTTTTGTAAATTGAATGTGAAACAGAATGATCCGCGGAATCAATACAGGCCAACTTTCCCTGCAATCGAAGTCCACGCCAATGTTGTTTGGCTTCAGTCCGTTTCACATTAAGCAGACCCCTTCTAGCTGTATCTCCTTGTAGCCTAATGTCCCCTCCCTGGTGAGTGAGAACGGCTTCCACCGCCACACTGGGGTCTGTAACTAGTCCATCAGAGGTGGGCACTTTAACGTTGTTTTTTGCCCATTTTATCTGGACTCCAGCCCGATGGCAGAGGTCATTGAGATCTGGCCAATCAGACCAGACCCCAAAGCCCTTGGCTTGCGAGTCCAGTTTACCAGAGTCTTTCCTCCTGAAACCCAGAAAGTTGTTCTGGTCTTCAACAGCCAGGGGGACCTTCCTCCTGCGTAGGTCCAGTAGGAGTGATGCCCTGGCCATTTCTCTGACAGTGTCATCATCGTTATTGAGCATGTGCAGTAGGTGGGTTAGCCTTGTTGCTGCATAAATCCACTCTACATTTGGGACCCCCAGGCCCCCTTCGCCATATGAAAGAAAGAGAATGTCTCGTGTGGAGTGTGTGTTTAGGCCAACCCATTTTCTGGCCAGCTGGACAGTTCTGTTTGTCATGTCTCTCAGTGCATTTTGTGGGATGTGTATATTGGCAAAGAGATGTTGTATCTTCGCCAGGGCCACTTCTCTCACAGCCTGGAGCTTCATGACTACGGGGAGGGGAGACAGGTCAATCAGGTTGAGGCGATGGTAAAACTCTGTGGTGAGCTCCTCAACTTGCTCCCCCCACTCACCAGCGATGTTAAACTTATGGCCCAGGTATGGGTACGTCTCATTACGAGAGTACACCCGGATGGGTTGGCCCATTATTAGGAAGGAGGGGGGCTTGTCTTTCTTGGCCTTGTACCAACGATTGCCGCCACTGCGGCGTTCATGAAGCACGGCACACTTTGTGTGTTTCACCTCCAGCCCGGACCAGTGGAGGAATTCATCTGTGCGTGCCAGCATGTTGGTGATGACATTCTCCTCTCTAGATGACACCTGCACATCGTCGGCATACCCCTGGACGGGGTTTGGGGACCGGATGTGGGGCGGAGCACACTGATGGATCCACTTCATCCATTGGTTGAGGGCTAGGATGAAATTCACAGCGCTCCACGGACAGCCAGTTTTTATTCCCACCTTGAGGGAAATTGGCTCTGTGAGCTGCTGCCCACAGATAACCTGGAGAAAAGAGTCTTGGTACACGTTGGAAATAATATTCACAAAAGGCTGAGGTAGATGTATTTCCTCCAGTGCATTCAGCATCACCTTATGTGAAAGTGTGCCAAATGCATCTCTGAAATCCAGGAAAACAGTATAAAATCTAGAGGATTCATGTTTGAAATCATCTATGCCTGTTTTTAGGCAGAAAACATGTTCGTTCATTCCCTGTCTATTGATATAGGCTTTCTGGTGTGGAGAAAGTGTTCCTGTGTCCACCAGCCAGGGTAGGATGCGGGCAAGCAGGCACTTCATAAATACTTTGTATATGGTAGGGAGTAGGGAGATGTCACGCCAAGTGGATGGGTCATCTGGATTATTGTCTTTTTTTGGTGTCCTGTAAATGAGGGCACCTTTCCAGGAGTCAGGAACCCGCTCATTAATCAGGCATGCATTGAAAATAGATGTAAGGGTTTGTGTTGACATGGGTCTAGTAGCCTTCAGGGTCTCACACACACACACACACACACACACACACACACACACACACACACACACACACACACACACACACACACACACACACACCTTCCCTCTGCCGTGCTCTGAAAGTGACTGGAGTCTGTCTCATTTCTCTCCAAAAGCCCTTAATTGGCCTTGAATATGATTGAAAATGAGGATATTGTGGTAGGCTTACATTTCTTATCACACTCACCATAGCACTCACTGTTTTCATAGTAAATGTGCGACCTACAGTCGCAATCAATGCAGCCCCAAAGGTCATACTGAAGGAATTGCCACAAAAAGAAAGGAAAAAAAACTCACACACAAGATGTGAAGTGGGTGTACCTTGATAGGGAAACGTATTCCATGCAATGCAGGCCTATACATGCCATGTGGGGACAACGTGAATGATGACAATTATCACTTGTTTGTTTACCAAAGGTGACTGACTCATTGAGGTGTTATGAAAAGAGCCTGGAGGTATGAGTGACAGTTTGTTTAGATGTTCTGTTTGTGAGAATGAACTCATGTGGTTGACTTCTGTGTACATGCTCTCACGCAATGCCAAGTATTACTGTTATCTAATAGTTTACTATAATAATCCTTCCTGCATCTCTCCTTATACTTGTTAGCTATTTTTTATATTGTTTCTTTTCTTTGTTTAATAAATTAAAAGTTTTTATCTTCCTCCTTTAGTGATCCATTCCACAGTTGGCCTGTATAGCCTATATTGTCTTGTGGACATTTCTTATCATATCACATTTCAATATCATTAATAATTTATAATAATATTATACATTCTATAAATTCTATGCATATATTATATGCACAATCAATATAATTTTCTATATATAAAGACTCCCAGTCTTAATAAATCATTGCATTAATGGCTTCCTATGTCCTCTCACATTTCTCTTGCAATTACCGTCATAGACAGATCACTGAGAAAGAGTAAGTGTGTACCTCTGTGTGTGTGTGTGTGTGTGTGTGTGTGTGTGTGTGTGTGTGTGTGTGTGTGTGTGTGTGTGTGTGTGTGTGTGTGTGTGTGTGTGTGTGTGTGTGTGTGTGTGTGTGTGTGTGTGTGTGTGTGTGTGTGTGTGTGTGCGTGCGTGCGCGTGTGTGCGCGTGTGCGCCCGTACGTGTGTGTGTGCGCGTACGTGTTTAGAGCTGCCAATATTCCTCAGAAATGAAATTCGAATATTGGTCTTAGAAATTGGCTCGAATATTGAATATATTCGAATATTAATATTAATACATTTTTTAAATATATATATTTTTTTTTACACGCGCGCACGCACACACACACACACACACACACACACACACACACACACACACACACACACACACACACACACACACACACACACACACACACACACACACACACACACACACACACACACACACACACACACACACACACACACACACACACACACACACACACACACACACACACCCCTTCCCTCTGCCGTGCTCTGAAAGTGACTGGAGTCTGTCTCATTTCTCTCCAAAAGCCCTTAATTGGCCTTGAATATGATTGAAAATGAGGATATTGTGGTAAGCTTACATTTCTTATCACACTCACCATAGCCTACCCATGACTTTCACTAGCCCCACCTCCTAAAAAAAAGAAAAACTAAATATTAATAAAATAATTAATAATTTGAATATTAATGTTCATATTCGAATGTATATATTATTTCCATATTCGAGGAATATTCGGAATTCGAATATTAATTTGGCAGCCTTTAGAGGGTAGCACGGGTCTTCCAGGACCCGATTACCCGAGACCCGAACCGAGAACCGAGCCAGTTCAGGTCTAAAATATTGACTTGTCCCTCGGGGCAGTAGGGTCTAATTGCCCACCTGTACAGTTTGAGAACTAGAAACTGTCTGTAGGCTCATTGTTGCAAACTAACACCGTTGTATATGGGGAATAAAAAACTGTAGAAAACTGTTACAAAAAGAATACCCGATTTTGTAGTGTGTGCATGAGTGACTGTATGTGTGTGCGTGCGTGCTGTGTGTTGCACTGTGTGCTAAAATAACTAGTAACTACAGCTCCTTGTTACACCGTTGTGCAGGGAATAAGCACCCGAAACCGTAATAAAAATAACCCAAAGCCGGATAAAAAACGTGAATTTTCGGCGTGCGGCCAAAGGCTGCACGCATTAACTCCTCCAAGCTCAGCTCCTCTTGGGATTTCGGAGTTCCAGCGCCCCTGAACAGGCTTGTTTTCATTGTGTTTTTTCCCTCAACATGCACATCGTACACACACACACACACACACACACACACAGACACACATACACAAACCTGGCAGGTGTTTTCTGACAAGTCTCCCGCGCAGATCATGGTGTCGTCCAGTAGGTCGCCATGTCCTGCAAACGTCTCCACACATTGTTGCTTAGACACCAAGCGAATGTAGGCAGATGACAGCCTTTCTGGATGGTACCCTGAGGGTGAAGAACACAGAGAGGCAATGAGAGAAAGACTGGACACAACGTTGCACATCGTTACTCACAAAATATGTATGTCAAACCTAAGGTTTCCATTAATTAAATAGATAAGCATAATTTAGTTTTTAATGTTATGTTTCTCTATCAGACACCTCATATTGCCTGAGTTTCTACATGTGTGCATAGTGATACCAGCCACACTGTACGGCTTGGAAACGACGGCGCTGCTAAAGCAATAGGAGGCTGAGCTGGAGGTGCTACAATTCTCATTAGGAGTGACAAGGAGGGACGAGATCAGAAATGACTACATTAGGATCAGCCCAGATTAGAAGGTTATAGGAATGAATCAAAACAGGCGAGGTTGTGATGGTTCGGACTTGCTGCCAGGCAAGAGGAGAAGAGTAAGGCCAAAGAGGAGTGGTGAAAGAGAGGACATGCAAGTGACTGGACTGGAGTGATTGAGGAAGACGCAAAGAACATAAGCAGACAGAAGAAGAAAGAAGAAGGACACCAGTTGAATATTGAACATTGAATGTTACAGTAAACAAATGAGCTCCCAAGACAATCTGCTTGACATACAGTAGGTAGTCATGTCAAAGTAGTATTGACTATATCCAACACTTTATAGCTTGTATTTAAGGTGTGATTGGTGGTAAGTGTAGTGAGTAGTTGGATACGTACCATGTTCAGTGCTGCCCCATCCAGAGATCTCACACAACTTTCCATCAGGGAAATGTTTGTTTGGCAGACAGGCAGTTTTGACATGGCGGGTTTCCTTGGCACAGAATGGAGTGTTGGTGACTTTCAGCTGGAGTAATGCTGAGACACAGTGAATGGGAAGGTACATCAGCATCTCTGACTTACAAAGATGCCATCCTTTATTAAATGAAAATGAATAAGTAAATATTAAGAACCATTGAAATGGATAGATGGAATGAATGGAAATTAACAAGCTTTCTAACGGTATAAAAGTCATTGCAAACAAGAATTATTGTTACAACCACCAACACAAATTCTCAAACTTTTTGTGCTATACTTATTTACTCTTTCCTGTCTTGATCATTTATCACATTCCTTGTAGTCTGGACTCTTTATAGCACCTCTCTACAAGAGGTAAGTTGTGTAATTAGAAGGGGACCCCAAAGCTGCTCTGAATGGTATACATATTCTACATTGGGTTACCTAACTGCCTTAGCCTATTCGTTCAACACCGCTAACTTTCTTCAAACAGTAGTTATGTCAGTACATTCAGAATGGTAACTGGCTTGACAGTTATGTAAACACATGGCCTCACCAACGTCATTATGAGCAGTGCCGTGGTCTGTTACATTGTAATCGTTGTGAACGATGGCTCTCTCCACACGGATGACCTGGTCATAGTCTGGTTCATCTGTTCTAATATCCACTCCCCCCAAGACCACCTGCATGTCCCTGGAACTCATACTGGAGAAACATAAATGATGAGGTATGTATTTATTTCAGACTAACAGCACTAACAATACTTACCAGTAAAGGACTTGACTTCACCCATTGTCAACATATTATCTTTATATAATGATGGTCCTCAACAATGTTCATGGTAAAATGGAACAATTTTGTCTCTAAAGGAAAGAAATGCTGTATATTCATGATGAATCAGTTACAATAACATGCCACAGGTTTACAATGATTTGTGCAGATCTAGATTATATAATGCCATAAAATAGCCTTTGGTGCAGCTTACATGCAGTGAGCAGCCGTAAGAACCCAACAGGATCCAATGAGGACACCTCCACAGATGTGTCGGAACGGCTCAGATGAGTATAATATTCCACCCCAAATATTTGGGGTGGTGTTTGTGTGTATGTGTGTAAAAACACAATTCATGATATCAACAGCACTAAAGAATGTCATTTTCTTTTCTTTTCTTTTTTTCTGGTTACAGTATGTCCACGTTTAGGTCTTCCAGTTTACAATTACAATACACAGATAAATATTAATAATATTGTATGGCAATTAGACATAGTTATATAGTTGAAACAGGCAAAAAGGTTAATATAACATCTTACCTGCAGCATTCACTGAGTTCAGAGTATGCAGCCATGTGAAGAAGAGACAGCATTGTATTGTCACATGCATTTCTGCACACTTTGAAAGTGTATAATAGGAGTGAGAGCAGCAAGAACAGTTGAAGGAAAATGACTGTTGTGATGTTATATTCTCTAGTCCCTCCACCACGAGGAAGGGTCAAAGGTGACCAGACACTGTGCTATGACTTTTACTGTGAACCATGATGAAGTCAGCATTGCATTTAGATTGGATGAGGGATGCAATGTTCACAAACAGCTCTTTATATTTCTCTTATAATGCATAAGCACTAAAATAAGGCTATTTCGACGGGTGCTGGAGTAAAAAGTTACAAAATCTACTCTAAGACAAGTTAAAAGAATAGTTTGATGTCAAACTCTTCGTTTAGACCATGAGGAGCCATTGAGGTAATGAATGTAAAACATATCTCCTTGTAATAAACTCCTCTAGGGAGCGTTTCCTCCTTGTCAATGCCTACAGTACATAATGTACATACATAATGTACCTACAGTACATAATGTACATACATAATGTACCTACAGTACATAATGGAATGAAGTACAAAACACTGTGCCTCGCCTGGTTGACAGGAGTTCGCTCTTCGCTGCATCTGATGATCTGATTAGAGCCAAGCTCGCTGATGCGGGTGCAAAGGGCTCTGTTGGTTTTGCCCACGTACTCAAAGTCACGAGGACATTGAATAAGGTACACCTCATTTGTAGAGCTACTGGTTATCGCACCACGGATCTTAGCAGGTTTTCCTCTATCTCAATACAATGGCTCCTCATTGTCTATATATCAAATCTTTGCTTCTGGGGGGTCCCTTGCTACAAAATATTTTCAGATGGGGGTCCTCAGTCATATTTTAGGAGTCCTTGACAATTAAAAAAAAAGCGGAGCAGTGTGAAAAAATTTGATAACGTTCACATTAAATACGTAACGAGTACATCTTCAGAAATACTGTTACTTACACATATAATATATAGCAACATCTAATTGTTTGAGGAAAGAGTTTGTGCCAAATCAAGTGTTTTAACTCATTAACTGAAATGCACTAGCTTATATCATCTATGACAGTGGTTCTCAAACATTATCACGTCAATGACCCGCAAATCAATACATTCTTGGCCCACAGAGTCTGTGAACAGAAAAAGGGGCGGGTGAGGGGGTAGCAGGGAGAGAAATTAAGACTGCCATGGCTTTTGTGAGTCCTCCTAATGATTAACTTATCGAGTGCATGTTATTGTTCCGACATGAGAGCCGCCACAAAAAACGTTACTATATGGTGCTAAAAATAGCTGAAGTCAGTGCAGTAAAGAGCTACCTTTAAACCTGTTTTACCTGAAGAGTTGGAGCAACCGTTGATAAAACGGCGTATGGTAGTACATACCGGTACAGTATACAAAACATATTGAACACATCCAAAATACTAATATTAATAACATCAAGCATTTATGTGCACATCCAGAATCAAATTAACCACACTGCAATAAACCAATATAGTGAACGTGCCATTGTACATGTAGTTTCTTAAACTATCCTCTGTATAAAACAAAACTATAATAGTTCTGCGAGAGTTCACAGAATACCGATGCACACACACTACATTATACACTCGAGTTAAACTTGGTCGTGTGGAATGGAGAAGGAGAGTCCCGCACGCGAGTTTCTAAATTCTAGGAGAGCGCAGGCAAGGAGCGCTCGTTTTCAACGACATTCAGTTATTGTCCACGACATTGCAAGCGGCGCGAAGGCCAGCGAACCTTGGTTCGCCGGCCGCGCGGCCAGGGCCGCGCGGCCGGCGGAGCGCCGCGCGAGTTACGAAGCCGTGGTGAATGCAATCGTTATATTTATGCCCAGGCCGTAAGGCCTGGGCAAGCGCACGATAAACGCAACGTTTGGTGCACCTCGCGCGGTCCAAGTGACTACAACGGAGCGCTCCCTACGTCCGGTTCAGCCAATCACAAGCTTCAAAAATGAGTCCGGGGCGTGGTTTTGCCTTTGCTCTCCTAGAATTTAGAAACTCGCTTCCTGCACACAGTCTTCACTCACAATAACTTTATTACAACGTTCAGACCTTCATCAGGCATAAAGAAGCAAGATGGCACTGAGCCAAGATATATAGTCCAACAAGAATGGTGGGGGCCAATCAGAGCCCCACACCACACACCTAGACTGAGGGGCGGCCCTAACAGGTAGATGCACAAGGTATTTTTTCCCACAGTAAAAAGTACTATTCTGAGAACAATATCGTAAAAAAGCCACACAAAATTCATTAAAAAAGTCAATAAGGAAGGTAATACAATCAAGAATAAAAAATCAAGAGTAAAACCTATACAGTCTACAGAGTAGGCAGAATATAACAAATATCAATATGTACTTGGGGTCAGACCAGTTAAAGATACAGGTGTAAGGTTCTGAATCAACAAGTGCCATATATGGCCATCACACAAAAAAGGGTCAACATTTGTATTAAAAAACAACTATAAAGGTATCAAAAATAGAAAATCACAACATCACATTTAGTAAGAGTCCATCATTAAGACCTTTAGGAGCTAGAGTGTTACATGTATCCAGAAGGCCTCCCTTCTATTTAGAAGTAGGTCGTGGTTGCCCCCTCCAGGTGGAAGTAGAAGAAACCACCTCCATGCACATGTGATAATACTTTTGATTGGGAATGATTTGCCGGTTAATGGATGATAAAAGACTGATGCTTTTTTAATATTATTACATTGCGCGCAATGGCCACAAGGGTAATTGCCGAATTTAAATGTGTGTGTTAATTCGGGATCAGACGCAGATGCCAGTGTTTCTTAAAGACTGATCTGATTTGATGGGAGTGTGGGGAATGAGTAGTAATGCAAGTGACTGACCGGGGTTTGTCTAGAGCTGCAGTGAACCCCTGTCCGAGGGCGAGGGGTAGCCCCTTTGAGCAAATCTGTGCTTCATTTCGACAGATTTGTTCAAGTAATCGTCTGTGGTATGACATATTCTACGGAGTCTATAGTTGGGTGTGCGCTATTTGCCAGCAATAAAGTGTTCCTATCTGTCTCCTTTCTATAAAGGGTGGTAGATAAGCCGCCATTATCAATGTTAACCCACATATCCAAAAAATGTACCTTTTCATGGCTGAAGTCACAAGTGAAAACCAAATGACTCTTAAAACTGTTTAGTAAATCTATAAAGGTATGCAACTCCTCTATGGTACCCAGAAAAATATAAAAAAAAATCATCAATATACCATAGTATTTTAGAATTCGTGGGAGGAACACATTCTTCTCTGAGTTGAAAACGAAATTGATCTCAAATGAACCCATAAATAAGTTTGCATAATTAGGCGCACAAATAGTAATAAACTTGGTTGTGTAAAACACAGCGTATCGGCTCTGTGGATGGAAACCTCATGTACAAAACTGTTACTTTTCAGGATTCAAATTCAAAAATAGCAGATCTACAAGCTCTTTGATACTTTTGCTTGACACTGTAGTATGATGAAGTAGGGTATTAGAATATGGTATGGGGATAAGAGGTTTCTGTCCGAAGACAAAGATATATACTGTATAAACCTTCCCCTTGCAAGTAGAAGTCATCACTCATAACTAGCTGTCTTAAGATGACAGCATTTCACAGCTGAACAGCCCACTAACAATTGTCCCCCAAGGCCCCCGACCCACATATGAGTCCCGACCCACTGTTTGGGAAACGGTGGGTTAGGGCAGTGGTTCTCAACCTGTGGGTCCCGACCCCCAGGGGGGTCCCCAGATGATTAAGTTATGTGCAACATTATTTTTTCACTCAACAGTAAACAAACCAACATAAAGTTTAGTTTATAGAGGGTAACTTGGTATACAGTATGCACATTTCTAAAGTGACAATTTAAGGACTTCTTACCTGACAAATTAAACATTGGTCAAATTGTCAAATATTAGGGGCAGAAATTGTGAAAATAACTGATCTACATGCTCACAACGCCTCGCGTTGCAAGGCGCTGTGTCGGTTGTGAGCATGTAGATCGGCTATTTTCACAATAGAACCATGATATACAAAATGTAATGCCTCAACTCATCAGGGTGGGGGGGGGGGGTCCCCAGTTAAAATATGATTATTCTGGGGGTCGTGGCCTGAAAAGGTTTAGAAACACTGGGTTAGAGAGCCTGCCTGAGTGTGAGACAAGAGGCCCCGGTTGTCCCAGGTTTGATTCCAGGCCAGGCCTGCAATGTGCCGATGTGTTTCCCTGAGCAAGACTAATATAATTGCTCCCTGAAGCGCTGCCCCAATAGTGCCCACTGCTCCTGTTACTTAGGATGGGTTTAAACTCAGATCCCTCAGGCATGTCTGGCTGGAACAAAAATGTTGACCCTGCATGCCCCCTGTATCACTTTTCATTTCGGCATTAATTGATTCGTTAACAGACTGTGTTTGCACACACAGCCTCTCTCACATCGAGATCCAAGGTCCAAGGTCGTCACAGCTTGCCTGCCAAATCAAGCAGATACAAAGTAGCCTACAATTTACAATTTGGGCATTTAGTTTCTTACAATTCAAGAAACTCTATTAACAAATAATAATAATAAATAATAAAACAAAAAAAAGTTTCTATTACTTAGAGGAATGGCATCTGTGCCTTTGCGTGTGATTCACAGGTTGTGTGAGTGTCCTCCCATTTCTTAGATTGTAGCGATTTGTATTTGTAGACAGGCTCTCTAGATCATTGGACTGGTCCCTTCTATTAGACTTAGTAGACCTTTGAATTCTCTCTAACAGCCTATAGGGAACTAGCTGGGCTCCTGAAAAGGCCCAGTGAATGAGCCCTCCCCAAACCTGCTTTACACACTCTCTCTCTCTCCTACATACACATTTAAACTGAGAGAGACTTAGTGTACAGATAGGTTACAGTAGGTGCAAAAATACAGAAGGTGCAGGCGTGTACACGCACACAAACACACACACTCACGCAGCAAATAAGTCGCGGACATCATCATACAAAGTGTCAGGTCCAGAGGGACAGACACAGATAGCTCATGAATGACACACACTGCGCTCTGTTTTAGTCACACCACCACACCCAGCCTGCACCACAAGTACTGAGTAGTCCAAACGTGTGATGTTCCGCTTGTGCAGATTGAGGGAGGGAAGTAGGCTTGTGTTACACATAAATTAAGAGGCTACATCATGTCAGAAAGAATCACCCTGCAAGTCTCAGCTCGTTTTGTCTGCATCCACTTCTTTTATATACAACAAAAAACAACACTCAGGCACAGAAAAACTATTTAAATAACATCTATGTGTGGCACTGGTGAATTTTGTTTTTTGTTTTTGTCTAATCCCCTACAGTGACTTACAGTCAATTGCTTCTTCTTTTTGGTGTGTTTATTTGAAAAAAAGGGAACAATTAAAAAAAAAGTAAAAAGAAAAGTAAAAATGGTTAAAATGTTTGATTGAAGTTCAAAGGGTTTATACAGGAATGGGCATGTCTGCTAAAATATTTGATCATTTAATCAACCAAATTCAAAACTGTCTATGGTGCACAGTTCACAAGAGCACAAGAGATGTTAAAATGACTCCAGAAGTGTTTCAAAGCTAAATTAAACTTTTACTACACCAGTTGCTGCCTGGAAGTGCTTCTGTTTCATGGCATCATTCACATACAGCAGAGATCTGAGTTTTGACTTGGTCTATACTTTTGAGGGGAAAGACAGACATTATACAGTCAAACACTTATAGAAAAGAGCAAAAACTATAGCCTACAACTACTGTATATTTTCATCCATGCCTAGGCCACTTATCCCTAAACGTCTTTGCCTTTATTTTCTATTTTGAAAAACATTTTAAAATATTCCAAGTAGCCTCTATATTACAGCTATTTGAACTGCTAATAATCGAAATAGTAAAAAACTTAAAAAAAAGGAAAAAGGCAAAGAAGTTTAGAGATAAGGGGGGTGAAAATAGGTCTCAGGCCGTCTGGCCTTCTGGCCGGGCGAAGACAATTAAACGTTGTCACTCACACAAAAGCCCCTTTTCCACTACGAGGCAGAACCAGAACTTTCCAAAACCTGAACCTATTCTTTAGGTTCTGGTTTTGTTTCCATAGCGTGCGGCCCGGTTTCAGACAAGGCTCTGGGAAATTTTTTTAGGTCCTGCTCTTGATGTAGTACTAAACTTGAGTTCTGGGAAACTATGGGCGGGGCCAGCAGCGCTGCTGCTCTTTTTTGGGACCTTCCCGGTTGGGTCTGGTTATATGGAAAAACGTAAGCAGAACTTGGTCCGGAACTTCAGGAGTTCTTTAAAGGTCTTGGTTCTGGAAAGTTCTGGTTCGGCCCTGTAGTGGAGAAGAGGCTACTCACATTTCAGGAATAACGGTGAGGCCTTTCTATCTTCATGTACATTAAGTTTCACATAAACAGAACATACACAAAAGCTCACTGCGAGGAGGAAAATATATTTATTTCAGGAGGACTTCTTATTAGCGTTCCTCCTGGCGTCCTGCTGAGATATGATGAAGTCCAGGATGAGTTTGGCGGTCCTCCGCGGCCGCTCCATCACCACTGAGTGGCCACAGTTCTCCAGCAGGTCTACTCTGCACGTAGGCAAGGATTCTGCCACCACCCTGGCTCCAGACACATCCACCACCTGGAAGATGTCACCACAGATATTGTTGTACATGCTACCAGTCATAGATTAGATGGCTGTAAAAATATACATGATTTAACCACTTGAACCCTATCCCTATTCTGGGTGGAACATTCGAAAATAGCACAAACTCACAAGGTGGCACTGCGGCGCGTTGTGAGTTTAGATTGTCCATTTCCGTTGAATTTGGTGTAGGGGGGGAGGAGAGAGTCAGCCCAAAATAGAGACCTATACGTTTACTGAATATAGACCGCTAAGCTAATAAATATTGCATTATCTCCACTCTGCTACAGCAAGCAATATGGAACAGCCTTCCCCCTGCCTTTGTTGGAGACATTACATTAATCAGTACAAATACCTCCTCAGTACGTGACTGAACCCCAAACTGAGCTCATGATCCTTATGCAGGCCATGCTGAACATCATTACCTGGTCTTGTTTCCCCCATATCACCTGCAACGGTGCAGTGATCAGCTGAAGGTGCTCCTGTAAGGCATATCTTGACTTTTCACTGATAAGCTCCATGAAAACTATAGAGAAACATAGACACGTTATCAGAGACATTTCAGCCTACAGTAAGTCTAGACCACTGGTTCCCAAGCACTAGGTCGGGACCCATTTGTGGGTCGCGGACAGTTCCCTTAATTTTGTGAATGTTTATTGAAAATAAAACTAAAACAAAGGGACCCATACAAAGTAGTCTGCAACCCACAAATGGATCCCGGCCCAGTGTTTGGGAAACAGTGCATAGGGGGTCCTTGACATGAAACAGTTTGAGAACCACCGATCTAGTCAGATGCTGGTGCAAACTGAGTTGCACTTACCTTGTTGATAGAAGTCATTGTGGGGAAGCCGAACATCCACTAAGCCTTGAAGAATCTACAGCATGATGTACAAACAAGAGTGGAAGGAAGGAGAGAAAAGGAAGGGATAAGAATGCATACAGTACATATTAATTCATTAATACTGTATGTACATCGGTGATGTATGTATGGATGTAATGAGTGTCGTGCTTGGTACAGACATGCGCTGAGCAAGTTCTGTCAGGGAACTCAGTGCAGTTGCTGCTGGCCTACCATTGGTCGGTCTCAGCTCTTTTTATATTCAATACAAATATTGCATCCATCCATGAGTTGTCCTGACAGGATACGTAGATGTTATGGGAACAGACATGGTGGGATCTTAACACATCTGTTGCCATGGCTTATTTCTGTCTGTACTGTGCTCTTGCCATGTTTTTGACCAACTTCGAAGACAGCCTCCGCATTCAGTTTTATCGTGACAAAATCACACAACACATCGAATGAAAGAAGAGATTCTCTAGTTTCACCCGGTCCAAGAACCATGTTTCTATGATGTTCGCTTCTGTATTTATCGGCCAGACAAAAAAAAAAAAGCGGCCACAAATGACCCCTTTTTAGACCTTGTTTTGAGAAAAACAGCTTTTAGTGAATGATACTGTATCAGGCTGAAAACTCACTTGATCTTTTTAGCTTTGATTTCAATGACTTCAATATTGTATTTACAGTATTTTTCCTTCAAAGAAATACAAATGAATAAGACAAATAAGTGTTTTTTATTTTGTTTCTTTACCGTTTTCAATCAAGTGTATTCTTGCTAGTTCAGTGTTTCTCTGGCTTGTTCACATTGTTTCTCACATTGTGTGTGTGCGCGCGTGCATGCGTGCGCCTGTACGTGTGCACGTTCACAGTTCAGAGTCTGCATGCGTGCTCGTGTGCGTGTGCATGTTCACAGTTCAGAGGCTGCGTGCGTGCACGTGTGAGTTGAGATGAGGCCGGTCAGAAACAGCAGGCCAAGGTCTCCAAAGGGAAGTTAGTAGGCTCCTCTGCACGAACCACTACCTATAAATATAGAAAAATAAAATCCATTTACAATACAATACAATGTGTCACGCACGCACGCACGCGCACGCACGCACACACACACACACACACACACACTCTCTCTCTCTCACTCACACACACACTCACACTCACACTCTCTCACTCACTCACACACACACACACACACTCACACACACACACACACACACACACACACACACACACACACACACACACACACACACACACACACACACACACTTCTCTCTAACCCTCTCTCTCACACACACAAGTCAATTCAATGGAGCTTTATTGGCATGAGAAAACATACGTTTACATTGCCAAAGCAAGTATCACAAATACAATAAAAAACAGTTGAAAATGGGGAACATACAGTTATACACACACACACACACTAGCCTACATTTCCTTGCTATCCCTCCATCTCCTCCCTCCCTCTCTTTCTTTCTTTCTCTCTTTCTCTCTCTCACACACACACACACACACACACACACACACACACTAAACACATTTATTTATCCCTCCAGCCCTCTCTCTCTCTCTCCCCCTCCCAGATGGGAGGAAAAAAATAGATTAGATTTATAGATTATAAAAAATAAATTGATTCATCTGACGATTATATAGGCTATATATATATAAAATACAAACTCACTGTAAAGTTGTGGTCTGGGTCTCTGGGAGTGGGATGTGTGCCTTCGATCTCGCTGTGGTTTCCACTCTTCACCGAGTCAGTCAGGGGACTACACAACGCCTCCCCATGCGATGCGTTGTGTGCTTGAGTGTGTTGTTGTTGTTGTGATGATGATGATGATGATGATGATGAGGAAGAATATGTTGTTTGTCACCGCGACCGACTAATTCTTGTGGGGGTCCGCTCACTATCCCGACGGGCCGCTGTTCCGGCTAGCGTGGGCAGGTTTTTAGTTACTGAGGTAAGGTTACTGAGGTGATGATGAACCACAATCGTTTGGAGTGGACCAGGAGGAACCAGGACATCACGGCGTGCGGACAATCGGTCCGGCCGACGGCTAAGCAGCGTGAGGACCGGGACATCGCGGTGCGTGATCGGGACATCGTGGTACGTTGACCAGGACGACTTGACGGCGACCCGCGAAGGAGCCGTATCACGGCGTTTGGAACCGAACCGGCCCGGCTCCGCGTCACCGTTTGGAAGAGCCTGCCCGCTTGGAGTTGATCGGCGTCTAGAGAACCGAACCGGCCCGGCACCGCGACGCCGCTTGGAGAAGCCTGCCCGCTTGGAGTTGATCGGCGTCTAGAGAACTGAACCGGCCCGGCACCGCGACGCCGCTTGGAGAAGCCTGCCCGTTTGGAGTTGATCGGGGACGGGGAGAACCGGCCCGGCGACGCGGCGGCGGCACCGCAGCCAGCACGTTTGAGCCACTTACCCAGCGAACCATCACCGTTTGCCGTTTGGAGCAGTCTGCACCGTTGGAGTTGATTGAGCAGCGCTCAAACGGTGATCATGATAATGATGATGATGAGTAAAATGGATAGTCCCGCTGCTGTTGTAGCGCAGCGTCGCCATCTTTGATGGTGAAGTAGAAATTACAGCGACCCACTCGTTTGTTTGATGTGATGATGATGATGATGAAGCTGCAGAATAATGTAACGATGGGCAGGCAGACTAGAGTTGTTGGTGGGTGATGATGATCACAAGTTTGTGTGTCACAAACACACACCCTGGCTTGGTGGCTTCAGTAGGCTACATTGGTTTCACTTCAGCAGGGGGTACACTAATCTGACAATGGCGCCATCGTGTGGAATAAAGGTGAAATTGACTAGCCTGGACCTTTTATATATACTCTATGGCCTGGACGCACTGGAAAGGCATTTCGTCATAGCAAGTTATTATGAATTTCATATTTGAGCCATTTGAGCCATGGTTTAGCAATATTGTGCTTCATGGGAAGCATTTGTCTTTGTTTTTGGTCACATTACTTGTTGAATATGTGATTTCTGACTTATTTTGTATCACAGAAGCACCAAACTGTGTCACAAGATGGATGAGAGTCTAATTAACCTAATTAAGTAATTAAGGCCAAACTCGGGAAACTCGGGGTTGGCACAGCGGTCTATTTGAAATCAAACTCGGGAAACTCGGGGTTGGCACCATATGTGTTAAAGGATAACTTAGGTTTTTTTTACAACAAGGGTTCATATTTTAGATTGTAATTAGAGTAAAGAAAAGATGATTGTTAAAATGTTTTCATTTACTGCTTTCTATCATTTTTAGCGATTTTAATGATTGATTTCAGTGGGTAAATATGTAATTTTTGGCACAATAAGCCCATTCCCAAGATGCTTCCCATGTCTTGATCATCAGGCACAAGAACGAGAAAGATCCAGGGCAAAAGGAATCGCTTGAACCTTGAAGGGGACATGGGAACAGTCAGACCTGGTGTGGGATCTTGAAGCGGACGTGGGAGCAGAGCCTCAGCATGTCCTCCATCTCCTCTGGTGTAGCAGGGATCAGTGGGATGCTCAGCATGTAGTGATTGTGTTCCAGGTCCTCCAGATGGTTGTCAAACTTACTCTCACAGGGATGTCTGATACCTGCCGGTTATAAGCAGGGGTCATCAATATGTCTTTGTTTATTGAAGTCTTTGCACAGGATAGACATTCTAATCTATATAGCCAATTCATTTTATTCAGTATACTACTTTTCTGATAATATAATACAATATAGCCTACCTACAGCAGTGGTTCTCAACCTGTGGGTCGGGACCCCCAAGGGGGTCCCCAAAATATTTTGGGGGGTTCCCAGATGATTAACTTAATGTGCAACATTGTCAATGTAAGGAGTTTTTAATACCTCTAGAGGCAGAAATTGTGAAAATAGCCGATCTTACATGCTCACAACGCCTCGCAACGCGAGGCGTTGTGAGCATGTAGATCTGCTATTTTCACAGTAGAACTGTGTTATACAAAATGTAATTCCTCAACTCTTAGTGCTCGTCAGGGTGGGGGTCCTGAGTTCAAATATGATTATTTTGGGGGTCGTGGCCAGAAAAGGTTGAGAACCACTGACTGGCCTACAGTAATATAATCTCTCTCTCACACAGACAGACCGTCGGGGCAGATGAGAGTGATGCTGCAGACGTCAGAGGGGTGGCAGGCTGCATAGACCCCTGCTACGTTTCCTCCCATGGAGGTTCCCACCAGGTGGAAGGCTCTCCTGTTCAACCGGATGCTTTCCACAAACTACACATGACAGACAGACAGACAGACAGGGTCTCAGTTGGACTGATACATGAGACACGCACGCACGCACGCACGCACGCACACACACACGCACACACACACGCACACACACACACACACACACACAGTCTCAGGTGGACTGATACATGAGACATACAGTACACACACAGACAGGGTCTCAGTGAACTGATTTCACATCAACAGACAGTCACCTTTGACTCTGTTTGCTGCTCGGGCAAGAAACCTCTTATAATCTCCATATTCTGACTTTCAAGTTTTTTTCATAAATTGATGCACTACTTGGTCAGACTTCAGTGTCACACAAAAAAGTGACAACACAGAAATGTGTCTGGTCCTGGTCTCAATAATGCCTCCCCCTGGCCAGCCAGGGCACTTGATGGAGGGGAAAGGAACTGGTTGGAATAACGTGTTCCTTCCACGCGTTATGTCCATCCCGGGGAAATCCTCCCTGTCAGGTGCATTGAAGGAAGCATGAGGTCAGTCCGTTGTCTCCCCAGGCGCGGCAGAGGGAGAGCAGAGCCCAGGATTACATAGGCAATTGGCACTGGGTGAAAATGGGTTGCAAAATCGTGGGATAAAAATTATATAAAAAAAAAAGGAAATGTGTCTGGGAAGGAATTCATTAGAAGAACAACTAAATTGCAGAGAAAAAGGGGGTACATTTATTTTGGCTACTCTTGTACTCTCCCCTGTATTTTGGCTACAGTCCACCACTGCTTACAGGAGGTGTGAGAGCTTAGCTTTTACCTGCCGGATTCGTCGGACCTGTCCCTCGATGGAGTAGTCCTCTGTGTTGTTGGTGCGAGTGGTTTCTTCATGACCAGGCATGTCCACACACACTATGTGCAGGTGTTTAGGCAGATACTGAGGAGAGGCAGTCGAGAAGAAATCACAAAGACAGTTATCCATGGAATAACCACCACTGTTAAATTTTCTTCCTGAACTCGTTTAAATATTGAGTGTAAATTTCACTGTTGTCTATTCCTGAGTATTAGTGTAGCTAGCTTCAGAGAGTTTGTGAAACTCTCGAGTTATGTTAGGGTTGACTGAGGTCTCAGAGATTAAAGTTTTTGTCGGGTGGAAACCATGTTCAAAGCAGTTACTTTACAGGATTAAAAAACAAAAACAAAAAAGAAAACAGCAAAAGTAGCAGATCTACAAGCTCAGAAGCATGATAGGATGAAGCATGATAGTAGGATGTTAATTCACGTAAATCATAAAACGTTAACATATCCAAGGCCTACTGTATATGAAAATACAAGTGTTGAGAGTCACTGAGAGTAGAATGTTTAATGTTGTTATTAGTTGTATGTATGTAGTGGACCCTGCAGGTACCTTGACCACAGTCAGCCATGAGTCTTTGTGTGCGGAGAAGCCATGCAGCATGAGGATGGATGGTCTGAGGCCTCCTGCCTTGCCTCTGGAGGAGTAGCAGAAGCGATAGCCTTCACAGTGTGCATAGCGCACCTGCAAGCCCAGGGTCCTCCTCCAGTACCTTGGAGAGGACCAGGGAGATTTAGGGCTCTATTTTTGTCCATGCCTTACCGCTTATCCCTAAACTTCTTTGCCTTTTTTTTTTTTACTATTTTGAAAAACGTTTTTAAATAGTTCAAATACCTGATCTACTGTACAAGCACACGAACGTGTCGATGTAAATCGGCTATTTGAAGTATTTTAAAATGTTTTTCTCAGAAGGTAAAAAAGTAAGGCATGGATGAAAATATAGAGAAAGGCACAAGGTCAAGACACTTTACTGTACAGTTCATGCACATGACATGCTGCCATTCCGACATCCCCCCATTCAGACACTAACCCTACAACTAACCCTAAGCTCAACCTCTATGGAAGTGCTGCCACTCAGACAATTAGAAGTTAATGTCTGAATGGCAGCATGTCGGAATGGAGAGCGGCCCCCCACATGTTTTCTGTACTGTACAAGTGTATGCTATAATAAATAAGATCATGCAGAAGGCATTCCTTTTAGGCCTATATGGGGCTAGGCATAAAATCAATGTTCTATTTATACAGTACTGTATGTATGTATGTATGTATGTATGTATGTATGAATGTATGTATGTATGTATGTAATTATGTATAACGTATTAAATTGATGTAATATAAATGTTAATAGCCTTGGTTAAATTCCTCAAAGAGGGCCATGGCAAGCATAGTATCATCAACCACAATCTGGGATCCCCTTTGATAAAAATGAATTAATAAATACAATGATAATCGTTACATACCAGTAGTAAACCTTGATGAGTGCTGAGGGCCACAGGAGGAAGGACGCTGCAAAAGCCAGGATGGGAACGGCCAACGTGGCCCCGGCGATGAACAACAGGTTCAACAGTTCTGGATCAGCAGCCATGGCTCACCTGACAATTCAAACAATTCAATTCAAGCTATATTCCAGGCACACAGGGGGTCCATATAGTACATACAAAACATCGACATCACACATAAACTAGAAAATTAGCAATTTGTGAAATTGCAAGTGTGGTTGCCCTGTGTTTCAAATCATATTTGAGTTTTGGGAAGTGAATTTCCATTATTTTGGGGGCTATGTTTGTTTACCAGTAAGTAAATGCATCGTGTGCATTGTAATCCCCATATATGAGTATAAGGGGGTACCCTAACAGTGCATCTATAAACTCTAACAGGGCATCATCTGGGAATCATACTTAAAAGTATGATTCCCGTTTTGGGGGGAATGCCCATATACAGTATGGACATATATGGTCTCATGTGGTCTATGATGTCAGTCATCTCCATATTTGGGAAAAGTTAATATTAACCAGTGACTTTAATTAAAGTCAGTGGGGAAAATTAATTCACTAATACATTAATATCAATTAAACAAGATAACTTTTCTCGTAAAAAATGCAAATTGCAAATTCCTGATGAAGCCGGTCGATTTGACATATGGCGTATGGAGTGTGTGGCGCAAAAACTGTGGGAGGAGTAGGCGTTAAACTTTTAGTTACTCTAGAAACAGAGAAGTTTCCCCAGAACTATTGTCTGGTTGCCCTGCTGGGCAACCACACTAATTAAACAATATATTAAAAAAAAACTAAACAAAAAACATACAATCATAAATAGAGGCTGACTCTCCAGTGAACTAGACAGCTCTTCCCATGATTGACTATATCCTCAATAATACTATTCCAGCCATGAATCCATAGCCTACATAAGAGTGCCTTAAAAGAGCCCCACATGTGTGGATTCCACACTGGTGACCAATGCCATCTAGAGGGACCTAAAGTAGTATACTCTGGGCATCATTGTATGCCACTTTAAGCCTTCGCATGCTACCTTTCTTGTATGTGCACTTACAAGTAAGCTGTTTTTACATGGAAGTGCAGGCTGCTTTAAAAAGTGCACACTTGACAGGACCTGAACATATATAATACTAAACCTGGGAAGCAAGCAACATATTAGCATGGGCATAAAGTACATGTCAAAATGAATACATATTGTATGATGTGCATCATGCCACATGGTAACTCACGAAGGACATATGTTGGGGGAGGGTTGTAATCAATATCTGACACACATACAGTACAATGCTTTGTTATGTTATGGCGAGACACTTTCAAAAGCTTCACAATAGCTCTCAAAACTGATCTATGCTAAACAGAGGAGAGTCTTTTCCCGGGTACATGGCAATAGAGGGGAGATAGCATTATGACATTGCATGCTGTAAAGTTTAAACAGTGTGTTGAATCATGCACTAATCCAAACATTATACACCTTATTGCTGCTATTCTATTTAAAAAAAAACATTTAAACTTACTTCATCAGATGATTTAATTTTTTAATTCCTCTGTGTATATTCTGTCACAAGTCAACTATTGACGATGATGATGATCCAGCAGATTCTCAGTTGTTAAGTCTATTTACACATAGATTCATGTAGATACAACTTTCTGCGTTGGAGTTGTAAGGTGAAGTTTGAAGAAAGTAAAACATACACAACTTATCTTCTGATGGCAGATCAAATGAGGCAAAAAAATCGTCCCAGAGAACAATAGTCCTCCTGACAGATAACAGAGGTTCTAATGATGAGGCTATTGATTACTTAGTGCTTTGCAACGGATGAAAACGGGCCACGACATTACTGGGTCAATCCTTTAAAGTGAACGCAGAGCACAGGCCAGACATACAGTATACTCCGATGTGAGTGAGTCAACTTCAGTCAAGTCATAGATTACATTACACCAGTCGTTCTCAGCGTGTGGGTCGGACCCCCGACATGATTTTAGGGGGGTCCCCAGATGACAGTGAAGTGACAATTTACTGCAAGGACTTTTAAGGCCTTTTAAATACCTAAAAACAATTGTCATTGTCAAATAATACTGCAGGAAAGAGGCAAACATTGTGGTTAGAAAAAATAGCAGATCTACAAATAGCAGATCTACAATATTACGGCCCTAGCCTAGGGGAACCTAACCTTGCGTCACCAGACTTTCCACTATTTGTTTTAACCCATTCAGAACGGGTACACATTATTGTGTATTATTATTTTATGCTTTAACTATTGAAAAATAGCAGATATACAAGCTCATAGCGTGGCACCGAGTGCCGCGCTGCGAGCTTGTAGATCTGCTATTTTTGAAAAAATGTGAAAATTAGAATTTTTACCCGATTCCATAAGTGTCTTTTGAATCCTTGTAAGGTTTTTTGAAAAACGTATGTTTCTATGTCAGCAATCTGGCCAGCCATCATCAAAGAAAAGGTCCTTTTCACTTAACTGGAGCTCAGTTAGTCTGTTCTTGAGAGACTACTATGTCTGTGGTTCTCAAACCTTTTCATGTGAAGGACCCCTGTAAAAAAATGTTCATATCTCAAAATATTTAGTTCCAGGGACCACCCAGAAGCAAAATGAGTTACAAACGTTCGCTCTAAAAATACTACATATATTCAAAGATTTGCACACATTTTCATGACTTTTTCAAAAATAGTAGATCTACAAGCTCGCAGCGCGGCACTCGGTGCCGCGCTGTGAGCTTGTAGATCTGCTATTTTTCAACAGTTAAAGCAGTCAATAATTCTAGTTAAAGGGGCCATGTGATCCGGTCTAGGCGTGGCCTAAACCAGCAACAGGCAGAAGAAGCGGTGTTGCTTTGTTTTGGTCCCCCGTTTGTTTCCTCAATCTAGGCCAAAAATTATTGGATGCTTTAACTATTAAAAAAATACCAGATATACAATTGTAGATCTGCTATTTTTTGAAAAAGTCGGGGAAAATGTGTGCAAATCTTTGAATATATGTATTTTCAAAGCGAACGTTTGTACCTCAAATGTTTGCTTCTGGGTGGTCCCTGGAACTAGATATTTCGAGAAGTGGGTCTGTGGCCAAATACATTTCGGTTTGGGGGTCCTTGACATGAAAAGGTTTGAGAACCACTGACATAGTAGTCGCTCCAGTTGAAGTGAAAAGGAGCTTTTCTTTGACGATGGCTGGCCAGATTGCTGACATAGAAACATAGGTTTTTCAAAAAACCTTAGGAGGATTCAAAAGACACTTATAGAATCGGGTCAACATTTTAATTTTCACAATTTTTCAAAAATAGCAGATCTACAAGCTCGCAGTGAGCTTGTATATCTGCTATTTTTCAATAGTTAAAGCATAAAATAATGATACACAATAATTTGTACCCATTCTAAATGGGTTAAATGCTCGAGAAGTGTAGTCTTGCCAGTCGCTACGAGTTGGACTAAAAGATGGATATACCAAACAAACTTTTCCAAAAATAAGCAAAACTACACTGCGTCAAGGATTTTAATGGGTAGGCCCTAAAATTATGCCCTTGAGCACTGGGAATTATTTTGGGTTAAAGCTGTTCTGGTTTTATCTTTCCGGCCAAAGTGTAGTCCGTCTGAGTGGCTGTTTCCCCTCCAGACCGGATCAGAAACCCGAAATGCTACTGATCCCAGGTTAAGGGGAACTGAGAGAATGAAACCTCTCTCCTTCACTCCTAATGACCAGCAACCAGGAAGTCAGCCACACAATGGGTTTTATTTTCTATAAAAGCTTCAGATTGGGTGACAGCAAAATAGGAACTAATAAGAACCAAAATAAGCTAAACAGAACCCCACCCTCATCTCTCCAAGTCATCTCTCCAAAATAATATAAACAAAAGACATCAAAACCAAAAGGAAGTTTTGATATATTCAGTCCAGCAGTCATTCCGGGCCCCTCACCCGGTCGGAAAGTCGTCCGTGTTGGCTCGTGGATAAGTGGTGATATTTGACAAAGTACACGTTTTCACCCAGAACTTTCAAAGGGATATGACACTACAGGACAATATCTTTCTCCCAGGCTGAGGAATTAATTATTGGGTGAGTACACAAGTAACGCGCATCACTTTTGTGCCGCGCAGATTAGCTGCTAACCGCCACGAT
This sequence comes from Nannobrachium achirus, assembly GCF_963921795.1. NCBI lineage: Eukaryota > Metazoa > Chordata > Actinopteri > Myctophiformes > Myctophidae > Nannobrachium > Nannobrachium achirus. The sequence continues at coordinate 12,090,837 of NC_137818.1, read as the reverse complement.
ATGGGACCGTTCTATGGCTCTGGATTTGAGAGATTACACAAAGTGTCAATCGACCGAAAATCAGAGACATTCTAGGGCTATCAAAACCTATGACTAACCAACAAAACAGGAGGAAAAAAAGATTTGCAAGACAAAAGTAGCAAGACTCACCATCTCCGGTTCACTTCCTTTAATCTGTGAGAAGTAGGCAGACGCCTTTTTTGAAGACCAGAAGCAGGTTGGAGTCTATTATTTCCAAAGGCTGGGTGAACGTGAACACAGCTTCTGAACCAGTCTTTAGCCCATGGTCACTGAAACTAAATATTGGCCTCGATCGTCACAAGCCACACAATTTTCCCCATGATGGTTATTCTCAAATGGCTTTTATTTTTCTCAGAGAGACAACCAGGAGAAAGTGTTCTTTATTATCGAACGTTGCCTGTCACAGCAACACACCCTAGGTGGGATCTAGCACCAGCAAACACAGCAGGACGTTCACAAGATTTGCCATCAGGAGCCAGAGCCCACTTTGTCTTCCACTTACAGTAACATTTGGTAGACGTGGGACGTGTGTACCATGCAGTGTTGAATTAGTCCGGGGTGCCCCATATCTCTTCTGAGCAGGGGTCACGCCTCTCACGCAAACGGACATGCATTGATAACAAGAACCCCCCAAGTTCACTCCTAGACACTGCTTTAGTAATAGTGTCACAACAGGGTGTTTTAACAAAGAAACAAGCCTCTATGCATATCAATAGACCTGTATAGTAGGTGTTGAGCGACGTGCGCGTGGCGTCTCTAGATAAGCGACCCCCCAAACAATGAATCACCAATGCACCACTGGTACCATGTCACCTCTAAGTGGCACCAATCGAGATGGTGTATCTTCGTAAATGTACCATCTTTGCCACCCCTTCCTGGTAGGCTGCAACTAATCATCTCCCAGGTGTCACCTATCCACTCACTCACTCACTCACACACACACACACTCAGTTCACCCACAACTCACACTCCACAGTAATCACAAAAAGATTGCCCGTCCCCCTGTAGTAACTCTGAGGACCCCCTGTTGAAGACCCATGCGTAACACCATAAAAGCTTTCAGTCTTGATTTAATAAAGACAACGTTTTCTATACCATAATTGATATAGTTTATTATGTATTTTGTTACTAAAAACCGGATTAAATAAATGAATTATTTATTTAATAAACTGTGTTTAATAAAAACAAAACACCTTTCGTAAAAACTACTACTCGTGGAATAGGTATGCACATTAAAAGATCACAAAGACATCCAGAATCGCAGATAATCTAAATTACATTAAGAGACAATTAAGCACTGTAAATTAAAAACCATGATACCCAAATACAAAGGCAGAAAGTGAAATGCAGTACAATACAGTGATTACAATACACCCCAATTCATATGACAAAGGTGCAGTTGCAGTAGGTACAGTAACTTCTACAAACTCATTCAAATCTGTGTTTATTTCATTCTGAAAGTGTATACCGTAAATGTGGCAACACCTTTCTGGTCCATTTAGGTATTTTTACACTCTCAGAATTAACCACTTTAAGGGGAGAAGCACCCATTTTCAATATTGAACTATGTCTTATGACTTTTTTCTTATTTCCACATAACAACTCAAAGGTATATTAATGACAGTTCAATGTTGAAAATGGGGGGTGGTTCTCCCCTTTAAAGCCCTATACTTCATTGACCGGGGTCCCCCAGGGCTTTATACTCGGCCACCTCCTTTTTTCCCCCTACTACACCAAATCTCTTCAACGAAAATAGCCAAACTACAAGCCGACAGCGTTCCTCAACACGATGCGCTGTGAGCTTAGATTGGGTTATTTTTGTCACATGGTCACCTAGAATGACATGAACAGAACAGGGACGCTAGGGTTCATGACGTCTCTGTCAGGTAGAAACCTCATAATAGATGGTATGAGCGTGAGCCGTGAGATCATCATCACACCCGGAAGTTCTGTGGGAAAGCTGGCAAAAAAATCTACTTTCTGGCCTTGACACGACAGCCCATACATCCAAACAGAAAAGTCCTATCTGATTGCATTAAACAACGTTAAACTCACTTTGCCACTTACTTTGCCACGCGATTTGCCACTCAATTTGCCACTCACTTTATGCATGCGCATACCCTCTATATGTCCAAAACAGTTACTTCTCAGGGTTAAAATTCAAGAGCATCAACAGTAGCAGATCTACAAGGTCAAAACGTGCCGCGTCTCGAGCTTGCGGATCTGCCACTTTTGATGCTTTTGTGTGATGCTGTAACTTTTCTTTTCTTTTCTTCTCTTCTCTTTTCTTTTCTTTAGGTTTCCTGACCTCACTTACACGCACAAGAACAGAACAGAAGTCATGAAACCTTTAAAGTGAAACATTGCGAGTGCCTCTTCCCTCCACGGCTGCAGGCTCTCATCATGCAACGTGGACGTGGAAGGGGGAGCCGGGGATGTGCTCGTCTCCCCACTTGACGATGAGGATGTATCCGCCCGTCTCCTTCACCGCGTAGCTGACGTCGTAGTGGTTGTCCCCCAGGTGCTGGATGGTCATGTGCTCGCAGGGGAAGGTGGGGCCGTGCATGCCCACCAAGAGGAGGTTGGTGCCTGGGAGAGAAACAACCACCAACCAGGGGTGAGTTTTTTTTTGGCGTGGATTTAATATACTGTGGACCTGGGACTTGTTACAGTCATCTATGATGTCAGTGGTTCTCAACCTTTTCAGGCCCCTCCCCCTCAAAGTGTCCTTGAGCAAGACACTGAACCCTAACTGCTCGATGAGTAGTTTAGTGCACAAGTACAGTACAACTTTTGGTGGAACTTTCTGTTTCTGGCCTTTAGCCAATGAGGGAGCACCGTTCTTGGTGACGTCACCACCAAGGCGCCTACAAGTGTGCCCTGATATAAATGAATGAATGGGTGAATTTAATGCACGATCATTGTTAAGCACCTTTGATAAAGGCACTATATAAATGCACCATTTACCATTAAAATCTCTTTGTAGAAAACAGTTTGTCTCCTAACACAGGCTCACCTGCATCAGTGCAGTCCACAGCAAAGGCGTTTTTCTTCCCAATAAAAGCCCTCTTCAGGCCCGGACCACTGCTGCACACCTTGGACGCATCGGACGTAAATGAGGGCCATGCGGACGGAACTCCACTCGATCTGTTCGTTTGATGCTCTGCAATCACAGGTCATAATGTCCATTATAGTTTAACCCCATCCAGACATGAGTCCCATTCTACAAAGGCCTTCTACTGTAAATCAGAAGTTCTCAAGCGTCTTTGTATGTATTTGGCTGCAGATTTTTGTGTTAATAATTCAACATTGTTTTGTTTTTTTAAGATAAAAAATAGCAGCCTGACAACAAGGACATCATAGGTTTTACTTGTGAGGTTGTTGGCTCCAGAGGTTGGAAGCACCGGAACCACATAGGGACTGTCCTGAATGTGCTGGTCGTTGAACTTCACCGACACCACATAGTCCCCTGGAAGAAGACAGTTCATGTTAGACACCACACATAGTCTCCTGGAAGAAGACAGTTCATATTCAGGCTGACAGAAGGGTAGACCGCTGAGTATTGAGAGGTTCATGTAAAAGCTGTACCTTTTCTTGCTATTAGCCAGTATCCAACATTAATTATATCATTAGTGTGAGGAATGTTCAGTATATGAAATTATATGAGCTGCTTTTATGTTGCTACCTCAAATATCGATACATTCTGACAGAGACATTGATTATTCTGGATGGATGTGTGACAATGTAGGCAATTGATGTTCTAATAGTCACCAGCTTTTACACTTCCAAGGACGCCCGTAACCCTGAGTGTACAAAAGGAATCAAATAGACCCTCGCCGGTCCATTTGTACACTCTCAGGGTTACAGACCCAGTCTGAGGGTCCCTGGACCCCGCTTTGAGAACCACTGTAACCTCTGTGTGAGTGCTAGTGTACCAGGTTGTGTAACCTCTGTGTGAGTGCTAGTGTACCAGGTTGTGTAATCTGTGTGTGAGTGCTAGTGTACCAGGTTGTGTAATGACTGTGTGAGTGCTTGTGTACCAGGTTGTGTACTCTCTGTGTCAGTGCTAGTATACCAGGTTGTGTACTCTCTGTGTCAGTGCTAGTGTACCAGGTTGTATAATCTCTGTGCTAGTGTACCAGGTTGTGTAATCTGTGTGTGAGTGCTTGTGTACCAGGTTGTGGAGCCACATAGGAGATCCCACAGGCGCCATCCTTTCTGTCTTCAAAGAGCATCTCGGCCCTCCCAGGTCCCTCCATGGCTACTGACAACTCCCCAACACCAGCTTCACGCGCCCAGATACTGAAGTCAGCTGCAATGGAGAGACAACATCCAAAGTTTATATAGGCCTACGGTGTACATACAGTATCAAATACTGAAGTCAGCTGTAATGGAGAGACAATAGCCAACGATATTTTCAATAGTTTTCAGAAATAGTGGAAATAGCAGATCTACAAGCTCACAGCGCGTCGCATCAGATCAGCTATTTCCACTATCAATGTTATTTTTTAAGTATAAAGTTGTCAAATATGTAGCTCAAATATGTATAGCTTGTAGATCAATGTTCTTAACTTCTTTTTTAAGTATAAAGTAGGTATTTTAGGTAGGTCTCATATCTGCTACTTAAAGCCTAAAAGCCAAACAGAAATGTAATTGTCAACGACAAAAACACAATGAAATTGTTAATTGCAATCATTTGAGTGACAATTAATCGTCATGTAAAATGTCAATCATGACAGCCCTAGTCAACCCCTGACATGTATGAATGTACTGTAGCCTATACCAGGGGGCTTCAACAGGGGGTCCTCAGAGTTACTGCAGGGGGTCCTCCAAATCATTGTGTGATAGAAACAATTTTTTCTCCTTTTTTATATTAACCATGCACTTGAACCCTAGTGTCCACAAAAATAGCAGATCTACAAGCTCACAACGCATCGCAGCGCGAGGCGTTGTGAGCTTGTAGGTTTGGTGTATAGGGGAAAAAGCGGTGAATCTTAGTATAGAATTGTCTGGAGAGCCTACAAAATGGCCTACAAAATTTTTCAACTGCTAGATTTTCAATGTATTTACTCTTGTCTGCCTTAATGCTCCTTTTTACCATTCTGTTAGCATCTGTATATTCTTATTGTGCCTTTGCTTTTGCTCTTATGCGTCTATTTGTCATTGCTGCAATAGGTGAGACCTATTGCATGTACAAGACAGATAAAACCTGAAGGCCAAATTATCATGTGAAGCTTGAAAATCCTCAAAGTATCCATTCATCTGACCGGGAGGGACACCGCACACATATTCTGGACGTACAGGACAGATAAAGCCTATTCATTCTGAACTGAAATGACCATATATGGACATGGGACACACATTTTGCTTTTTGAAAAAGCCTATTCATTCTGGACTGATATTTTGCACGTACGGGACAGGAAAAACCTGTTCATTCTGGCCTGGAGTGACCATATATGGACATGAGGTGACATACATTGTGTTTTTGAAAAACCCTGTTCATTCTGGACTGAGATCACCATATATGGTAATTAAACGGACATTCTGTTTTTGAAAAAGCCTGTTCATTCTCGACTAAAATGACCATATATGGGCGTGATACACACAAAGCCACTCATAGGAAGCGGTTTTCACCGCTTCAAAAAAGCAGACTAAGTACAGAGTGAAGGGTACGTTTACTAAGTATCGACGGTTCAAGTGGTCAAATATCTGAAAACACAAATTGACATGAATCCAAAATACACTGATGATTGTGCCGTCAAACGATGAAACTATATGGAATCTATGATTCCATATAGTATACTATGATTTCATCTCTCTCTCAACTAAGGGGTCCTTGGCCTGAAAACGTTGAAGACCCCTGATGTATACTGTATGAACCATGCTTACCTGGGACACTTGCTTCGGCACTCTCCAGGCCCAGGCCCCAGGCCTGCACCTTGTGCGAGCCCCCCTCCCCCAGGGGCCCCACGGTGTAGTGGTAGGGGCTCCCCGGGATGGCCTGGCCGCGGTACTTGACACTGACGTTGTGGACCCCCGTCTCCTTGGGCACGAAGTTCACAGAGCAGGTGTCTTGTCCCGTGACGCTGACAGTGGCCTTGTTCACGGCGCCCGAGGGACCGGAAACCTCGGCCGAGATGTGCTGGAGGTCCAGACCTGGTCAGATAATAAGACAGCACTTTATTTGAATATTTCAGATGTATTTATTGTATTTTTTATGCCTTTATTTTTAAAATCTTTATCCCACGATTTTTGTAATCCATTCTTTTTTCACCCAGTGTCAATTGTCTAATCATGTAATCCTGGGCACTGGGGAGAGCAACGGACTGACCTCATGCTTCCCTCTATGCATGAGGAGTCCAAGCCGCTTCTTTTCACCTGACAAGGGGGAATTTCACCCAGTTGGATGTAGCGCGTGGAAGGAAAACGTTATTCCAACCAGTTCCTTTCCGGGTTGTGAGGCGGGGGAGAACATGCAAACTCCACACAGAGTTTGCATGTTGTCTCCGTGCCTTTATTGAGTAGGTAGAAAGGAAACGGGGGAGAGATCAAGAGAGACACGTAGCAAATGCTGTCCGGATCTAGACTCGAACCTGTGACACGCCGTCAGGCTACATTGGAGCCTAGGTGCTCGGAACGCTATGCAAGCGGTCCAGGCATGTGGGGACCGCTGGCGCCGCCCCTGTGACCCACAGGTTGAGAACCACTGCACTGCGCTACAGCAAAGGCCAGTGGAGCAGCAGAGCCATGATGAGTGATAAATGTACCTGGTACTTTGAGGTTGATGCCACACATGTTGCCCACTTTGGCGACGGCGGCGGCTCCCTGATAATGAGTGATGCTCTCCGTCTTGTGGCCCCCCTCTGTCACCGTAGTTTTGAAAGGGCTGCCTAGAGGGAGGGGAAAAAACTATGAATTAATGATCCTTGCGTTATGATACAAAATACATTGTCACTTTTGTCCAAAAAATGTACACTAGACTAAAATGTTAGGGAGGACTAGTGGACAAGAGATGCAGTAGAACTAAGACAGTTTTATGCTTCCCAAAACAGCCAATCTACAAGCTTTGATCAGGCAACATGACGCCATCAAGGCCTGCCAACATAACCTTTTGTCGATTTCCGTTGGTTCCCTGGTGACGTTCGCGTCACCAGGGTTTGAATTTCCCCTTGGGGATCAATAAAGTATATCAGTCATTGAGTTAAATTAACATAAAAAAGGCTACTATACTGTGTAGATCGGTGGCTGTCATTCCAGTACCTGGAACATGACTATTACCTGGAACGTGCTCGTCTGTGAACTTGACAGAGATGCTGTAGGTTCCAGACTCCGTGGGGCAGAAAGACACACCACAGGTCCCGTCCTCCAGCTCCTCCGTCTGGATGTCCACCATGCTGGGACCCTCGATGGCCAGGGTCAGGCCTCCATATCCTGCTGGTCAGGGACATTACGTTAGTTATAGGGACCCTCAATGGCCAGAGTCAGGCCGGCTTGGGTGCGGCAAGTCATGCGGCAAGTACTGGGAGCTGATGGTAGGTGTGCTAGACCCCTCAGGGGTCTAGCACATTGTAATGTGACAGACTCCCGCGTGTTACCGGTTGATACCGACAATAAGCCACTCCTGACCTACTTGTACTTTGTTTGATTTTTTCGTAAATTAAGGCCTGCTTCATCATACAAGGCTGTCACACAAAACTAGTGAAAATAGCAGATCTACAAGCACACAACGCCTCGCACCGTGAGGCATTGTGTACTATTTTAAATCAGTTTTAAAATGATAGATACAAAATGAACGGTTTTGGACAGAATTTCGGCCCCCGACAACTACGATAAGAAAAGAGAGTTACTTGCCTGCCTCGCGCATGTCTACCACAAAATCGGACATCTCGTAGGTGCTTCCTGTGGTCAGGCCCGGGCCGAACACCTTGACTCTGCTCGCCTCTCCGATCTCCAACGGCGTGATGGTCAGTGGAATGGGACTGTTGGCCACGTGCTGGCCATCCTTCAGCACACTCACAAGGTGTTCTCCAACCTCTTTGGGAATGAACGAAATACCTGCAACAGAAATTAAGAAAAGGAAAGCTTTCCAATTTCAAAAGATCCAAGCAATAACTCACAATTCAAGTGATTTCTGCCCTAATTCAGTTGTTTCTCAAATGGGGGGTTTAAAGAAGTGATATATATATATATATACACACACAATTATCAAAAATAAATTAAAAAGTAAATGAAAAAACACAGCCTGCTCACATATTAGGAGGACAGTATGAGTCACCAGAACTAAGGATGGGTGTTTTTGATTAATCTATCATGGTTAATGAGTTTGAAGTTACAACGGGTCTGTATAGGAAGGGGGCGTGTCCCATAAAATGAATATCAATATCATATAACCCCAAATGATTAACTCAATGTGCAACATTGTTTTCTCTCTCAACAGTAAACAAACCAACAATTTAAGGAGTTTTAATACCCCTAAAATGACAAATTAAACATTTGCCAAATTGTCAAATATTAGAGGCAGAAATAGTGAAATAGAACCGTGTTATACAAGATGTATAGTGCTTGTCAGGGTGGGGGGGTCCCCGGTTAAAATATGATTGTCGTGGGGGTTGCGGCCTGAAAAGGTTGAGAACCACTGACCTATGTGGCTGTCCGGCTGCCTCTTCAGCAGACAGGACACGTCCTGTCCCGAGGGGGACGTGATGCTGGCGGACAGCAGGCTGATGTCGTCCTCGGTGATGTCCAGGGTGAAGTCCGGGACGGTGCCGAACCGCACCTGAGACCTCAGCGGGCCCACGGCCTCACCGCCCGCCTCCGCACAGGACCCTGAGAGAGGACATGATGGACGGAGGACAGCTTTCACAAGATGCACAGTAAGACCAAAGCCATTGAACAAACAACGTATAGTTGCTGAAACTTCTTATCTTCATATCCTAACTTTTTGTTGTGTTTTTTCGTAAATTAAAGCCCTGCTTGATCACACACAAAAGTATCAAAAGTAGCAGATCCACAAGCTCCAAACACAGCGCGAAGCGACGCGATGTGCTACTTTGGCATTTGAATCCTGAAAAGTATTTTATTTGTATTTCTTTTCATAAATGAATGCCCCATTTCATTTTACTCCTATTATTATGAAGCGTCAGCTGATGGTGTAAAAATACTAATTTATCCAAAGAGTAAGAAAATAGAAATTGTCTCCAAAAACACAGACGTTATCAAATATCAGAAACAACACAGAGTCACATACCTGACGTTATCGCCGGGCTGATTCATTTATTTTTGGAACACAGTTCTTATATGACGTGATCTAAGGTTTAACTAACAAACTAACAGATCTAAAAGCAAACAATGTGTGATGTTGTGATGCATTGTTAGCTTGTAGAGTTTTTTCTTGTTAATTTGGTTCTGCTTTTGGGTCCCAAGTTACAACCCACCCTAACAGTTTTGACACTTAGTACCTATAAATGACATGGCCAAAATAGTGACTCTGGATAGAAAGTGATTATGCGTGTGTGTCTGTGGGTTTTATAAATATTTAACCAATGCAAAGTATTAAGAAGAGGCTAAGAGCGCGTGACTACTGGAAAGTAAGAGTTTTGGTACAAGGTTCCACCTGACATTTAAGCAATATTACACGAGAGGGTGTGCATATAACACGGTTATCCTGCACGACAGCCTTACCGCAGGAACGAGCCGACAGGCGAGTTCCGTAGGTAGAGCTGGAGATGCAGACCCTCGAGTGTAAAATTGCGATTATACAACTGTTGCCCTTAAAAAAAACACGTCAACTTTATTTCATTGTAATTAAGATATTCGATAGGAATTTGTAATTTTTGAATGCCACATTTAGCTACTATGTCACATGAAAACCGCTAGCCTAGCCGCCTAGCATAGTGTGGGGAGAGAGGCGCGCTTGCTGTCTTTCGTGACCAACACAGCTGATTTCTTTACTTGATGAGAGACAGTGCATCTGTGCTCGTTATATGCACGCCCGGTTGGAGCACCTGTTTTCCATTGAGAGCCCGACTACCTGTTGTATAATGACGATTATGTCTTGCTGACGAGGTACTGTAAAGTAGTTCAAATCACCAGCTATCTTCACAGCGAAGGGACTGCCTGTGATGTGCTCCTCGTTGTGACGGACCAGCACGTTGTAGTCTCCGGGGACCGTGGGCAGGTAGGTGACGGTGCAGGTGCCGTCTCTGTTGTTCAAGCAGCGGATCTCTGCTCTGGACGGACCCTCCAGAGCAATGTCCAATTCACCTGGATTAACAATGACACAAATCATGTATCTTTATGTCTTCCTTTAGAAAGAATTACATACACTCTCAAAAACAAACAAGAGCTATTTGAGAAAATATGGGGAAGTTTTATTCAGTATGTTAAGGGAAACGACCTTTCCTATCTGATGGAGGAACCAGGAGTGGGGTAGTTGTTTGTTGTTTCTTTGTTTTGTTTTCTCTCTATGTTCATTTGTCTGGCCTTGTGGCTTATGAATCGTGATGTTCATGTGATGTACGTGCTCTGTGTCATGATTATTTTGTATTTTGTATTTTTTGGGTTTTTGTTTTTTGTGGGGTTTTTGTTTGTTTTGTCTGAGCTTTTCTTTTGTTGTTGCTTTGTATGTATAAAAAAAACGAAAATAAACATATTGTTAAAAAATAAAATACATCATTTAAGACAGTCCACACTGATTATACTGAGGGTTTTGCTGTAGCTGTATGAGTGACAAATAAACCCATATTGTGTAGACAGTGGATAGGAGCCAAATTATATTTTGCTTGTGTTTTCTTAGACCTTATTATCGTGTGTTAATAAATCACCTTAACAGCAAGAGGTTTTCTGGTTTTGTTTGGAGTTGGAAACGTGTCAAACAGTTCCTGCCGAAACCCAGCCTCTTAGCTAAGCCTTGCGTTTCTTCATTGAGACAGCTTACCTTGTACTAAATCTTTATTGAAGATGGTGAAGGCCGCGATCTCGTTGGAAATGCCGTACACCAGGCCTGGACCGTGTGCCATCAGCTCTCCTTTGCTGGCGTTGTTGACATAAAACTGGAAAGGACTCTCTGATAAAGGGCAAATTAAACATTGTCATTTAAAAAAAACATATCCCACATGTTAATTTTACTCTATAACAGGGGTATCATGCGTTGTGAGCTTGTAGATCGGCTTTTTTCGGAGAGTCAGTGCGGAGGAAAAAGGCCAGACCAAGCAGAGTGAAAGGTCAAGATGACTAAATATCGGGGTTAACTATCTGAAAATACATGAAATCCAACATGAATAATAATAAACATGAATCCAACACATTAACAGAAAACAACAATGATGGCAGGGCTGTCAAAAAAATCTATGAAGCTATCAATGAAATCTATGAAAAAGATGAATTTGCGACACTATTCAATACAATATGCAGTGGGGGTCCCTGCTTCATCTCTCTCTCACCTAAGAGAGAGGGTCCTTGGACTGAAAAACATGGAAGACCGCTGGTCTACATGAAGGCTAATGTTGTCGATAAGATGAGAGGACTGTTGTTTACCTGCCATGGTGGCACCGTTGACCTTAATGTGCAGTTGATGCAAGCCTTCCTCTGTGGGGTCGTAGGTCAGCGTGACGGTTCCATCTCTGTTGTCGATGACCTCAGCCTGAGCCCTGCTCCCTGACGGCATGTGGACCTCTCCTGGAAACATTCAGAAGGATACAGGCCCCAGGGACGTGCAGAGAATGTTAGAGAGGCAGGGGCTATTACTCCTGATTAAGGACTTGAAATCCCCGTCCACACCAGCGTTGTCTTATTGGACTACTGCATTAGGCCAACTGGCCGCTTTCGAGTGACTTTCATACAGGTTACATAACTGAATTGATTCCTATGAGCTAAAATGGGGACATTATCACTTTAACGTGTTGGGACTGTGAGGCATTCCCTGCTTGTGAGCGAGAAATGCCCACCGGATATCGAGTCAAATAACGTGTGGATTTGACTGGACTGTGTCGCCCCTGTGCGCGTGAGCCCCTTTTATTTTGCTTTTGTTCTCGTTTTGTGTCTTTTTTATGTCTGTCTTTGTTCTTGCTTTCGTTCATGTCTTTTGTTGTGCGTTTAAAAATCACACCCGTGTGAACTGAGCGGTGGTCCCCCCCCCCCCTCCCCCCTGTCTGTGTGTGTGTGTGTGTGTGTGTGTGTGTGTGTGTGTGTGTGTGTGTGTGTGTGTGCGTGTGTGTGTGTGTGTGTGTGTGTGTGTGTGTCTGGTCTGGCCTGAACAACAGCGCCCCTCCCTTAACATGTGTGGTCAAAAAAGGTACTGACAGGCTACAGACAGACAGACAGACAGACAGACAGGCAGACAGACACGGAGACAGACATACCCACACACACGGCCACGTATAGGAGCGTTGTGACCACCGCTCAAAAAAATGTAAAAATTTTGAATAAAGTACTAATCATAAAAAGAGACACTAGCAGGGATATTGAGGTGAAACTGCCTGTGTTTAGGGTGCCTTACCTATTATTTCAGCGTCAGTCAAACCAAAGCTCATAACGATGTCGAACGGCAGTAGTCCGTGGTGTCGGTTCACGGTGCTTAGTGGAATGTAGGAGCCATGCTTCATCTGTGAACGGACAGAGGTGAGAAGAGGAGATGTATTCGTGGTGGGTCAACTCCACGTTTTCTTTGAATAAGTAATTTTCTTTTGCAAAATTTGGGATTTGGGATACCAATTTCACAGGATATTGAAGCATAAACAAGTGGAAGGCAGACAGAAATTGGAACTGCAACACAAGCTGATGAATTGATCTTTGTGGGGTTCTATTTCCTGATTGGATGAAATCATTCGACAACGACCGCTGAGCCAGACGTTATCCCGCTTATTACACGGCTACTTAATAAATAAATGAATAATTTGACTCAAAACTGAAAATTAAATAAAGTAGCCTTGCTTACAGTAGTGAAAGTATTCCACAAGTGTTGCACTGGGCGTCCCCCCCAGTTCCGAGGCAAGGAAGTTGATCAAATAGAATCCATTTTCTGATACTGCATCGTCTATTTCTGGCTTCAGATATTTTTAAAAACATTCTTGAGTGCAATGTTTAGTTCTAAATGACATTGTGGGGTACCTCAGTGAGGGAACATAGGGTTGAGGGAACATAGGCATGACCCCACATTGTGTGTTTGTTTACATGTTGTATACGGCATAAGGTTCACGCAGTGCAGCAGGTGCTTCCAGCCTATGATTAGGCATAGTCTAGAGCAGAGCGGTCTGTTATCAAGGAATAGCACAACGTTTCAGCGATTTCAGCGATTGACCAATCAGACTCAAGCATTCAACCAAGCCGTGTAATAAAGCATAACCCTCATTGTACGCAGTAGAGAGAGGGACACTGGAGCAGCTCAAACGGTTCTAACCTTTTATTCAGGTGCCAGTATAACAGGATTGACTAACGTTTCAATGCTAGTGGTAAATGGTAAATGGTGCATTTATATAGCCTTTTTATCCAAAGCGCTTTACAATGTGCATTACATTCACCGATTCACACACACATTCATACACCGGTGGCGGTGGAAACCATGCAAGGCACCGACCAGCTCACCGGAGGCAACTTGGGGTTCAGTGTCTTGCCCAAGGACACTTCGACATGTAGACAGGAGAAGCTGGGATTTGAACCGCTGACCCATGGAGCATTGGCCAACCCACTCTACCTCCTGAGCTACAGCCGCCCATAAGATGCACTAGCATCGAAACGTTATTCAATCCTGTTATACTGGCACCTGAATAAAATGCTAGAACCGTCTGAGCTGCTGAGGCGCCCTGTAGAACCCCTTTGTAACCCTCATTGTACATTTGGATATACTTGCACATTATTGTTTCATGAACTTCATACCATAGGCTGGATCTCATCTGTGGATGAGGCGTTGTGAACGGCCCTGGACACCTGCCCATGGTTCATTCTTAGATCCTCATCTTGAGCCTGTGACAGAGGAAACAAACAACAGCTACATTATAAAGTATAAACAACTAGTACTGCATCGTGGTTGTACTGTATGCCTCGGTCATCCAGTTGCTGTACACTCCACGCCTGTCCAGAATCATATACTGCAGTACTAGTAGTACAGTATGTAGTTAAGACTTTAACATGTTTTTGGGTCACAGTAACCTATGACCACCTGTCCACTAGTCGGTTTATCCTGGAGTCCAAGTGGACATTTGTGCCAAATGTCATGATGTTTCATCAAGGCGATCCTAACTGAGATACTTGTAGCTTTCTCTCAACATGTTCCGCGAAGATACGGACGGACATGCATACACACAAAAAATATATATATAGTTAAGTGCATTCACACTAATGATTAAAAGCAAGGGAAAAATAAATGAGTCTTGTATAGGCAATCGAGAAATGGCTGAAATGGATCATTAAGGAAATCCTGTCTCTCACCGAGTTTCACGCTACTTCCGTTGTGAATGGAGAGTGAAAGTATACTCGCTCCTGTCTGAAGCCTTGTTCGGGTAGGACAGCTAGACCGAAGATTTTATATAACGCATCTTTTCAAAAAGGGACACATGGACCATGTTTTTGGGCATCTGACTGGACTGGAATTCTTCCTTTAAAACAATTATTACAACAAAGGGGCAATTCTGGGAAATTGCAAGTGTGGTTGCAGTTTACTATACTTTATATAGTAAAGATTTGTGGGCTCGTTGAAAGTGTATGTTCTCACAGACCAGTATGTTCTCCCAAATGTTTATATACTAAGGTTATTCTCCTCAAAAAACTGGCCGACAGTACAAAGGTAGGGCCTTTAGCCAATGAGGAGCAGCGAGCCCACACTGTTTCGTACAAACAGTATTTCTAGTTACTGAATGAAATAAACTGGGTCTAACTACGGCCTGGCACCTACATGGATCTCTTCCATCGCGGTGGTGATGTCATATTGATGGCGTCACTCTAGCCCAAATATGGATGGGTGGCAGCCTGCACGCATCGGTGTTGTCAGGCATGCACGGCAACCGGTTGTGTTGTGAGTGAGGTCAGACCAGAGCTCTGTTCAGCATAAATTGAAAATATTTCTGGATTCCACTTCATTCCTCAGAGGCTATTGTTCATACTCACGTGTTGTGAGGGAAGGAGATAGAAAGCTTAGGTAGCCAGAAAGAGGTTAAATAAATTGTCCATTACCCAACAGAACCTAAAACTCTGTCCCTATCACAGTCCATGTATAGATGCAGATTTGATGATGAACCACCGCTCCAGGAAGGAGTGTGGTCTCAATCTTCACAGACTGACGTCCGCCGCTCTGATCGTACACACCTCAGATCTCAATCGAGCCGTGACGACCTCTACTGCCAAATGCCCATAAATGGACAGATCCCCTCAGAATACTTCCAGCAAATCACCAGAATTGTAACCAACCAGGAACAGGGAGACAAAGACGAACCAAAATGCTACAGTCATCAAAGGTTTACCAAGGCTTTAACTCAACCAGGAAAAGTGAAGACACACCAGCTGACCTATAAGAAAACTCACATCTGTGAACAGTGTGACAAGAGTTTCAGTGCGTTAGGTCTCCTGAAGACACACCAGCGTATCCACACAGGAGAAAGACCTTTTCACTGTAAAGAGTGTGGCAAGAGTTTCAATCAGTTAAATAACCTGAAGATTCACCATCGTACACACACTGGAGAAAAACCTTTCATCTGTAAACAGTGTGACAAGAGTTTCAGTCAGTCAGGTCACCTGAAGAGTCACCAGCATGTCCACACAGGAGAAAAGCCTTTCTATTGTAAACAGTGTGAGAAGAGTTTTAGTCGGTTAGGTCACCTGAAGAATCACCAGCGTGTCCACATAGGAGAAAAACCTTTCTATTGTAAAGAGTGCCACAAGAGTTTCAGTTTTTTAGGTGACCTGAGGAAACATCAGCGTATCCACACTGGAGAAAAACCTTTCATCTGTAAACAGTGTGACAAGGGTTTCAGTCGGTTAAATTACCTGAGGGTACACCAGCGTATCCACACAGGAGAAAAACCTTTCTATTGTAAACAGTGTGAGAAGAGTTTTAGTCGGTTAAATTGCCTGAGGATACACCAGCGTGTTCACACTGGAGAAAGAAACCTTTCATCTGTAAACATGTGACAAGAGTTTCCGTCATTTACCAAAGAAGGGCAAAGGGTGACTTCATATGATCAAGGCCTATCTAAGGCTATGGGTATTTATCCAGCTCAGAGATCCCTGGCAGAGAACCCTGGCCCAAAATGTTGTCTATATACATACAGTCATGAATCCACCTTCTGACTGCCTGTCAGCATTGAGCAATTTCTTTTATAGAGGGTAAAAGTTTGGGGCCCATCACTTACTATACACTTACTATAAAGAAAAAACAATACCCCCCAAAACATCTGCTTTAAGTAGCATGTGAGGGGTCAAACTAGGGGTTTTTAATGATTCTGAATCCATTGCAAGCATTTGTGTTGCATGAAAAACAATCCCTGTGCTAAAAAAAAAAAAAACAGTCCCAGTGACGAGTCATCACTTTTCACTGAGTAATGACTGAAAAATCAGTCATTACTATCCCATCAAGGCCTGCCAAAATACATTTTAGTTGACTAAATCAACTGTAGATTTAGTCAACTAAAATCTCATGATATTTAGTCGACTAAAATTAGACTAAAACTAAAACTTTTCAGGAGACTAAATTATGACTAAAACTAAATGAGATTTTATTCAAAAGACTATGACTAAAACTAAATCGAATTTTGCTGTCAAAAACAACACTGCTCAACATCACTCACCGTGACCTCGAAGGGACTGGTGAACAGACTCTCGCCGCCGAAGGAGGCCGATATGATGTAGTTCCCTGGCTGGGTGGCGGTGTAGCAGATCTCAAAGGTCCCGTCCTCCTTCTCCGTCACGTCGGCCTCCACCTCGCTGCCGTCCGGCGTCAGCACGAAGCAGGACACCTTGCCCATGCCCGCAGACTGGGTGTTCACCACGAAGCCTATCTCCTCCCCTGCTCCGATGGTGGAGCCCAGCTCAGGACCTACAGGGAGGAAGAATGAGGAAAAACATTTGGTTTGGTTTAATCCAGTCTTCAACGCTTAGTTGAGAGAGAGAGATGAAGCAGGGGCCCCCCCACAACCTCTTCATAGATTACATATAGTCTCATTGTTTGACAGCACTATCCTCAGTGTATTTTGGATTCGTGTCAGTTTGTGTTTTCAGATATTTAACCACTTGTCAATACTTAATAAACAACTTTCACTCTGTACTTAGTCTGCTCTTTTTCCCTCTAGGCTACACCTTGCCGAAAATAGCAGGTTCAAGTGGTTGATATAAAAAAAAAAAAATTTTTCTATCAAGCAAAGATTTGGAGGACCCCTAGGGGTCCCGGACCCCTGTTGAAGACCCCTGGTTTAACCCATTTAGACCTAAGGCTGATTCTAAATACCCTTTTTTTTTCCTTTTACATTTTTTATCCCTCATTTTTTTTAAACCGATTTTTCAACCAGTGCCTTTGTCTGTATGTTATATGCATGTATGTCTGTCTGTAGCATGAGCTGCAATGCCGCTAGTGACCAAGTGGGGCTGTTGAGTCACACACGCACACATACAGTACAAGCACACACGCACCACCGCTCACTTCTTTTTAAAGATGGAATTTTGCGTAAAAATCACACCTGTAACGATGCATTTGTTGGCGTCCCCCGTGGCAATGGCACAGACGTGGTAGGGCGACGTGGCGATTTCATCTCCGCTGTATTCGATAGTGATCTTATAGCAGCCCACCTTGTCGGGGACATAGGACACCTCGTAGGTGCCGTCGTAGTTGTCATGGATTAGAGGTCTTTTAGATCTGCCTTCTGGGTCCTGAGGGGTGCAGCCCCAATTTGACCAAAGGAGAGAGAGAGTAGAAATGCAATCAGAAAAGATGTGGACGTCACTAACATTTATTACAATCACATATCAGATCTGCAATCATTTTAACCACTTTAACCACATTTTATACTTTGGCTATTCAAAAATACCAGCAAGCTCATGAGCTTTTAGATCTTCTATTTTTGAAAAAGCATGACAATTTGTGCAAATCTTTGAATATAAAATACTTTTTAAAGCGGACATTCTAAAACTCAAATCTTTGCTTCTGGAGGTCCCTGGCACGACATGTTCTTTTTTTTTTTTTTTTTTTTTTTTCTTCTCGATGGCGGGCAAATACGTATCATTTTTGGGGTCCTTGACAAGTTGGAAAACCAGTTATACACAGTGGTGTAAAGTAACTAAGTACATTTACTTAAGTAAAATGTGTAGGAATTTGTAATTACTTGAGTATTTCCAATTTACAACACTTATACTTTTACTCCACTACATTTATTTGAAAACTTTAGTTAATTTGCAGATATAAATTATATTATAAAACATACATTAACCACTTGAGCTCTATTTTATACATTGCCAATTTGAAAATAGACGATCTACAGCTCACAACGCGTCGCATCACGACACATTGTCTTTCACAGAACTTTTTTTTTTTACATTTTGATGCCAATACTTTCATATTTTTACTCAAGTGAATTTTACATTTTGGACTTTTACTTGTAACAGAGTATTTCTACATTGCAGTATTGATACTTTTGCTTAAGTAAAATACGTGAGTACTTTTTCCACCACACACGTTTTTGTCAGAAAACTGTTAGGATTAAGAAGACATTTCTATAATCATGCGCTAACAACTCACAACGATGTCTACAGAGAGGTGTCCCTCCCCGGCCTCGGAGGTGTCCACGGAGAAGCAGGCAGGCAGGCTGGCAGGAAGGCCTGACATCAGCCCTGGACCGCTGACACGGACCTTATGAGCGTCGTGCACGGAGAGCACGTGGAACTGGAAGGGACTGCGAACAACATGACATGATGCGTGACATGTCAGATAAGCCTTTAAACTGTTGGTGTCGGGCAGAAACCTCTTAACGCCCTACTTGATCATGATACAGTGTCGCACAAAAGCATCAAAAGTAGCAGATCCCCAAGCTCAAAACGTGGCACGAAGCGGCGCGTTTCGAGCTTGTAGATCTGCTGATATTTTTGTATTTGAATCCCGAAAAGTAACATTTTTGGACATGGAAATGGTATATTTCAATATTTCTTAACTACTTATAACCCAGATGTTTCCATTATGGGCAAAACCTTTCAGGCATTTTCAAGACATTTCAGGCATTTCACAAAATGTATAGGGCTTTAAGTGATTAACCTAAAAAAACAGAAATCCTAACCTGCAATATCGATCTTCGTGGGCATATTTCACCATAAGAGAATGGGAGCCGTCCATGGTAGGACACCATGACACCGTGTACTTTCCATCTCCACAGTCTCTCAGCTCTACAAGTTCAACCTTTCCTAAAAATGTTGGAACATTATTAGAAAAAAAGAATCAAGATGTCTTATTTGTCATTCACTCATAGAGGTACATGTAGGAACATGTTGGGAAATGGTTGATTTAAATGTATGTCAATAATTAAAGCTGCAATCCATAATATGACCTACTCCCGATCAGACCATAGCAGTGTTAGTGATATTGTATTGACATACTATGCCACACAGACTGGTTAAAAATTATGTTTTATTCACTAAGAGAAGTTCTGAGTTGAAGGTTGCAGGAGTTAATCAACAGTTAATCAAACTAATCGATTTTAATAAAGTATACAAAAATACATATCGTTTGGGCAAATCAACTTTTCAAAAATAGTGTAAACTAGTGTAAAATAAATAGTGTTAACAAGTTTGATGCGACGCATTGTGAGCATTGTAAAACTGCCATTTTCAATATTTTTGCAATGTGCGACAAAGTATAAAATAATGTTTGTGGTTAACCGAGAAAAAATAAGAAAATGTATAGTTAAAATGTGCACTTCTCAACTTTTTGATCATTGAAAAGAAAAATCAACAAGAAAACGAGGGGCCCCAAAACAGAGCCTTACCGTTAGGCAGCACCATGGCCACAGACACCGGGGCCTCTCCAGGCTTGCAGTCGATGGTGAAGGTCTGAGGCACCCTGGCACAGGTCTTAGCTGGCAGTCTGCCAGGATGAGAAGCATCCAGCTCACTGGCACCAGTCGGTAGAACATGAAACTTGTAAGGGCTGCAGGGGATGAGAAAAAACATCACATGCAACACAATCATCCAAAAACAAATACATGTCGCCACAAAAACAAATACATGTCGCCACAAAAACAAATGCATGTCGCTCACAACGCCTCGCGCTGAAAGGCGTTGTGAGCTTGTAGATTGGCTATTTTCGGCAAAGTGGTTTGGTGTAGAGGGGAAAAAGAGCAGACTAAGTACAGAGTGAAAGGCCAAATATATTAATTATTGACCGTTCAAGTGGTTAGATATTTGAAAACACACATTAACATGAATCCAAAATACACTGATGATTGTGCTGTCAAACAATGCAACTATATTGAATCTATGAAAAGGTTGTGGGGGTCCCTACTTCATCTCTCTCTCAACTAAGGGGTCCTTGGCCTGAAAACGTTGAAGATCCCTGCTTTAGTATTTCAACGATTCATATTGTAGCATAAGCCGGGAGGCGAACCCAGGCTGCTTTGATAACAAGGTGCGTATGTTACCAATACTAAAGAGCCAGGCTCGATAGCGGACAGCAACGCAGCACCCTAGGAGCCTACAATATTCCTTAACGGCCGATTCCTTAACAATTCCCTTTAACGATTCCTGTTGGGGTTCTAAATGGACCCTTACAGGTCTGTAACTGAGAGTTACCAAATTTGGTTCCATTTGTATCAAGAGTTATGGTGGTCCTTGAAATGTGAAAGTTTGAGAAGCACTGGTATTGTAATTGTAATTGACGTGAAGTCCACAGGTCAGCTCTGACAGTGTGATAAAAAATAAATAAAAAATTGGGGTTCCACAAAACAGTTACAAATGTGAACCCATTCCTGGTTCCTCAATATTGTATTTGGTTCCTCCGGTACTTCCAACCATACATACTGTAGTTTTACCTGCAAAACTCCTCTTCCTCAGCATATTTGACCAGCAGAGAGTGATCACCCCCCACGGAAGGAGAGTAGGCCACGGAGTACGTTCCATCTCCGTTGTCTGTCACCTCGACAAGCTCCATCTTACCTGGTTAAATGATTAACACAACGTTTAGAAGCTCACGTGTCCCTGTTACTGAACAAACAGTCTAAAGCAATGATTACTATCAGAATATAAAGCTATTCAACAATGCATTTAAAAAATAAATAATCCATGGTTAGAATCAATAA
This sequence comes from Nannobrachium achirus, assembly GCF_963921795.1. NCBI lineage: Eukaryota > Metazoa > Chordata > Actinopteri > Myctophiformes > Myctophidae > Nannobrachium > Nannobrachium achirus. The sequence goes on along the minus strand of NC_137818.1, from coordinate 12,069,556 downwards.
AAGGAAAATGGGACCAAAAGGGTAAAGTAAAAAAAACGAAAGAAAATGCAACTTAAAGGACCAGGTCACCTCTGGGACAACCAGATCTTATTTTATTGTTGTGTGGGACACGATCAACACAATCCTGAGTTATTTTTTGTGTTAAATCTGTGTTTTTAGATATTTTAGTATTTCAGCCGATTTCAGCATGCTACAACTGGTCATATGATGCAAAATGCATCATATCGTTGTTCAACATATCTAAAAACACAAAACACAACAAATTATTGATTGTGTTGATCGTGTCCCACACAACAATAAAATAAGATCTGGTTGTCCAAGAGGTGACCTGGTGGGCACGGTGGCGCAGTGGTTAGCGCTTCGCCTCACAGCTAGAAGGTCCTGGGTTCGATTCCCGCCGGGGGACGCTGTGGGCGCTGGCGGCGTGTTCCTCCTCCGCGTCATCAGCGCCCACACCCTAGGTGGGGTTGGCGATAGGGCCTTTCTGTGTGGAGTTTGCATGTTCTCCCCGTGTCTCCTAGGGTTGATACCCTCACAAAAACATGCACGTAATCCTGGTCTCAATAATGCCTCCCCCTGGCCAGCCGGGGCGCCTGATGGAGGGGAAAGGAACTGGTTGGAATAACGTGTTCCTTCCACGCGCTATGTCCAAACCAGGGAAATCTCCACTGTCAGGTGAAAAGAAGCAACTTGGACTCCTCATGCATAGAAGGAAGCATGAGGTCAGTCCGTTGTCTCCCCAGGCACGGCAGAGGGAGAGCAGAGCCCAGGATTACATAGGCAATTAGCACTGGGTGAAAAAATGGGTTACAAAATTGTGGGATAAAAATTATAGAAAAAAAAAAACAAGAGGTGACCTGGTCCTTTAATGACTTAATGATGAGTAATATATTCTTACCACTAGGTGTCATCACAGCCACAGATTCCGGGGCCTCCCCAGTCTTGCTACAGTCAATAGTGAAGGTCTGAGGAACCTTGGCACAAAGTCCTGACTCCACAACTGAACCAGCCAGGTTGAGCTTGTTATCGTCGTTGGTGGGCAGCACTTGAAAGCTGGATAAACTAAAATATCAAGAAAGAAGATACAATGTCATTTCAAGGTACAGATATTATATAAAACTAGTGAAAATATAAGATCTAAAAGTAAGGTGGGAACTGAGAGCCATGACTACCAACAACAGTACATCATGCAAGTACAGTAACGACAGGGGAAAAAGCAAAGAACGTAGGCAAAGATCTGAGCTATCCGTGTGCGAAAGATCTCCATATGTGATCTCTATCTCTCAGTCCTTGTCAGTGTGATGTAAAAGGGATATGTGCCCATATATGGAGATCTCTATATCTCTCAGTCCTTGTCCCCTTTTATGGGCATATTGGTTGGATCGGCCGTTCTACTGAAAAATGTTTTATACAACTGTACATCATGCAAGTACAGTAACGGCAGGGGAAGTTGCTAAGAATGTAGGCAAAGATCTGATCTAACTGCGTGCAAAAGTTGGAGTCTGTAGAACCAATCATGTGCTGTGAGACTCTTTCATGCGATTCGGGCCAATTCGGCCTCAGCTTCAATTAGAACTAGTCAGGAAGGATGTAAACAAAAAGGATAAGAAAATCCTTTAAATTATTCATCCATAGACTGAAGTGGTACCTGCTATATTCATCCTCTTCACCATATTTAACCATGATAGAATGGGCACCATCCATCGAAGGAGAGTAGTCCACAGAATAGGTCCCATTGCCGTTGTCTTTCACTGTCAAAACCTCTATTTTACCTGAATGTAAAATAATAAATAATATGTTAATATATATTACTAAAAGCAGATGGGATAAATAGTTCCTGGAATTAATAATCGATAATCACAATCTCACCACTGGGTGTCATAACAGCCACAGATTCTGGTGTCTCTCCAGTCTTACTGCAGTCAATAGTGAAGGTCTGAGGGATTTGGGCACAGACTCCTGATTCCAGTCCTGGTACTGATACTTTCACCTTCTTACTGGAATCACCAGGCAGCACTTGGAACTGATGAGGACTGTTAACAAGCAGAGGGGTTTTAGTCAACAACTGTATGAAAAGAGACAACATAGAAAGTGACTAAATAGAACACGTGGATGGGGTTACCTGCAAAATTCATCCTCATCTGCATATTTGACCAGCAGAGAGTGAGCACCTTCCACAGAGGGAGAGTAGGACACTGAATATGTCCCGTCTCCATTGTCTGTCACCTCGACAAGCTCCATCTTACCTGAAGAAAAAGGAGAAATAAACAACAACGCCACTTGGATATCTATGAATCTGCGGTCTATGACTCCTGTTCTGTTTAATATTTTCTGGAATCAAGTTAATAATCTTTGCATGAAAACACAGCAAACAAGGACAAAGGCACAGCCGCTGAGGGTAGCAAGCAGCTGAAAACCAGCGAGTTGGGTTGACCTTTTCATAATGGTTTTCACCTAATTGATGACACTGGGTTAAACCTTTCAGTGCAACTTCAGTGGTGTTTTCATAAACATACAGACGTCTGCTGATTTGTATGGCTGCCAATGGAAGATTTCCTCTACATTACAACATAGAGAGATAACTAGAAAAGAAAATTTCTAAGAAATTTTAAGTGTGCCTGCAGCTAGCTAAGTCTGTGCAACCTTGTGTAGCGGTTGGTGTTAGCATTAGCGTTATTAACATTAGCATTTTTTTGCATAAACTTTAACATTATTGTTCTTCATATGACACCACCCACATGTCTGTACGACAAACGGTTCACGAGAAAACGGGTCACTTCCTGTTTGGTGAGGGGCACTTCCTGTTTGGCGAAATAGGCCCCAATTAAGTTTAAGGACTCTTAATCTTGTCATTTGACGCAACCCGCGTGTCTGTATGACAAACGGTTCACGAGATCAAGGGTCTTTTCCTGTTTGGTGAGGGGCACTTCCTGTTTGGCGAAATAGGCCCCAATTAAGGTCATGGACGATTAATGAATTAAAGCTGCAAGCAGCGATGACCGGGCCCTCGCAGCTCTACCCACGTCACAAGGCCAGCAGCCAATCAGAAACCAAACAGGAAGTCAGCCATTTCGACTAATTAGTGGCGTTTTGGCGCATTTTTGGCCGTTATCACAGGTCGCACTTTAACGACAGTTTTGTGAGAAAAAAAAAGTTTTTTGAGAAAAAAAAAAGTTTTTTGAGAAAAAAAAAATTTTTGAGGAAAAAAAAAATTTTTTTGAGGAAAAATAAAATTGAGAAAAAAAAAATGTTTGAGAAAAAAAAATTTAGAAAAAAAAATTTTTGAGAAAAAAAAATTTGAGAAAAAAAAATTGAGAAAAAAAAATTTTTGAGAAAAAAAAAATTGAGAAAAAAAATTTTGAGAAAAAAAAATTTTGAGAAAAAATTTGAGAAAAAAAAAATTGAGAAAAAAAATTGAGAAAAAAAAATTTTGAGAAAAAAAAATTGAGAAAAAAAAATTTGAGAAAAAAAAATTTGAGAAAAAAAAAATTTGAGAAAAAAAAATTTTTTGAGAAAAAAATGTATGACACCAGCCGCGAGTCTGTACGACAAACGGTTCATGAATTATAGAGGCACTTCCTGTTTGGTGAAGGGCACTTCCTGTTATAGAGGGGGCGGGGCTTAATCAATTACAGCTCATCCCTATTGGCCGGAAAAAGACCAAAGTTGTGTGTGCATTTTAAAGTTTAAATCACGTTGCTAGGCAAAAGTATGGTAGAGTTATGTGGCGCCAAAGTTTCTGGTTTTTTTTCGGAGTCCCCCATTCTAAGTCAATGGGGTTTTTGGGCGTCGTTTTTTGCGAATTACATCGCAATCGTATCGCGGATCGGAAAGAAAAGTAATAGCACACCATTCCCGGCCGAGCCGCACATTTTGATGTATATTGCGGGGGTGGCGTAAATTGTGCGGCAGTTATTACGTGCCGAAATTTCCCCCATTCTAAGTCAATGGGGTTTTTGAGCGTCGTTTTTTGCGAATTACGTCGCAATGGTAACGCGGATCGGAAAGAAAAGTAATAGCACACCATTCCCGGCCGAGCCGCACGTTTTGATGTATATGTTGCGGCGGTGGTGTAAATTGTGCGGCAGTTATTACCGCACCAAATTTGTGGCGTTATTATTATCATTAAGTATGGCGGATTACAATAAGTGTTTTGCCATTGCGTTGCATGGCAGGCACACTTAATGACAATTGTGATAGTGTCTCTTCACATGGTATCCTTACCGTTTGGAGTCATAACAGCCACAGACTGTGGGATCTCTCCAGTCTTATTACAGCCTATCTTGAAGGTCTGAGGGGTCTGAGCACACACTCCTGCTTTCAGCGTTGGGTCCAAAACGTTCAGCTTGTTGGCATCATTGGTAGGCAGCACTTGGAAGTTGGACAAACTAAAACAGTGTGTAAGAAATCGGTAGTGCTTACATTGTGTATATTTCACATTTAATCATACAATGTGTTTTCTATTGTCATAATCTTACCAGCTAAAGTCCTCGTCACCATTATATTTCACCATAACAGAGTGAGCACCCTCCATTGAAGGAGAGTAGGGTACAGAGTACGTCCCATCCCCATTGTCTGTTACTTTCACCATCTCCATTTTACCTGTGATATGAATATTTCATATTCATCCATTATGAAAGGAATATAACTTATAGTCACTTATAGTTTTTAAAGGAATATTACTTACCACTAGGTGTCATAACAGCCACAGATTCTGGGGTCTCTCCAGTCTTACTACAGTCAATAGTGAAGGTCTGAGGGATTTGGGCACAGACTCCTGATTCCAGTCCTGGTACTGATACCTTCTTACTGGAATCACCAGGCAGCACTTGGAACTGATGAGGACTGAAACAAGCAGATGTGTTTTAGTCAATAATAGAGAGAGGAGTTTTGGAAGTCAAACTGACCAAATCAAAAATTTGATTTCTTTACCTGCAAAATTCATCCTCATCTGCATATTTGACCAGCAGAGAGTGAGCACCTTCCGCAGAGGGAGAGTAGGACACTGAATATGTCCCATCTCCATTGTCTGTCACCTCAACAAGCTCCATCTTACCTGGTTGAGGAAACAAATATAATAAATATTAAAAATACTTCTGTGTCTGTAGTGACACAGAAGTCATTTTTGTAATACCATCCTCACCAAAAGGTGTCATAACAGCCACACACTCTGGGCTCTCTCCAGTCTTGCTACAGTCAATAGTGAAGGTCTGAGGAACTTTGGCACACACTCCTGACTCCAGTCCTGGACCAGAGACTCTCAGTTCATGGGCATCAGTAGTGGGCAGCACTTGGAAGTCAGACAGACTGAAAATAAATACATGAATACATTGATTACAATTAAAATTAGGAGGAGCTTGGTTTTATTTGAAGGTGGTTGTTGTTACTTTTTTTTGGTAAGTGAAATAACTCAGCTTCTTTCAAAATAAACTCAATGATCTTACCATTTGAACTCATCGTCATCAGCATATTTAACCATGACAGAGTGAGCACCATCCATAGAAGGAGAGAAGGCAACAGAACATGTCCCATCACTGTTCTTGGTCACTTCCAACACTTCTATCTTACCTGAAAAACAAAACAAAACATGTACTTTAGGTCAGAACTAACCTCAGCTAAAGACATTCTTCATTGACAATTATTGTCTGCCGGTTCGAGCAGCCGTGCCCAGCTGGGGAGCTTACAAGCAGACAGGAGAAGTACAGATATTCAATTCTCATCAGGGACATTCTGGGCCCCTGATTCAGCCCGGGAAAAAGAGTTGGAGAGGCCCTCATTGCACGCTAACGCTGCTGCTACTCAAAGATTTGCCATTTCAGATCATGACAAGTGACAAGCCAGTGGGCCAATTACTGTACATGAGTTATATTTCGTCGTTGTTGGGTGGAAACCTTGTATGTCCAAAACCCTTTGTTTTGTATTTATCCTTTTAAAATGATTTAAACTAGTGAAAACAGCCGATCTACAAGCACACAACTGTGTGCTTGTAGATCTGTTGTTTTCACTACTTTTGTGCAACGGCCTTGTATGATGAAGCAGGTCTTTTGCGAAAAACATTATAAATGTGAAACTTGGAGATACGAGGTTTCTGCCCGACAGTGACGATTTACTTTGTTGGCCGCCCAGCCCGCAAAATGGAACGAAGGCTGACTTTTTATTTTTATTTTTTTCCTAATGGCCGGCCTGGACCGGCCGGGAATGAACCGGCCGTTCGGGAGTTGTCCCGCTTTTCCCAATGGCAAGCACGTCCCTGATTCTCATCTCTGGCAGCTTGTTTGTAAACTATTTATACATCTTACATAAGCAATAGTCCAGCAAATTGCTTAATTTTAATTGATTTCACAACTTTGTTTTCAATATTCATTAGTTCCATACAGTATTCAGTTTCTGAGATAGTGTGTACACAGAGTCCATGCCTACTTCGGAGCACAGCAGCACGCTTCTGGTTGGCTGCCGCTCTGTCTAGCGACACAAGTGGCTAGCAGCAAAGTTGAACTTTTCTCATATTTGACGCCTTGCTTTTAGCTGGCAAGTGGAATCGCTAGCCTGAAATTTCAAATTTGTTTCATATATTCTTTAAATGGCCGTGGTTAGATTTACAGGGACTGGAGCCAGGCTAGGTAGTGACTACTCTCAGTAAAGACAATGCATTGAAAATCAGCGCTTTCTCAGAATGCTGCTATATGACGCCTGAATCTCTCCATGGGGTATCAATTAATTGATCTGATGTGGGGAAGGTCACAGGTCATCTCTCACTGTCCCACTGAAATACCCAAGACTGTAAACAGACATTTCAGAGGAAGAGTCATTTATGATTAGGGGGCAACGTGACTTTAGATAAGCAGATGAGGCATTTTGATTATGTAATTTAAGTATGCTTTCGGTTGACAAGACAAGAACATTTAGGGACAAAAATCTTACCACTAGGTGTCATAACAGCCACAGATTCTGGGGTCTCTCCAGTCTCACTACAGTCAATAGTGAAGGTCTGTGGGATTTGGGCACAGACTCCTGATTCCAGTCCTGGTACTGATACTTTCACCTTCTTACTGTAATCACCAGGCAGCACTTGGAACTGATGTGGACTGTTAACAGACAAGTGAATTAATGAGCCAACTGTCGATCAGATAAACGTGCCACCCAAATTTGTCTTACTAAAGTTAATACAGGGATTTACCTGCAAAACTCATCTTCATCAGAATATTTCACCACCAGAGAATGAGCACCTTCTGTAGACGGGGTGTAGGTTATTGAGTATGTTCCATCTCCATTGTCTGAAACCTCAACAAGCTCCATTTTACCTGGTTGAAGAAATAAAAACAATTAAGGTAAATCAAAAATAAAACCACTTAAGACTCTACAGTGATATTCATTTAGGATATTAATATCATTTAAATGATCTCACCATCAGGTGTCATAACAGCCACACACTCTGGGCTCTCTCCAGTCTTGCTACAGTCAATAGTGAAGGTCTGAGGAACTTTGGCACAAACTCCTGACTCCGGTCCTGGACCAGAGACTCTCAGTTCATGGGCATCATTAGTGGGCAGCACTTGGAAGTCAGACAGACTGAAACACACAGTTGACCAAAAAAAAGCTACTTCAACTCGACTGAGCTTGAATTTGCATTACGCTTACTGTACACTGAGTGTGTCGTAAATAACCAAACAAAATGCTTTATACAGTAATTAAACAAACTGATCTTACCATTTGAACTCATCGTCATCTCCATATTTAACCATGACAGAGTGAGCACCATCCATAGAAGGAGAGAAGGCAACAGAACATGTCCCATCACTGTTCTTGGTCACTTCCAACACTTCTATCTTACCTGAAAATGTCACAACATACACTTTAAATATGATACATTTAAACTATCACTTTACTAAGTTACACTTTCACTTGACAAGACAAGGGATATTTTTAACACAGATCTCACCACTAGGTGTCATAACAGCCACAGATTCTGGTCTCTCTCCAGTCTTACTACAGTCAATAGTGAAGGTCTGAGGGATTTGGGCACAGACTCCTGATTCCAGTCCTGGTACTGATACTTTCACCTTCTTACTGGAATCACCAGGCAACACATGGAACTGCTGAGGACTGAAACAACAAACACAGGGGTTTTAGTCAACTGAGAAACAGATATTGTAGAGTCAAACTGACTTATTCAAACCCAAAGTAGATCTTTACCTGCAAAACTCGTCATCATCTGCATATTTGACCAGCAGAGAGTGAGCACCTTCCACAGAAGGAGAGTAGGACACTGAATATGTCCCGTCTCCATTGTCTGTCACCTCGACAAGCTCCATCTTACCTGAAAGAGAAAAAAGAAAATCACGCCACTTGAACATTTATGAATCTAATTGGCATGTCCATACGATATATAATCATGTATGGCTATAATTGACCTGGTTCACACTTTCTGAAATCAAGATCATAATTGTTTACATAAACCCAGCAAACAGGGACAGCAAACAGGGAAGATGTCTGATAACAAGGAAATAGTAATTGTAGTAATTGTTTCATATTAATTCATTTTACGCTAGTAACGTGACTTGTGTTTTCAGAAACATAGAGAAGTCTACTGATTTGTACGGCTGCCAATGGGACAGAGAAAATGTTGACAGCTGGGATATTGTTTCTTCATATGTTATCCTTACCATTTGGAGTCATAACAGCCACAGACTGTGGGATCTCTCCAGACTTATTACAGCCTATAGTGAAGGTCTGAGGGGTCTGAGCACACACTCCTGCTTTCAGCGCTGGGTCCAAAACGTTCAGCTTGTTGGCATCATTGGTAGGCAGCACTTGGAAGTTGGACAAACTAAAACAGTGTGTAAAATGTCAGTAGTGCTTGTGTATTTTGCATTCCATACTGTACAATATGTTTTCTATTTTCATAGTCTTACCAGCTAAAGTCCTCGTCACCATTATATTTCACCATAACAGAGTGAGCACCGTCCATGGAAGGTGAGTAGGGTACAGAGTACGTCCCATCCCCATTGTCTGTTACTTTCACCATCTCCATTTTACCTGTGATCACACACAAAAATATATAAATATTCCATATTCATCCACTAGGAAAGGAATATAGAGTGTTAGAGTATTAATGTTATATGTTACTCACCACTAGGTGTCATAACAGCCACAGATTCTGGGGTCTCTCCAGTCTCACTACAGTCAATAGTGAAGGTCTGAGGGATTTGGGCACAGACTCCTGATTCCAGTCCTGGTACTGATACTTCCACCTTCTTACTGGAATCACCAGGCAGCACTTGGAACTGATGAGGACTGAAACAAACACAGGGGTTTTAGTCCACTATAAAAAAATAAAAAAGAGACATCTGGAAGTCAAACTAGTGAGCAAATTAAGTAGAGTTTTACCTGCAAAACTCATCATCATCTGCATATTTGACCAGCAGAGAGTGAGCACCTTCCACAGAAGGAGAGTAGGACACTGAATATGTCCCGTCTCCATTGTCTGTCACCTCGACAAGCTCCATCTTACCTGGTTGAGGAAATAGAAATGAGAGATGAACAGTGACGGCACTTCAGAGACTATGAAGGAAGCACCCGAAGAACATTATTTAGGGGCCATATCCACAAAAAGGTTGTTTTGAGCTGCCAGTGCAAGAACCGGCTCATTTACAGAAAGGTAACCACAACCATGAGATGTAGATGTTTAGCGTTGTTTTATTTGTTCTAATAACGCAGATAAAATTACATTTAGATGAAATGACAGCAATGGTTGGTAGGTTTGATAGTTGGGGCAACTTGGGTGGTTTAATAAAATGTTCCATGCACTTAGTAAGAGCTCTGGACAAGATATCCAAAGCTCTCTCCACTCACATAATAATAATAATAATAACAATGCTTTCTGTGAACACGGCTCCTTAAATGTCATCCTCACCGTTTGGAGTCATAACAGCCACAGACTGTGGGATCTCTCCAGTCTTATTACAGCCTATAGTGAAGGTCTGAGGGATTTGAGCACACACTCCTGCTTTCAGTCTTGGGTCCAAGATGTCCAGCTTGTTGGCATCATTGGTAGGCAGCACTTGGAAGTTGGACAAACTGAAACAGTGTGTAAAAAAACAATAATGCTTACACTGTGTGTATTTCGCAATCCATACTGTACAATGTGTTTTCTATTTTTATAATCTTACCAGCTAAAGTCCTCGTCTCCATTATATTTCACCATTACAGAGTGAGCACCCTCCATGGAAGGAGAGTAGGGTACAGAGTACGTCCCATCACCATTGTCTGTTACTTTCACCATCTCCATTTTACCTGTGATAACACACAAATATATCAATATTCCATATTTTTAATATTAATATTAGTTTTTATATTTAAATACTATTGCTATTAAATGAATACTACTTACCACTGGGTGTCATAACAGCCACAGATTCTGGGGTCTCTCCAGTCTCACTACAGTCAATAGTGAAGGTCTGAGGGATTTGGGCACAGACTCCTGATTCCAGTCCTGGTACTGATACTTTCACCTTCTTACTGGAATCACCAGGCAGCACTTGGAACTGATGAGGACTGTTAACAAGCAGAGGGGTTTTAGTCAACAACTGTATGAAAAGAGACAACATAGAAAGTGACTAAATAGAACACGTGGATGGGGTTACCTGCAAAATTCATCCTCATCTGCATATTTGACCAGCAGAGAGTGAGCACCTTCCACAGAGGGAGAGTAGGACACTGAATATGTCCCGTCTCCATTGTCTGTCACCTCGACAAGCTCCATCTTACCTGAAGAAAAAGGAGAAATAAACAACAACGCCACTTGGATATCTATGAATCTGCGGTCTATGACTCCTGTTCTGTTTAATATTTTCTGGAATCAAGTTAATAATCTTTGCATGAAAACACAGCAAACAAGGACAAAGGCACAGCCGCTGAGGGTAGCAAGCAGCTGAAAACCAGCGGTTGACCTTTTCATAATGGTTTTCACCTAATTGATGACACTGGGTTAAACCTTTCAGTGCAACTTCAGTGGTGTTTTCATAAACATACAGACGTCTGCTGATTTGTATGGCTGCCAATGGAAGATTTCCTCTACATTACAACATAGAGAGATAATGACAATTGTGATAGTGTCTCTTCACATGGTATCCTTACCGTTTGGAGTCATAACAGCCACAGACTGTGGGATCTCTCCAGTCTTATTACAGCCTATCTTGAAGGTCTGAGGGGTCTGAGCACACACTCCTGCTTTCAGCGCTGGGTCCAAAACGTTCAGCTTGTTGGCATCATTGGTAGGCAGCACTTGGAAGTTGGACAAACTAAAACAGTGTGTAAGAAATCGGTAGTGCTTACATTGTGTATATTTCACATTTAATCATACAATGTGTTTTCTATTGTCATAATCTTACCAGCTAAAGTCCTCGTCACCATTATATTTCACCATAACAGAGTGAGCACCCTCCATTGAAGGAGAGTAGGGTACAGAGTACGTCCCATCCCCATTGTCTGTTACTTTCACCATCTCCATTTTACCTGTGATATGAATATTTCATATTCATCCATTATGAAAGGAATATAACTTATAGTCACTTATAGTTTTTAAAGGAATATTACTTACCACTAGGTGTCATAACAGCCACAGATTCTGGGGTCTCTCCAGTCTTACTACAGTCAATAGTGAAGGTCTGAGGGATTTGGGCACAGACTCCTGATTCCAGTCCTGGTACTGATACCTTCTTACTGGAATCACCAGGCAGCACTTGGAACTGATGAGGACTGAAACAAGCAGATGTGTTTTAGTCAATAATAGAGAGAGGAGTTTTGGAAGTCAAACTGACCAAATCAAAAATTTGATTTCTTTACCTGCAAAATTCATCCTCATCTGCATATTTGACCAGCAGAGAGTGAGCACCTTCCGCAGAGGGAGAGTAGGACACTGAATATGTCCCATCTCCATTGTCTGTCACCTCAACAAGCTCCATCTTACCTGGTTGAGGAAACAAATATAATAAATATTAAAAATACTTCTGTGTCTGTAGTGACACAGAAGTCATTTTTGTAATACCATCCTCACCAAAAGGTGTCATAACAGCCACACACTCTGGGCTCTCTCCAGTCTTGCTACAGTCAATAGTGAAGGTCTGAGGAACTTTGGCACACACTCCTGACTCCAGTCCTGGACCAGAGACTCTCAGTTCATGGGCATCAGTAGTGGGCAGCACTTGGAAGTCAGACAGACTGAAAATAAATACATGAATACATTGATTACAATTAAAATTAGGAGGAGCTTGGTTTTATTTGAAGGTGGTTGTTGTTACTTTTTTTTGGTAAATGAAATAACTCAGCTTCTTTCAAAATAAACTCAATGATCTTACCATTTGAACTCATCGTCATCAGCATATTTAACCATGACAGAGTGAGCACCATCCATAGAAGGAGAGAAGGCAACAGAACATGTCCCATCACTGTTCTTGGTCACTTCCAACACTTCTATCTTACCTGAAAAACAAAACAAAACATGTACTTTAGGTCAGAACTAACCTCAGCTAAAGACATTCTTCATTGACAATTATTGTCTGCCGGTTCGAGCAGCCGTGCCCAGCTGGGGAGCTTACAAGCAGACAGGAGAAGTACAGATATTCAATTCTCATCAGGGACATTCTGGGCCCCTGATTCAGCCCGGGAAAAAGAGTTGGAGAGGCCCTCATTGCACGCTAACGCTGCTGCTACTCAAAGATTTGCCATTTCAGATCATGACAAGTGACAAGCCAGTGGGCCAATTACTGTACATGAGTTATATTTCGTCGTTGTTGGGTGGAAACCTTGTATGTCCAAAACCCTTTGTTTTGTATTTATCCTTTTAAAATGATTTAAACTAGTGAAAACAGCCGATCTACAAGCACACAACTGTGTGCTTGTAGATCTGTTGTTTTCACTACTTTTGTGCAACGGCCTTGTATGATGAAGCAGCTCTTTTGCGAAAAACATTATAAATGTGAAACTTGGAGATACGAGGTTTCTGCCCGACAGTGACGATTTACTTTGTTGGCCGCCCAGCCCGCAAAATGGAACGAAGGCTGACTTTTTTTTTTTTTTTTTTCCTAATGGCCGGCCTGGACCGGCCGGGAATGAACCGGCCGTTCGGGAGTTGTCCCGCTTTTCCCAATGGCAAGCACGTCCCTGATTCTCATCTCTGGCAGCTTGTTTGTAAACTATTTATACATCTTACATAAGCAATAGTCCAGCAAATTGCTTAATTTTAATTGATTTCACAACTTTGTTTTCAATATTCATTAGTTCCATACAGTATTCAGTTTCTGAGATAGTGTGTACACAGAGTCCATGCCTACTTCGGAGCACAGCAGCACGCTTCTGGTTGGCTGCCGCTCTGTCTAGCGACACAAGTGGCTAGCAGCAAAGTTGAACTTTTCTCATATTTGACGCCTTGCTTTTAGCTGGCAAGTGGAATCGCTAGCCTGAAATTTCAAATTTGTTTCATATATTCTTTAAATGGCCGTGGTTAGATTTACAGGGACTGGAGCCAGGCTAGGTAGTGACTACTCTCAGTAAAGACAATGCATTGAAAATCAGCGCTTTCTCAGAACGCTGCTATATGACGCCTGAATCTCTCCATGGGGTATCAATTAATTGATCTGATGGGGGGAAGGTCACAGGTCATCTCTCACTGTCCCACTGAAATACCCAAGACTGTAAACAGACATTTCAGAGGAAGAGTCATTTATGATTAGGGGGCAACGTGACTTTAGATAAGCAGATGAGGCATTTTGATTATGTAATTTAAGTATGCTTTCGGTTGACAAGACAAGAACATTTAGGGACAAAAATCTTACCACTAGGTGTCATAACAGCCACAGATTCTGGGGTCTCTCCAGTCTCACTACAGTCAATAGTGAAGGTCTGTGGGATTTGGGCACAGACTCCTGATTCCAGTCCTGGTACTGATACTTTCACCTTCTTACTGTAATCACCAGGCAGCACTTGGAACTGATGTGGACTGTTAACAGACAAGTGAATTAATGAGCCAACTGTCAATCAGATAAACGTGCCACCCAAATTTGTCTTACTAAAAGTAATACAAGTATTTACCTGCAAAACTCATCTTCATCAGAATATTTCACCACCAGAGAATGAGCACCTTCTGTAGACGGGGTGTAGGTTATTGAGTATGTTCCATCTCCATTGTCTGAAACCTCAACAAGCTCCATTTTACCTGGTTGAAGAAATAAAAACAATTAAGGTAAATCAAAAATAAAACCACTTAAGACTCTACAGTGATATTCATTTAGGATATTAATATCATTTAAATGATCTCACCATCAGGTGTCATAACAGCCACACACTCTGGGCTCTCTCCAGTCTTGCTACAGTCAATAGTGAAGGTCTGAGGAACTTTGGCACAAACTCCTGACTCCGGTCCTGGACCAGAGACTCTCAGTTCATGGGCATCATTAGTGGGCAGCACTTGGAAGTCAGACAGACTGAAACACACAGTTGACCAAAAAAAAGCTACTTCAACTCGACTGAGCTTGAATTTGCATTACGCTTACTGTACACTGAGTGTGTCGTAAATAACCAAACAAAATGCTTTATACAGTAATTAAACAAACTGATCTTACCATTTGAACTCATCGTCATCTCCATATTTAACCATGACAGAGTGAGCACCATCCATAGAAGGAGAGAAGGCAACAGAACATGTCCCATCACTGTTCTTGGTCACTTCCAACACTTCTATCTTACCTGAAAATGTCACAACATACACTTTAAATATGATACATTTAAACTATCACTTTACTAAGTTACACTTTCACTTGACAAGACAAGGGATATTTTTAACACAGATCTCACCACTAGGTGTCATAACAGCCACAGATTCTGGTCTCTCTCCAGTCTTACTACAGTCAATAGTGAAGGTCTGAGGGATTTGGGCACAGACTCCTGATTCCAGTCCTGGTACTGATACTTTCACCTTCCTCCTGGAATCACCAGGCAACACATGGAACTGCTGAGGACTGAAACAACAAACACAGGGGTTTTAGTCAACTGAGAAACAGATATTGTAGAGTCAAACTGACTTATTCAAACCCAAAGTAGATCTTTACCTGCAAAACTCGTCATCATCTGCATATTTGACCAGCAGAGAGTGAGCACCTTCCACAGAAGGAGAGTAGGACACTGAATATGTCCCGTCTCCATTGTCTGTCACCTCGACAAGCTCCATCTTACCTGAAAGAGAAAAAAGAAAATCACGCCACTTGAACATTTATGAATCTAATTGGCATGTCCATACGATATATAATCATGTATGGCTATAATTGACCTGGTTCACACTTTCTGAAATCAAGATCATAATTGTTTACATAAACCCAGCAAACAGGGACAGCAAACAGGGAAGATGTCTGATAACAAGGAAATAGTAATTGTAGTAATTGTTTCATATTAATTCATTTTACGCTAGTAACGTGACTTGTGTTTTCAGAAACATAGAGAAGTCTACTGATTTGTACGGCTGCCAATGGGACAGAGAAAATGTTGACAGCTGGGATATTGTTTCTTCATATGTTATCCTTACCATTTGGAGTCATAACAGCCACAGACTGTGGGATCTCTCCAGACTTATTACAGCCTATAGTGAAGGTCTGAGGGGTCTGAGCACACACTCCTGCTTTCAGCGCTGGGTCCAAAACGTTCAGCTTGTTGGCATCATTGGTAGGCAGCACTTGGAAGTTGGACAAACTAAAACAGTGTGTAAAATGTCAGTAGTGCTTGTGTATTTTGCATTCCATACTGTACAATATGTTTTCTATTTTCATAGTCTTACCAGCTAAAGTCCTCGTCACCATTATATTTCACCATAACAGAGTGAGCACCGTCCATGGAAGGTGAGTAGGGTACAGAGTACGTCCCATCCCCATTGTCTGTTACTTTCACCATCTCCATTTTACCTGTGATCACACACAAAAATATATAAATATTCCATATTCATCCACTAGGAAAGGAATATAGAGTGTTAGAGTATTAATGTTATATGTTACTCACCACTAGGTGTCATAACAGCCACAGATTCTGGGGTCTCTCCAGTCTCACTACAGTCAATAGTGAAGGTCTGAGGGATTTGGGCACAGACTCCTGATTCCAGTCCTGGTACTGATACTTCCACCTTCTTACTGGAATCACCAGGCAGCACTTGGAACTGATGAGGACTGAAACAAACACAGGGGTTTTAGTCCACTATAAAAAAATAAAAAAGAGACATCTGGAAGTCAAACTAGTGAGCAAATTAAGTAGAGTTTTACCTGCAAAACTCATCATCATCTGCATATTTGACCAGCAGAGAGTGAGCACCTTCCACAGAAGGAGAGTAGGACACTGAATATGTCCCGTCTCCATTGTCTGTCACCTCGACAAGCTCCATCTTACCTGGTTGAGGAAATAGAAATGAGAGATGAACAGTGACGGCACTTCAGAGACTATGAAGGAAGCACCCGAAGAACATTATTTAGGGGCCATATCCACAAAAAGGTTGTTTTGAGCTGCCAGTGCAAGAACCGGCTCATTTACAGAAAGGTAACCACAACCATGAGATGTAGATGTTTAGCGTTGTTTTATTTGTTCTAATAACGCAGATAAAATTACATTTAGATGAAATGACAGCAATGGTTGGTAGGTTTGATAGTTGGGGCAACTTGGGTGGTTTAATAAAATGTTCCATGCACTTAGTAAGAGCTCTGGACAAGATATCCAAAGCTCTCTCCACTCACATAATAATAATAATAATAACAATGCTTTCTGTGAACACGGCTCCTTAAATGTCATCCTCACCGTTTGGAGTCATAACAGCCACAGACTGTGGGATCTCTCCAGTCTTATTACAGCCTATAGTGAAGGTCTGAGGGATTTGAGCACACACTCCTGCTTTCAGTCTTGGGTCCAAGATGTCCAGCTTGTTGGCATCATTGGTAGGCAGCACTTGGAAGTTGGACAAACTGAAACAGTGTGTAAAAAAACAATAATGCTTACACTGTGTGTATTTCGCAATCCATACTGTACAATGTGTTTTCTATTTTTATAATCTTACCAGCTAAAGTCCTCGTCTCCATTATATTTCACCATTACAGAGTGAGCACCCTCCATGGAAGGAGAGTAGGGTACAGAGTACGTCCCATCACCATTGTCTGTTACTTTCACCATCTCCATTTTACCTGTGATAACACACAAATATATCAATATTCCATATTTTTAATATTAATATTAGTTTTTATATTTAAATACTATTGCTATTAAATGAATACTACTTACCACTGGGTGTCATAACAGCCACAGATTCTGGGGTCTCTCCAGTCTCACTACAGTCAATAGTGAAGGTCTGAGGGATTTGGGCACAGACTCCTGATTCCAGTCCTGGTACTGATACTTTCACCTTCTTACTGGAATCACCAGGAAGCACTTGGAACTGATGAGGACTGTTAACAAGCAGAGGGGTTTTAGTCAACAACTGTATGAAAAGAGACAACATAGAAAGTGACTAAATAGAACACGTGGATGGGGTTACCTGCAAAATTCATCCTCATCTGCATATTTGACCAGCAGAGAGTGAGCACCTTCCACAGAGGGAGAGTAGGACACTGAATATGTCCCGTCTCCATTGTCTGTCACCTCGACAAGCTCCATCTTACCTGAAGAAAAAGGAGAAATAAACAACAACGCCACTTGGATATCTATGAATCTGCGGTCTATGACTCCTGTTCTGTTTAATATTTTCTGGAATCAAGTTAATAATCTTTGCATGAAAACACAGCAAACAAGGACAAAGGCACAGCCGCTGAGGGTAGCAAGCAGCTGAAAACCAGCGAGTTGGGTTGACCTTTTCATAATGGTTTTCACCTAATTGATGACACTGGGTTAAACCTTTCAGTGCAACTTCAGTGGTGTTTTCATAAACATACAGACGTCTGCTGATTTGTATGGCTGCCAATGGAAGATTTCCTCTACATTACAACATAGAGAGATAATGACAATTGTGATAGTGTCTCTTCACATGGTATCCTTACCGTTTGGAGTCATAACAGCCACAGACTGTGGGATCTCTCCAGTCTTATTACAGCCTATAGTGAAGGTCTGAGGGATTTGAGCACACACTCCTGCTTTCAGTCTTGGGTCCAAGATGTCCAGCTTGTTGGCATCATTGGTAGGCAGCACTTGGAAGTTGGACAAACTGAAACAGTGTGTAAAAAAACAATAATGCTTACACTGTGTGTATTTCGCAATCCATACTTTACAATGTGTTTTCTATTTTTATAATCTTACCAGCTAAAGTCCTCGTCTCCATTATATTTCACCATTACAGAGTGAGCACCCTCCATGGAAGGAGAGTAGGGTACAGAGTACGTCCCATCACCATTGTCTGTTACTTTCACCATCTCCATTTTACCTGTGATAACACACAAATATATCAATATTACATATTTTTAATATTAATATTAGTTTTTATATTTAAATACTATTGCTATTAAATGAATACTACTTACCACTGGGTGTCATAACAGCCACAGATTCTGGGGTCTCTCCAGTCTTACTACAGTCAATAGTGAAGGTCTGAGGGATTTGGGCACAGACTCCTGATTCCAGTCCTGGTACTGATACCTTCTTACTGGAATCACCAGGCAGCACTTGGAACTGATGAGGACTGTTAACAAACAAGCAAATTAATGAGCAGACTGTCAGGCAAATAAATGCACCATCCTAATTTTAATTACTAAAATAAATGCAGGCATTTACCTGCAAAACTCATCTTCATCAGAATATTTCACCACCAGAGAATGAGCACCTTCTGTAGACGGGGTGTAGGTTATTGAGTATGTTCCATCTCCATTGTCTGAAACCTCAACAAGCTCCATTTTACCTGGTTGAAGGAATAACATGAAATTGAGATAAATAGTCCTATATCACCCAGGCTCATCCATCCGAACGCAGGATTATGATGTGCCTGCCCAAGGGTGGATAATTCAACAGCAGCAACGAATGCCGGGTAATAAGTTGTTGATCACATATCCATAGCTTTATTTATTCACAAAGGCACAAGAAAATAGCATCTGATCAACACTAACCAGCTAAACCCAGTTGGCTATCCTTGGACCCCTCCATTTTCCCCCAAATAAAGTTGATCTACAAGCTCACAATTTATCACAAAGTGACACGTTGTGAGCTTGTATATCTTCTATTGTCTCCTAAGGTTCACCTATTATACCTAGAATAGGGCATTGCTTCTCAAAGTGGGGTCTGGGGACCTCCAGGGGTCCTTGGAGGGGTTCCAGGGGATCCCCAACAAAAGTAGTTAATATAGCATCAAGCTTGTACATCTGCCATTTTGGAAAATATTTGAAAAATATCAAATTAAATAATTACATAATTTTTCTTTTCTGTGGGTCCCTGGCAGGCTGGCACAAATCATTTTCAGATGGGGGTTGTCCACGGCCAAATCAATTTGGAGGTCTTTGACAGGTTTGAGAACCACTGCTCTAGGGTTGAAGTGGTTAAGTTGATATATTGAGATAACATGGGATTCAGTGATAGTGTGTGGAGACTGTTGGCTCAGAACATGGAAGGTGCTGCAAGCGTGTCTCCCCTTTGTTAGTACACAGCCGTCAACAGTCAAAGGACAATGTTGTCCACTCTATACGTTGATTCCTTTGTACACGGATAAACTCCAGTGTCTCCCCAGATGTAAACTGTACAACAAGGGTTCCCAAACTTTTCAGGCCCGGGACCACCACACCCCCACATACTATCAACTGGGGACACTCTACCCTGATAAGCAGGAGTTGAGCCATTACATTGAATTTGATCCAAAGATAAATATTGTGAAAATAGCCTAACTATAAGGTCATAACACCTTGCAATGTAAGGCATTGTTGCCTCTTTCTTAGGTAATAGTTGTCAATTTGGCCAATGTTTGACCTTCTTTATAACCCCTAGGGAAGACACATCAACTGACCCATCAGCGCAAGCATATCTCCCTCCCTAGTTCCTTTTATTACTCCCCTCGCCCATGGCAAATAGAGGCTGGGACGTGATAAACGTTAATACTTTTGATGCTTTTGTGTGACGTTGTAGTGTGATCAAGCAGGGCATTCATTTATGAAAAAACAAAAGGTTAGAAAATAAGATAAGAGTTTTCTGCCTGACAGCAACAATAATATAAATACTATCCTCACCATCAGGTGTCATAACAGCCACACACTCTGGGCTCTCTCCAGTCTTGCTACAGTCAATAGTGAAGGTCTGAGGAACTTTGGCACACACTCCTGACTCCAGTCCTGGACCAGAGACTCTCAGTTCATTGGCATCATTAGTGGGCAGCACTTGGAAGTCAGACAGACTGAAACACACAGTTGATGGAAAATAGTCATGCAAATGGGGAGCATCATTTTGCATTATGATATCAGTGTTTTGCAAATATCACAACGCTAATACAATCCCAATGAATAAATGAATACATCTTAAATCAAAATTGCAATGACCGTACCTTTTGAACTCATCGTCATCTGCATATTTAACCATGACAGAGTGAGCACCATCCATAGAAGGAGAGAAGGCAACAGAACATGTCCCATCACTGTTCTTGGTCACTTCCAACACTTCTATCTTACCTGAAAATGTCACAACATACACTTTAGACATTTTAAATATTACTTCTTTCACCACATGAACTCTAAAGATTAAGCAAAAACAAGCATATTGAGCAAAAAGTATCAGCTCTACAAGTTCACAACACATTGTGTTGCGAGCAACTTGCAACCTGTTATGAGGTTGTAGATTGTGTATTTTCAATGTTCAACGTACAACAAAGCATGTACTATATGGGATTTAATTGTTTAAATTGCACTTTCACTGGAACAGTCAAGGAACATTTGTAACACAGATCTCACCACTAGGTGTCATAACAGCCACAGATTCTGGGGTCTCTCCAGTCTCACTACAGTCAATAGTGAAGGTCTGAGGGATTTTGGCACAGACTCCTGATTCCAGTCCTGGTACTGATACTTTCACCTTCTTACTGGAATCACCAGGCAGCACTTGGAACTGATGAGGACTGAAACAAACAATAAAATAAAAAGAATGAACAGACTGTCAGTGAAATAAACACACCACACTATTATTATTATTATCATCACTATTATTTATTTTATTTTATTTTACAAAAATCAAACCTCAGTTCGAATTGAAGCGGTGGACAGATAAAACTTCTATTCTGAATGTATTTGGAGAGCTGGTATGACAGTTGGTATAATAGGTTTAAAAAATAAAATAGATTAAAACACATACATTAAAATAAGAATTTGTAATTAAATAAATACATAAATAAATATAAGTGTTTAAATAAGACAGATAAACCCTGAAGGCCAAATTATCATGTGAAGCTTGACCAATCCTCAAAGTATCCATTCATCTGACCGGGAGGGACACCGCACACATATTCTAGATGTACAGGACATATAAAGCCTATTCATTCTGAACTGAAATGACCATATATGGACATGGGACACACATTTTGCTTTTTGAAAAAGCCTATTCATTCTGGACTGATATTTTACACGTACGGGACAGGAAAAACCTGTTCATTCTGGCCTGGAGTGACCATATATGGACATAAGGTAACGGACATTCTGTTTTTGAAAAACCCTGTTCATTCTGGACTGAGATCACCATATATGGTAATTAAAAGGACATTCTGTTTTTGAAAAAGCCTGTTCATTCTGGACTGAAATGGACATATATGGGCGTGATACACACAAAGCCATTCATTGGAAGCGGTTTCCACCGCTTCAAAAAACAAGTATTTACCTGCAAAACTCATCTTCATCAGAATATTTCACCACCAGAGAATGAGCACCTTCTGTAGACGGGGTGTAGGTTATTGAGTATGTTCCATCTCCATTGTCTGAAACCTCAACAAGCTCCATTTTACCTGGTTGAAGAAATACGATTAAGAGAAAAAAAAGAATACAACCACTTAAGACTCCACAATGATATTAATTTAGGAAATTAATAACATTTAAATGATCTCACCATCAGGTGTCATAACAGCCACACACTCTGGGCTCTCTCCAGTCTTGCTACAGTCAATAGTGAAGGTCTGAGGAACTTTGGCACACACTCCTGACTCCAGTCCTGGACCAGAGACTTCATTGGCATCATTAGTGGGCAGCACTTGGAAGTTAGACAGACTGAAACGCAGTGGACACAAATTGTAAACTTCAACTTGAATATGCTTGATTGTGTATTATGCTTACAGTGTGTGGTAATTAAAAGAACAGAATGTTTCCAATACAAACTCAATCATCTTACCATTTGAACTCGTCGTCATCTGCATATTTAACCATGACAGAGTGAGCACCATCCATAGAAGGAGAGAAGGCAACAGAACATGTCCCATCACTGTTCTTGGTCACTTTCAACATTTCTATTTTACCTGAAAATTAAGATCACAAAAATACACTTTAGACATAAGGAAATATTAGTTTATTAAGTTACACTTTAAATGTTAAGACAGGGGACAGATCTCACCACTGGGTGTCATAACAGCCACAGATTCTGGGGTCTCTCCAGTCTCACTACAGTCAATAGTGAAGGTCTGAGGGATTTGGGCACAGACTCCTGATTCCAGTCCTGGTACTTTCACCTTCTTACTGGAATCACCAGGCAGCACTTGGAACTGATGAGGACTGAACAATAATGCAATAAATATCACGCTATATATATTTTAATGTATAAGACATTATACATACACAGTTTTTCTTTCATGTGTGGAATAAATACCTGACAAATTCATCGTCATCTGCATATTTGACAATCACAGAGTGAGCACCTTCCAGACTAGGAGTGTAGACCACTGAATATGTCCCATCTCCATTGTCTGTCACTGGAACAAGCTCCATCCTACCTGAATCATTAGAAATTGAAGGGCATTTACGATTAGTAAATGTTTTAATAAAACCAGAACTTGAAACATCAAATCTACGGGAAAATCCCGTTTGGCCGGTGTCCCAATAGGGCGGTGTAGCGCCGGCGAAGTGGACCAACAGGGGCAAACGTACGAACGGGCTCTCCTACCGTACTGATGAGCAATACAATGGTTATATGTGACAGTTATTGTCCACGACATTGCAAGCGGCGCGAAGGCCAGCAGACCTTGGTCCTGCTCTTCGCGCCCGAGCGCCGCAGGCGCGAGTGCCCGCCGGCCGCGCGAGTTACGAAGCCGTGGTGAATGCAATCGTTATATTTATGCCCAGGCAAGCGCACGATAAACGCATGAATGGGATGAAGATCGCTTGCTTTACAGTCTGTTGGAAAGGCTCCCCCACCGCCTTATCGCTGCACCGCCCTATCGGGATACCGGCCAAACGGGACTAGCCCAAATCTACAAGCTCACAACGCATCACATTGTGAGCTTGCAAACCGGATATTTGCAGCAAAAAGATTTGGTGTAGATGGAAAGAGATGAAGGACCAAGTGTAGCAGAGTGAACCAGAGCCTGAATTCCAAAAGACTAATATAAGGGACAATTCCTTCTTAGGCTAGTGGTTAATGTATTTGTCTTTAGTGTCCCTTCCCCACACAGGAAACCCGGGTTCAAATCCCGGGTTACACAAGCACAGAGCTGACACCAGTCAAGTTGATCTAATTATGGAGAGTTGAAGCGGTAAAACTAGATAAAACAAGAATAATGATGACGCTCACCGCTTGGCGTCCTGACAGCCACAAACTCCGGTGGCTCCCCGGTCTTACTGCAGTCAACAGTGAAGGTCTGAGGGGCCTGAAGCAAGCACTGTCCTGACTCCACCACATTGAAGTCGAAGGGCCTGTGGTGAAGTAATGAATACATCCACAAATAATGACATAAACAGGGACAAAATATATTTAAATAAAAAATCATAAATCATTGTCTTTTTTTTTTTTGGGTTCCCAAACTTTTCAGGTCGAGACCCAAAAGAGAGATTGGATGTTTGCCCGGGAGCCAAACTAGTGAAAACAGAAGACCGGCTATTTTCACTACTTACATTTGTTTTCTAATTGATTGGATTTCATAGATTTTTTCTTTTCTTTATTATATATTTTTTCATTCATGAAAAGCTTAGCTTTTGCGGGAATGTTTTTTGAAAATGTTTTGACAAAGTGTAGATAACAAAAAATGAAGGGATCCATACATAAAAATATGTGTTTGGGAACCAGTGAATTGAAGAGTCTCACATTCTCACCTATTAAACTCCTCTTCGTCTGTATATTTGACCACCAGGGAGTGAGGGCCCTCCATGGAGGGAGAGTAGGCCACTGAATATGTCCCGTCTCCGTTGTCTGTCACCTCCACAAGCTCCATCTTACCTGGTTGATAGTTTTAGCAATCAGTTATTGGATCAGGGCTTCACAAACTTTTTAATTCCAAGGACCCCTAAATAACCAGCTCAGTGGCCTTGTGGTTAGAGTGTAAGCCCTGAGACTGGGAGGTTGGGGTCATACCAAAAGACTCTGAAAAATGGAACCCAGTGCCTCCCTGCTTGGCAATCAGCATTAAGGGTTGGGTTGGGGGTAAGTCCCTGCGACATACTAGCGTCATGTCCAAGGGGTGTACTTGTACATCAAGTTGCCTCACGCAAAACAGGAGATAGGCTCCTGCCCTGTGGGCCGGTCAGGCTTACTTACTACTTACCCCTAAATAGCCTGATTGCTGACTGCTGCCCCTCTATGGAAAAATGGCTTAAAGTAAGTAAGTAAGTACTATAAGTAAGTACAAAAATAAATAGGTGACCTATTATTGTTGCTAGTTTTGTTGTTTGAAGATTTCTGAACCTGAAATTGAAAGTGGTTAAGCTGGGGCAAAAAATCTAATTGTCATTTTAATATTTCTATTTTTTTCATTTTCCTCTCATTTCTAACTGGCCCGCCAAGAGCCCCCCTCCCCCTGGGAGTCCCCTCTTGGGGGCCTCGGCCCCCTCTTTGAGATCCCATGGATATTAGATTGCACACATCTTGCTTTTATTTGGACAATTATCTTCACACTCTAATGCTTACCATGTGGCGTCATGACAGCCACACACTCGGGGCTCTCTCCGGTCTTGCTGCAGGCGATGGTGAAGGTCTGGGGGGCTTTGGAGCACGCGCCTGACTCAAGCCCTGGACATGAGACCTGCAGCGCCTTGGCATCATTGGTAGGCAGCACTTGGAACTCAACTGGACTGTTGGAATATAGTATGTATGAACATTAAGACCTGGAATTATTTTATACTCTAGCTATTGAAAAATAGCAGATATACAAGCTCACAGCGCGGCACCGAGTGCCGCGCTGTGAGCTTGTAGATCTGCTATTTTTGAAAAATCATGAAAATCTTTGAATATATATATTTTTCAAAGCAAACTTTTGTAACTCAAATCTCTGCTTCTGAGGGTCCCTGGAACAACATATTTTGAGATGGTGGTCGGCGGCCAAATACATATAATTCTAGGGGTCCTTGACATGAACATTTTTGAGAACCACTGATTTAGAAGAAGGATTTAGAAGACATTTATAGAATCGGGTCAATATATTCAAAGACTTGAACAGATTTTATAGATTTTTCAAAAATAGCAGATCTACAAGCTCGCAGCGTGGCACTCGGTGCCACGCTGTGAGCTTGTATATCTGCTATATTTTAATAGTTACAACATAAAATAATGGTTAAAGTAATAATGGAATAATGTGTTCCAGGTCTGATGGACAATTATGTTCAAGATGAAATGTAACCACTAAAATGCAGTTCCGCATCAAGTCAACATCAGTCCCAAAAATATGAATTACAAATACTGTACAAATGCACATAATTGAAGGCACTCATTTCGAGTCCTGACAGAGCAAGAGAATGGGTGAGGTCTACTAAGGTCTCTTCCTCGAGAACAATGTGCCACTTCCAACGGATAATGGATGTACAGTACAGTGTGCGTTTGTTACGCCACAAGTTGGACGACCGCCAAGTTTACACACGCACGGTCGCACGCCATTACAGATGAATGCACAGCAGAGCACATGAATGGGAGATCTGCAAGATCTTGACAACTCGATACAAACTGTTGCCATTGAAAAGAATGCTTTTGTGTGCAATGTCGACGCCGCTGATGGAATGCGGCCCTACGGACCGAGTCAGCTCAATATAAATGTTGCTATTGTAAACAGTGCAGGCGCACCTTGAGCACCATGAGACGCGCCTGAGCAAGGTATTAGCTGAGCCTGTGAACATAGTACATGTGCTCTGGATTTATCCTCCTTACTATTAGGAGCAGTGGGTGCTATTCAATAAAGCCCCGGGGAGCAATTAGGGGGGAGCAATTATTAAGTGTCTTGCTCAAGGACAAAATATACTGGGCAGACAGTGGGAATGTAAGATTACTTTCTGTTATAATCTAATTTAGTTACAATCTACTGCATATGGTTAAGGGCAATACATACTCCTTTCCGACTCCGAGGTACAAACTTGTGTTCTGAAATGGAGGCGATAAACTACAAATTGCATCATGATGATAATGATGAGACCGCCCAGAAAAGTGAAGCTTTTGGTCATGCTTCATCACAATATCTAATATAAAGGTAAGATGGAATTCATTTCCCAGTGGATTCCTGGTGATTCCTTGCAATTGCCCAGAATTGCACCTTTCTAGTTTTTGACTGTATTACATTTTACATTGTATTAAATGCTATTATTTGTTGTGGGCTCGGTGAAAGCAAGCACACGTATGTTAACTTCATTATTTCTTTATTTATATATCAGTCAGTCAAGTTCTCCTCAAAACTTTGTACGGACAGTACAAAGGCAGGGCCCTTAGCCAATGAGGTGCAGCCATACATGGTGTTAATCTTTGTGCCCATACATGGTGTTATATGCAAGCCCACACTGTTTCGTGGAACAGTATTTCTAGTGTATTATGTATTGCATTTCTGCAGTCACCTGCGAAACTCCTCTTCATCTGCGTATTTAACTACCAGAGAGTGAGCGCCATCCATAGAGGGGGTGTAGGGAACTGAATATGTGCCGTCACCGTTGTCTGTCACTGGAACCACTTCCATTTTACCTGGCCAGATGAACGACATCACAACATTAGTATGGACAGTGAGTGGGACATGTTTACAGATTTAACATAAAATGATAAATGTACATGGTCTCCACATGCCCACAGGATCCAGCACCAAAGCCTCTTCCTCGGACAAGGGAGAGTGACAAAAACAACACCGTTTTTGTCTTAGTATTTGTCTCTGCCCAGCTTGTGCTTTATTCACTGTTTGCCTGCATTTCTAAATATTTTATTATCGGATTTATTGGGTACGGACGGTACTCGAACCGACGATGCTCTGTCAGGCTACATTGAGCCTAGACCGCTAAGCCAGCGATCGGGGCCGCTTGCCATCATTGCAATGGTGCCTTCATCTAAGCTTTACACAGCTCAAAACCTATTTTTTCCACACTTACTGCTAGTTGAAATTTGAATTTCTGTGTTGTTATTCATACGTCTTCACTGTTTTGCCTGATTTACAGCCTTTTATTGCTGTTATTCTTATGATGCTTCATGCCTTTGTTTTACATTTTTTGCTTTGTTGTTAAAGGAATAATTTGATTATAATAAATGTACCCCCCATTGATTATGGATGTTTTGTCTTAGGAATGCGACACATACAAAAAGATATTATTGAACTCAAGTCTCCAGGGCGTGAGTAATCAATAGAAAAAAGGTAATTTTGGGGGTGAACTACTCCTTTAATTTCTTGTCATGAAAGGTGCTATACAAATAGAGTGTATCATAACTACTCCTTTAAATTCTCGTCATGAAAGGTGCTATACAAATAGAGTGTATCATTATTATTATCATTTACAATGTGTGTCACATTCAGAATGTATTACTTTGCTTACCATCAGGTGTCATAACAGCCACAGATTCTGGGGCCTCCCCTGTCTCGCTGCAGTCAACAGTGAACGTCTGAGGAAGCATGGCACACACTCCTGACTCCAGTCCCGGAAGCGCCACTTTCACCTGGTTGGCATCTTTACTTGGCAGCACTTTGAATGCAATGGGGCTTTGATTGATGAGAAAGGCAGGAGATGAATGCAATTAATGACTGGTTAATTAGTAATAAATCACACAAAGACTGGACCACATGGCTCGGGAACAGCATGGCTGCTTACTTACGAGATCATTTAGCGACCTCCAACCTGGTCGCAACCTGGTCGGTAGTTTTCACCGACCGGGTCGCTAAATCTACCGACCGGGTCGCTAAATCTACCGACCGGGTCGCTAAATCTACCAACCGGGCTGCTAAATCTACCAACCGGGCTGCTAAATCACCGACCAGGTCGCTAGATCTACCGACCGGGTCGCTAGATCTACCGACCGGGTCACTAAATCTACCAACCGGTCTGCAAATTCACCGACCGGGCCAGGTCGGTGATTTAGCGGCCCGGTCGGTAGATTTAGCGACCCAGTCGCTGAAAACTACCGACCAGGTTGCAACCCGGTTGGAGGTCGCTAAATGATCTCGCCCTCTCTCCTCAAATCTCTGCTTCTGAGGGTCCCTGGAACAACATATTTTGAGATGGTGGTCGGCGGCCAAATACATATAATTCTAGGGGTCCTTGACATGAACATTTTTGAGAACCACTGATTTAGAAGAAGGATTTAGAAGACATTTATAGAATCGGGTCAATATATTCAAAGACTTGCACACATTTTATAGATTTTTCAAAAATAGCAGATCTACAAGCTCGCAGCGTGGCACTCGGTGCCACGCTGTGAGCTTGTATATCTGCTATATTTTAATAGTTACAACATAACATAATGGTTAAAGTAATAATGGTCTGATGGACAATTATGTTCAAGATGAAATGTAACCAGTTCCGCATCAAGTCAACATCAGTCCCAAAAATATGAATTACAAATACTGTACAAATGCACATAATTGAAGGCACTCATTTTGAGTCCTGACAGAGCAAGAGACTGGGTGAGGTCTACTAAGGTCTCTTCCTCGAGAACAATGTGCCACTTCCAACGGATAATGGATGTACAGTACAGTGTGCGTTTGTTACGCCACAAGTTGGACGACCGCCAAGTTTACACACGCACGGTCGCACGCCATTACAGATGAATGCACAGCAGAGCACATGAATGGGAGATCTGCAAGATCTTGACAACTCGATACAAACTGTTGCCATTGAAAAGAATGCTTTTGTGTGCAATGTCGACGCCGCTGATGGAATGCGGCCCTACGGACCGAGTCAGCTCAATATAAATGTTGCTATTGTAAACAGTGCAGGCGCACCTTGAGCACCATGAGACGCGCCTGAGCAAGGTATTAGCTGAGCCTGTGAACATAGTACATGTGCTCTGGATTTATCCTCCTTACTATTAGGAGCAGTGGGTGCTATTCAATAAAGCCCCGGGGAGCAATTAGGGGGGAGCAATTATTAAGTGTCTTGCTCAAGGACAAAATATACTGGGCAGACAGTGGGAATGTAAGATTACTTTCTGTTATAATCTAATTGAGTTACAATCTACTGCATATGGTTAAGGGCAATACATACTCCTTTCCGACTCCGAGGTACAAACTTGTGTTCTGAAATGGAGGCGATAAACTACAAATTGCATCATGATGATAATGATGAGACCGCCCAGAAAAGTGAAGCTTTTGGTCATGCTTCATCACAATATCTAATATAAAGGTAAGATGGAATTCATTTCCCAGTGGATTCCTGGTGATTCCTTGCAATTTCCCAGAATTGCACCTTTCTAGTTTTTGACTGTATTACATTTTACATTGTATTAAATGCTATTATTTGTTGTGGGCTCGGTGAAAGCAAGCACACGTATGTTAACTTCATTATTTCTTTATTTATATATCAGTCAGTCAAGTTCTCCTCAAATCTTTGTACGGACAGTACAAAGGCAGGGCCCTTAGCCAATGAGGTGCAGCCATACATGGTGTTAATCTTTGTGCCCATACATGGTGTTATATGCAAGCCCACACTGTTTCGTGGAACAGTATTTCTAGTGTATTATGTATTGCATTTCTGCAGTCACCTGCGAAACTCCTCTTCATCTGCGTATTTAACTACCAGAGAGTGAGCGCCATCCATAGAGGGGGTGTAGGGAACTGAATATGTGCCGTCACCGTTGTCTGTCACTGGAACCACTTCCATTTTACCTGGCCAGATGAACGACATCACAACATTAGTATGGACAGTGAGTGGGACATGTTTACAGATTTAACATAAAATGATAAATGTACATGGTCTCCACATGCCCACAGGATCCAGCACCAAAGCCTCTTCCTCGGACAAGGGAGAGTGACAAAAACAACACCGTTTTTGTCTTAGTATTTGTCTCTGCCCAGCTTGTGCTTTATTCACTGTTTGCCTGCATTTCTAAATATTTTATTATCGGATTTATTGGGTACGGACGGTACTCGAACCGACAATGCTCTGTCAGGCTACATTGAGCCTAGACCGCTAAGCCAGCGATCGGGGCCGCTTGCCATCATTGCAATGGTGCCTTCATCTAAGCTTTACACAGCTCAAAACCTATTTTTTCCACACTTACTGCTAGTTGAAATTTGAATTTCTGTGTTGTTATTCATACGTCTTCACTGTTTTGCCTGATTTACAGCCTTTTATTGCTGTTATTCTTATGATGCTTCATGCCTTTGTTTTACA
This sequence comes from Nannobrachium achirus, assembly GCF_963921795.1. Lineage (NCBI taxonomy): Eukaryota > Metazoa > Chordata > Actinopteri > Myctophiformes > Myctophidae > Nannobrachium > Nannobrachium achirus. The sequence goes on along the minus strand of NC_137818.1, from coordinate 12,038,831 downwards.
TTTTTTGCTTTGTTGTTAAAGGAATAATTTGATTATAATAAATGTACCCCCCATTGATTATGGATGTTTTGTCTTAGGAATGCGACACATACAAAAAGATATTATTGAACTCAAGTCTCCAGGGCGTGAGTAATCAATAGAAAAAAGGTAATTTTGGGGGTGAACTACTCCTTTAATTTCTTGTCATGAAAGGTGCTATACAAATAGAGTGTATCATAACTACTCCTTTAAATTCTCATCATGAAAGGTGCTATACAAATAGAGTGTATCATTATTATTATCATTTACAATGTGTGTCACATTCAGAATGTATTACTTTGCTTACCATCAGGTGTCATAACAGCCACAGATTCTGGGGCCTCCCCTGTCTCGCTGCAGTCAACAGTGAACGTCTGAGGAAGCATGGCACACACTCCTGACTCCAGTCCCGGAAGCGCCACTTTCACCTGGTTGGCATCTTTACTTGGCAGCACTTTGAATGCAATGGGGCTTTGATTGATGAGAAAGGCAGGAGATGAATGCAATTAATGACTGGTTAATTAGTAATAAATCACACAAAGACTGGACCACATGGCTCGGGAACAGCATGGCTGCTTACTTACGAGATCATTTAGCGACCTCCAACCTGGTCGCAACCTGGTCGGTAGTTTTCACCGCCCGGGTCGCTAAATCTACCGACCGGGTCGCTAAATCTACCGACCGGGTCGCTAAATCTACCAACCGGGCTGCTAAATCTACCAACCGGGCTGCTAAATCACCGACCAGGTCGCTAGATCTACCGACCGGGTCGCTAGATCTACCGACCGGTTCACTAAATCTACCAACCGGTCTGCAAATTCACCGACCGGGCCAGGTCGGTGATTTAGCGGCCCGGTCGGTAGATTTAGCGACCCAGTCGCTGAAAACTACCGACCAGGTTGCAACCCGGTTGGAGGTCGCTAAATGATCTCGCCCTCTCTCCTCAAATCTCTGCTTCTGAGGGTCCCTGGAACAACATATTTTGAGATGGTGGTCGGCGGCCAAATACATATAATTCTAGGGGTCCTTGACATGAACATTTTTGAGAACCACTGATTTAGAAGAAGGATTTAGAAGACATTTATAGAATCGGGTCAATATATTCAAAGACTTGAACACATTTTATAGATTTTTCAAAAATAGCAGATCTACAAGCTCGCAGCGTGGCACTCGGTGCCACGCTGTGAGCTTGTATATCTGCTATATTTTAATAGTTACAGCATAACATAATGGTTAAAGTAATAATGGTCTGATGGACAATTATGTTCAAGATGAAATGTAACCAGTTCCGCATCAAGTCAACATCAGTCCCAAAAATATGAATTACAAATACTGTACAAATGCACATAATTGAAGGCACTCATTTTGAGTCCTGACAGAGCAAGAGAATGGGTGAGGTCTACTAAGGTCTCTTCCTCGAGAACAATGTGCCACTTCCAACGGATAATGGATGTACAGTACAGTGTGCGTTTGTTACGCCACAAGTTGGACGACCGCCAAGTTTACACACGCACGGTCGCACGCCATTACAGATGAATGCACAGCAGAGCACATGAATGGGAGATCTGCAAGATCTTGACAACTCGATACAAACTGTTGCCATTGAAAAGAATGCTTTTGTGTGCAATGTCGACGCCGCTGATGGAATGCGGCCCTACGGACCGAGTCAGCTCAATATAAATGTTGCTATTGTAAACAGTGCAGGCGCACCTTGAGCACCATGAGACGCGCCTGAGCAAGGTATTAGCTGAGCCTGTGAACATAGTACATGTGCTCTGGATTTATCCTCCTTACTATTAGGAGCAGTGGGTGCTATTCAATAAAGCCCCGGGGAGCAATTAGGGGGGAGCAATTATTAAGTGTCTTGCTCAAGGACAAAATATACTGGGCAGACAGTGGGAATGTAAGATTACTTTCTGTTATAATCTAATTGAGTTACAATCTACTGCATATGGTTAAGGGCAATACATACTCCTTTCCGACTCCGAGGTACAAACTTGTGTTCTGAAATGGAGGCGATAAACTACAAATTGCATCATGATGATAATGATGAGACCGCCCAGAAAAGTGAAGCTTTTGGTCATGCTTCATCACAATATCTAATATAAAGGTAAGATGGAATTCATTTCCCAGTGGATTCCTGGTGATTCCTTGCAATTGCCCAGAATTGCACCTTTCTAGTTTTTGACTGTATTACATTTTACATTGTATTAAATGCTATTATTTGTTGTGGGCTCGGTGAAAGCAAGCACACGTATGTTAACTTCATTATTTCTTTATTTATATATCAGTCAGTCAAGTTCTCCTCAAAACTTTGTACGGACAGTACAAAGGCAGGGCCCTTAGCCAATGAGGTGCAGCCATACATGGTGTTAATCTTTGTGCCCATACATGGTGTTATATGCAAGCCCACACTGTTTCGTGGAACAGTATTTCTAGTGTATTATGTATTGCATTTCTGCAGTCACCTGCGAAACTCCTCTTCATCTGCGTATTTAACTACCAGAGAGTGAGCGCCATCCATAGAGGGGGTGTAGGGAACTGAATATGTGCCGTCACCGTTGTCTGTCACTGGAACCACTTCCATTTTACCTGGCCAGATGAACGACATCACAACATTAGTATGGACAGTGAGTGGGACATGTTTACAGATTTAACATAAAATGATAAATGTACATGGTCTCCACATGCCCACAGGATCCAGCACCAAAGCCTCTTCCTCGGACAAGGGAGAGTGACAAAAACAACACCGTTTTTGTCTTAGTATTTGTCTCTGCCCAGCTTGTGCTTTATTCACTGTTTGCCTGCATTTCTAAATATTTTATTATCGGATTTATTGGGTACGGACGGTACTCGAACCGACGATGCTCTGTCAGGCTACATTGAGCCTAGACCGCTAAGCCAGCGATCGGGGCCGCTTGCCATCATTGCAATGGTGCCTTCATCTAAGCTTTACACAGCTCAAAACCTATTTTTTCCACACTTACTGCTAGTTGAAATTTGAATTTCTGTGTTGTTATTCATACGTCTTCACTGTTTTGCCTGATTTACAGCCTTTTATTGCTGTTATTCTTATGATGCTTCATGCCTTTGTTTTACATTTTTTGCTTTGTTGTTAAAGGAATAATTTGATTATAATAAATGTACCCCCCATTGATTATGGATGTTTTGTCTTAGGAATGCGACACATACAAAAAGATATTATTGAACTCAAGTCTCCAGGGCGTGAGTAATCAATAGAAAAAAGGTAATTTTGGGGGTGAACTACTCCTTTAATTTCTTGTCATGAAAGGTGCTATACAAATAGAGTGTATCATAACTACTCCTTTAAATTCTCGTCATGAAAGGTGCTATACAAATAGAGTGTATCATTATTATTATCATTTACAATGTGTGTCACATTCAGAATGTATTACTTTGCTTACCATCAGGTGTCATAACAGCCACAGATTCTGGGGCCTCCCCTGTCTCGCTGCAGTCAACAGTGAACGTCTGAGGAAGCATGGCACACACTCCTGACTCCAGTCCCGGAAGCGCCACTTTCACCTGGTTGGCATCTTTACTTGGCAGCACTTTGAATGCAATGGGGCTTTGATTGATGAGAAAGGCAGGAGATGAATGCAATTAATGACTGGTTAATTAGTAATAAATCACACAAAGACTGGACCACATGGCTCGGGAACAGCATGGCTGCTTACTTACTTGGAAAATGCATCTTCATCAGCATATTTGACCACTAAAGAATGATCACCCGCCATGGATGGAGAGTAGGCCAAGGAATAAGTTCCATCACCGTTGTCCTTTACTTCAACAAGCTCTATCTTTCCTGGGCAAAGGAAAACATAACATGATTTCAACCAGGGACGTAAGTTCATTAACCCACAAAAAAGTTTGAGAACCACAGATTTTGCATTTGTCGAATCCGCATCAGGTATTTTTTTTTTGTATTTGTAGATATATATATATTTTTTTTTTAATGATTTTTGTAAGCCATATTTTTCACCCAGTGTCAATTGTCTAATGTAATCCTGGGCGCTACACTCCCTCTGCCAACCTGGGGAGAGCAACAGACTGACCTCATGCTTCCTTCTGTGCATGAGGAGTCCAAGCCGCTTCTTTTCACCTGACGGGGGAGTTTCACCGGCTGGACGTAACGTGTGGAAGGAACTCGTTATTCCAACCAGTTCCTGGCGCCACCGGGGGAGGCAGTTTAGAGACCAATAGAGACCAGGATTACTGCATGTTTTTTGTGAGGATACCTACCCGGTAACTTGACTTGCACCAGATGGTGGCAGTAGTGCGTACCGCCCTACTTTACCATCTGAGATCTCTCGGGGGGAGTTAGGGTGACCAGATGTCCCCCTTTGGGTGGAACAGTCCCACATTTCCCTGACTTTTCAGGTGTCCCCCAAATTGAGACACTGTCCCACATTGTGACTGTAAGGCTCTAATAAATCAAGCTAGTCTGGACACATTTATTTTGTTGAGAGACAAATTTCAAAGGAGCCACTGCAGCATTGTTGATCTAAACAAAAGCGAAATAGGTTGGAGTAGTCTACTATAGAATCAAGTTAAAAAATAAATCATTAGATTAAACAATGTAATTGTTGCATTTTTCCTACAAGATATGTTTTAAACCTGTAAAAATAACATTAGAAATATCCCCAGGCTATAGCAGGTTAATAAAAGGATTATAGGCAGTAGGCTATTAGGCCTATGGTCGACTAATAGCCTATGACATCAAGGAATTTAATAGCAACTTCAGTAATAAGTTGCTATTAACCCCATTGCCCGCCCGTCCCACATTGTCCCACAAAAGCGGTACTTCTGTCCCTCAAATGAACAATTTGGATCTGGTCACCCTAGGGGGAGTTGATTACACTCGTAAAGTCCCGGGCCGGACCAATCAGCGGCAGCTACGGGCGGGCTCTGAGCTGCTCTGAGCCAATAGAGTCTGATTGCAGACCACGTGGAAACCCAGGAGGCGGATTCTGGGTGTAACGTCATGCAGACAGGGCAATATGAGTGGTTGGAGTTGGCACTCCCAGATTGTGATAGAGAGACGGCCCCATCCAATCACCTGCTAAAGAATTTGAAAAAATGGCCCGCCCCTTACATCGGGTCTGCCTGAGCGATCCCAGATGATGGTAAGCAGAGCGGTATGCAGCCAGGCATACGCACTGCTGCCATTATCTGGCGCAGTCAGGTTACTACCCACGGGGAGAACATGCAAACTCCACAAAGAAAGGCCCTTTCGCCAACCCCACCTAGGGCAGCCGTTCTCAACCTGTGGTCGGGACCCCCAGGGGGGTACCCAAATTATTTCTTCCTTTGTCCGAGTGAAGTGACTCACCACTAGGCGTCATAACAGCTACAGATTCTGGGGCCTCTCCAGTCTTACTGCAGTCGATGGTGAAGGTCTGAGGAACGTTTGCACAGACCCCAGACTCCAGTCCCTCTCCAGAGATCTGAACGTCCCTTTTGTCAGAGGCATCCTTCACCGGAACCTGGAACGGACTTCCTTGATTGAAAGGGAGTCACGATTGACTCAATATTAATATTACACAGTGGTGGAAAGTAACTAAGTGCATTTACTTTACAATTTTGAGGTATTTGTAGTGTACTTTACTTGAGTATTTCCAATTTCCAATACTTTTACTTCTAGCCTACTCCACTACATCTCAGAGGCAAATACTGTACTTTTACGCCACTACAGTCATTTTAAAACTTTAGTAACTATACTGTAGTTACTTTGTAGATTTTGATTATTATCACGAAACATACACTTAACCACTTCAGCCCTACTGTATATACATTTCGTCCATTTGAAAATAGACGATCTTCAAGCTCACAGCGCATCAAGGTTATTATAGTAAACGAAAACTAACTAAAAAACTAAAACTAGAATGGAAAAACATTTTAGTTAACTGAAATAAACATTAAAACTAAGCTTTTAAAAAAAATGAAAACTAACTGAAACAATATTGTGTGTTAACAAAACTAACTAAAATAAACTAAAATTATAGAGAAAATCTCCTTAGTTTTAGTCTTTTGTCTTTAGTGGAAATAAAAAAATCGAACCTCTGTTCGAAGTGGAGCTGTGTGTGTGTGTGTGTGTGTGTGTGTGTGTGTGTGTGTGTGTGTGTGTGTGTGTGTGTGTGTGGGGGGGTGTCTGGCCTGGCCTGAACAACAGCGCCCTCGTGTGGTCACAAAAGGTCCTGTAGGCTACAGACAGACAGACAGACAGACACACAGACACGGACACACACACGGCCACGTATAGGGAGCTTGTGTTCCACACAGCTCCAAAAATGCAAAAACACCAGTTGGTGAGGTCAAAGAGAGAAGTTGTATTTCTCAACATTCCTGCCACTCTCAACAATATGATGTTTTGTTGATTTTCTTTATTAGACAATACTTTTTCCAGAGCTTTTTTAATCTCACCCCTGACAAATACCCCATATTACGTAAAAGACTAAAACTAACACTAAAACTAATAAAAACTAAACTAAAACTAAACATTTTCAAAAAATAAAAACAAAACGAAACTAGCAACCTCACTTTAAAAACGAATTAAAACTAAACTGTAATTGAAAACAAAACCTCAAAACTAATAAAAATAAAAACTAATGGAAAAATCCAAAACTATTATAACCTTGCAGCGCATCGCAATGCGACACATTGTGAGCTTGTAGATCATCTGCTATTTTCAAAGGATTTGTATACATTTTAAAACTGCATAATTCTGCATAATGAGTACTTTCTACTTTTGTGCTTTTAGTACATACCAATACTTGTATTTTTACTCAAGTAAATGTTTAACTCCGGACTTTCTACAATGCAGTATTGGTACCTTTACTTAAGTAAAACATGTGAGTACTTTTTCCATCACTGAATATTACACCAGTAAGACTCCCTAATCGGGAGATAAGCGAACGTCAGGTCCCATACACAAACTTTAGAAGGCAATGGTCGCCATTCTCGCCAATCAGGAGGGAATATGGAAAATGGGACAGTCCATGTTGATGACATGACTTTAAAGATACTGTGTACTGTTTTGTGTGATTTTAGGGCAAAATCTGTAGGAGCAGTGTCCAAAAATGTGTTTTGCAAGAATAGGCCTCATGGTGGCGCTAGAAGAGGGCCATGTGAGAAATGAGGGGTGGAGGTTGTGGTATGGCAGCCAAGGAGTGTGTGTGCAAAGTTTGGCATGGATAGGGGCAACGGTGGCGGAGATATGACTAGGGCAAAAGTGTGACGTGACGTGTGACGGACTGACTGACTGACTGACTGACAGACAGCCGGTGAGGAAGGTAACATATTGGAGCAGAAAGACAGACAGGACTGGTACCTGTGATGTGTTCCCCTCCCTGGGTGATGTTGACCTCATAGAGTCCTGGTACACTGGGGGTGTATTGCACGTCGTATCGGCCTTCCTTGCTCTCAGTGCAGGATACGTTGGCATCAGACGGGCCCTCCACGGTGATGGCGATGCCTGCTGCTCCGCCGTTTCTGTAAAACGCCCACCCAAAAAAGTATATGTTCACGTTCATTAGAATTTACTTCCTAACTTTCAGAATCAGAATCAACTTTATTGCCACGTTACAGGTTTTTACAGGTGTAAAGAAGTGGGTGGAATACATTTTTGTTGTGGGAGTTCTGTTGTTTTTTCTGTTTTCAGGAAGAAGAAAATCAAAGAATAGGGGGGAAGGGGAAAAATATAGCAGTAAAGAAAAACATGTCAAAGAGAGGCAAAGATCAAAGATATCTACATACAAATTGTCAATGTCGGGCAGAAAACTTGCATCTCTACTCCAAGTTTAAAATTTGTACGTTTTTTTTGTAAAGTAAAGCCCTATACTGTCGCACAAAAGTAGTGAAAATAGCAGATATACAAGCACACAAAGCCTCGCCGTGCGAGGCGTTGTGTTTTGATTGAAGAATTTATTAGAAGTTTGCAATAGAAAAAAGTACAGTTTCATGACAGTACAAATCACTGGTACAAGGTCAACTAAAAGGAGATCCTAGAAAGCCGAGGCTTATTTCCACAGGAACCACACTTTAAAGGGGCACTCCACCACTTTTCAACCTATGTTCATATAATTGATCCTCACTCAAAAATAGCTTTTCTTTTTTTCAGAGGAGGGCTGTGGGCAGGTCAGAAACCCATAGTCTTGTGACATCATCGATTGCCAATCCAGTTTATAGAAACTGCAGGCTTTCTATTCCTGAAAAGTTGCAATTTTAAAGTGGAAGCCATTGTTCTCGAAATAATAAAAATCTATTTTTTTTTTTCAAAAATATTGATAATTTTCTTTTTTTTGGAAAATGATGATGTCACAAGACTATGGATTCTGAACTTCCTACAGCTCTCCTAGGAGACTTGGACTAAGTAGAAAAAAATTGTGATATTTTATCATGACCATTAGTGAGGACCTATTATATGAAGACAGGTTGAAAAGTGGTGAACTACTCCTTTAAGTATCTCATATAACATTGAAAGACAGACGGATAGAACATAGTACTTTATCTAGGATAATATCAGTTTCAAAAACATAACATCAAATACAAAAGGCAGAATACAAAGAAAAAGGGGGGGGGGGAGCATGGGGGCTTAGTCTATTTACAAGTCACGGGTAGCTGCTGTCTGAAGGTGACTTTTCATACCAATTTTGAAGGAGGCTAGGGATTTGCTCTCCTTTAGGGCTTGTGGAAGGGCGTTCCACATGTTGATGGTATAGCAGGAGAACGAGTTAGCGCCTTGTTTAGTGTTAAATCTACGCTGATGATGATTAGTGGAGCTGCCTCTGGTGTTATGATCATGAACATCCTTGACCTTTAAGAAGTAGTTTGTCAGGTACATGGGAATCTTGGAGGTGTAGTGTATCTTGTACACCAGGCCCATTGCAAGATGCTGTACTCTGTCAGCTACTTTGAGCCACCCCATGCTTTCGTGGTGATGCTCGGTAAGGTGGGTCAGAGGAGGGAGACCAAGCACAACCCTAATTAGTTTGTTTTGGGCTGTTTGTGCTTGTAGATCTGCTAATTTCACTATTTTAAATCGTTTTATTTCATTTTATTTTATGATGAATAAAAACTGTTTTGGACATACAAGGTTTCCACCCAAAAACAAAAATATACAATATGTAGCAATGTACATGAGGTTAGACATAAGGTGGAAGTTGGTGACACTTTGCTAGATCCACATTAGCAGCAGACTAGGAACATGAGATTAGACATTAATTTGTGATGCTTTGTAATGAATCAAATGTCACGCTTTGTGCTCACCTTGTTGTGACGGTGAAGTGATTACTCTCTCCCGTTATTCCCTGAAGCAGTCCAATCCCGTTGGCAACCACCGACGTGGCTGGCTTCTGTTGTCCCTTTAGTTTTCCTTCAAATGAATACATGCAATCCGTAGAATTAAATAAAACATGATAGATCCCTGATCATTGTGTAGGCCTAATACAGCTTAATACTCTTAAGCATGATTTATACATCGTCAATGCACTGTGAACACGTATTTTTGGCACGCGACACATCGTACAAAGGGGCAAAATTGGACATTGCAGGTTTGTCTCAAAAGATTAGAATATTGCGGAAAAGTTCATTATTTTCCGTACTTCCGTAAAAAAAACATATATATGACATATTCAAAACCTAAAGCCCTGCTTCATCATACAAGACTGTCGCACATAAGTAGTGAAAATAGCAGATGTACACGCATACAACGCCTCGCAATGCCAGGCGTTGTGTGCTTGTAGATCGGCTATTTTCACTATACTATACACTATACTCACTAAAAAAAGGAACGGTTTTGGACATACAAGGTTTCCACCCGACATTGACGATTCACTCCCACCTTTCCTATCATCTCCGTTGCCGCAGAGCTTGACCTGGCTCTTATAGACGGCGGGGTCCACGATGACCTTGGAGGGCAGGTTGGCCAGCACCTTCTCCCCGTACTTCAGGCGCAGCGTGTAGATGCCGGCGGTGAGGGGCACGTAGACCACCGTGTACGTCCCGTCCTGGTTGGGCACCAGCTTGGTCTCCACCTGGGGGGATTTGGACGGCAGATTTTGATTTAGTCTTTTTAATAAAATTCCATTTAGTTTTAAGCTAAATAAATGGGCAAAGTCATCTGAAAAGTTTTAGTTTTAGTCGGCTTTTAGTTGACTAAATGCCATAAGATTTTAGTTGACTAAATCTACAGTTGATTTAGTATTTTGTCAGGCCTTAGGTGAAGTCATAATGCCTGATTTTACACTTGGTTGCATGCTGAAAAAAGTCGATCTACAAGCTCATGTTGTGAGCTTGTAGATCGTCTATTTTCAGAGCGCAACCAACAATTTTTTTTTGTTCCACTAGTCCCGCCCTAACATTTTGGTCTGAGCTTTTATTTGTTGACAAAATTGTCAATATAATCTTTGTTTCGTAGCTTAGTTTTTATTTAGTTTTGTCAGTGGAAAAAGGTAGTCGATGAATATCTTTCATATGCCCCATTCACACCGAAAAAGCCAAGCTAATTATCAGCTTTGTAATGCAATGTTATCTTTATGCAAACCAGCTTTTACATTTTTCAAGCTTGAAAAAAAAGCTTGAAAAATTAAAAAGCTGGTTTGCAAAGAGATTACATTGAATTACAAAAATGATAATTAGCTTGGTTTTTTTGGTGTGAATGGAGCTTTTTCTTCTACGATGAGAAACACTGATCTCCACCTTCTGTCCGCACTCGGACACAGCCTCCACGGACAGATCACTGAGGCCGGCCAGGTCACAGTTGATGGTCACCACGCAGGGCTCCCCCACCTTGCCTTTCTTCACCTCAGGCCCCGACACCACCACCTTGGAGGGGCAGAGAGAAAGTTGGCAGAATTCTATGTTAAAATATCACATGTAATTCTTCCAAATACTGAATGTCACACAAGCTTGTCCTTACTCCTCTGTGTGTTGTTTGTTTGATAGAAGAGGATACAGACCATGTTTCATGTTCATGTCATGACATGACAGTAGCATGAGGAAGCTCTGATCATGAGCAAAATATAAAGCGGATGTGAAGGCTCCTCCCCACGTCCGTTTAGTCATTTCAGTTATATTTTAAAATATGTATATATTTTGTGAACAGAAATGCCAGCTTCCATTACTGGGATTCCGAGAGGTGTAGTTCCAGACTCTATATAGCATTTGGAGATTGTGTAGAAGGGTCCTTTGGGGATTGTGTAGAATAGTTGTCTGGCTACGCAAGACTAATGTCTGGGTAATTTTTGGAACTGCTCTTACAGTATGTCTCAGGCTAATGTCACGTCTAGAGTAGAACTGTCAAATGTCATTTGGGATCTTAACACGACCTATAAGCCTAGTGACAGATGTAGTGTATTTGATATTAACAATAGCAAAACCATAAAAATAAATAACCTTGGAGGGGTCGAAGGGCAGGTGGATGTCCACGTGGAAGGGGGATCCGGGGATGTGCGCGCCCCTGAAGAGGACGTTGACGGAGTGCTCGCCATTCTCCGCGGGGAGGTAGGTCACGGTGCACGTGCCGTCCTCGTTGTCGCAGCACTTGAAGCGTGCGGGCCGCGTGGGGCCCTGCACCGTCACGGAGAGCTGGCCACTACCGCAGTCGTTGGTGTCGATGACGAATTCGGCCGGGACGCCCACGAACCCACCGTCCAGTCCCGGCCCGTACGCCAAGACCTGAGGGAGGAAAAACGTGTCAAAATTGGAGACATCGGGTGCTCGGGTGGCGCAGTGGTAAAATTCCCTGCCCACCACACGGAGGTTATGGGTTCGAATCCACTGCGGAGCACCCAGCTTTGTGAGGGCCTTAACCCATTTAGGCCTAGAATTATTGAATACTTTAACCAGTGAAAAATAGCAGATATACAAGCTCACAGCGCAGCACCGAGTGCCGCGCTGCGAGCTTGTAGATCTGCTATTTTTGAAAAAGTTGTGAAAATGTGTGCAAATCTTTGAATACATGTATTTTCAAAGCAAACTTTTGTAACTCAAATTTTGCTTCTGGGTGGTCCCTGGAACTAAATATTTTGAGATGGGGGTCCGTGGCCAAATACATATCATTTTGGGGGTCACACTTCACATGAAAAGGTTTGAGAACCACTGACATAGTAGTCTCTCAAGAACAGACTAACTGAACTCCAGTTAAGTGAAAAGGACCTTTTCTTTGACGATGGCTATAGCCAGATTGCTGACATAGAAACATAGGTTTTTTTCCAAAAAATCTTAGAAGGACTCAAAAGACACTTATAGAATCGGGTCAAAATTCAAATTTTCAAGATTTTTCAAAAATAGCAGATCTACAAGCTCGCAGCGCGGCACTCGGTGCCGCGCTGTGGCACTTGAATTATTAATAATTTGAATTATTAATAATTTTTCAATAATTCTAGGCCTAAATTTAACTTGTATGTTGTCGTTGGATAAGAGGTTCTGTCAGAGGGGAGTGTTGGGTGGGAGGAGAAGGACGAAGTCTCTAAATCCTGTGTGTGTGTGTGTGTGTGTGTTTGCATGTGATCGTGCATGCATGCACCAATATGTGCATGTGGGAGTGTAGCACCTTTCTGCCTTTAGCTCCTGTCTTTACAGGACTGGTGACGGTCAAATCCAGCTTGGAAGGAGAAGTGGCGTTTCCCACCTCACCATTTTCACGTGAGCCCACAGGCTCAATTCTGATCCTTCCAGCGGTTACCTGCAGAAAAAAAAAAAAAAAAGAGGCAATTTTTATCATTAAATATCAAAATCATCTTCTCACCAGAACATCAAAGATTTGGGGGGAGAGGACTGTTTATTGATTTCACCTCACAAGCCACAAATAAACAACATTGGGGTGGCTGTGGCTCAGGAGGTAGAGCAGGTCGTCCAATGATCTGTGGGTTGGCGGTTAGGATCCCAGCTCCACATGTTACTGTACTGTATGTGGAAGTGTCCTTGGGCAAGACACTGAACCCCACGTAGCCTGCTATGAGTCGGTCGGTGTCAGCTTGCCACCATTGGTGTGTGAATGTGGGAAGTGAGAACGCTGGCTTCGACTGTTCGCCGCTTCACCTCCCAATGTATGAATGATTATCCACCTCTTTCCACGGGAATTTACTGGAGATTTTTTTGCACCACACTTCCAGTTAACAGCAGACATACAAGCTCACGTTGCGTCGCAGATGCAACCGTTGTGAGCTTGTAGATCACACTCGGCTGCAGCGCCGGACGCTCCGTGCAACTTCTGCGCAATGCACGATGAGATGTTGGAAAGTTGTGGATACAACAGGTATTTCCGATGAAGCAATCTGATTGGTTGAAATAGCTTTCTACCCGTGCGAATAATGACACCACACGGGTCTAATCAAATGTAAACATCAGTCGTGCCAGGTGCTGTCCCAGCACCACGCTAAGTGGCCACCCTAGCAGTTTTCATGTGAAGTTCAGGGACATAGTAGCGAAATCTGACATTTAAAAAATTATACGTTGAATTGAATATCTTAATTACAATGAAATGAAGTTGATTTTTTTTTTTTTTTTTTTTAAAGGGTAACTGTTGTATAATTGCAATATTACACTCAAGGGTCTTGCTTTATCGTGGTTATCGGCCCTTCAGCCCTGCCTATGGAACTCGCATATCGGCTCTTTCCTGCAGCAAGGCCGACGTGCCAATAACCACGATAATGCACACCCAAGCTCTTTGAGTGCTTAGAAAAGCGCTAATGAAAATGCAATGCATTATAATTCATTATAACACGACAGTGCTTCTATTTGAACTACAATGTGTGTAAAAGCAAGCACTTACAGAGAAAGGGCTGCCCGGCACGCAGACCCCTCCCCAGGCCACAAAGATGGTGTGTTTGAGCAGGGCTGTGGGAGTGTAGTAACAGCTGTACAGGCCTGTGTCCTTACGCACCGTCTCCACCTTGACAGCTGCTCCATCGCGGCTCTGTGTGATGGGGATTAGATTGTTTGTACATGCATTAATGCACAACAATGCTGTGTGTTATTTGATACCACCATGCTAATTCATTGTACATTCATTGTGTCCTCTCATCTTACCTGAGCCTGGACTGACAGAGTACCGTCCCCGGCGAACCGGGCATCCACAGTGAACTCCGTTGAGGTGTTTAGAATGAAGCCTTGCTCGCTCACTCCTTTGCCAAACACCTTTACCTGCAATGCATTTAACACATTCAAAGTGAAGAGTCACCCTAAAACAGAATTTAGGTGCGTGGGTTTTGACAATTCAAATGCTGTATTCCAATGTAGGCTGAGTGCTTGGCTATAATTAGGTCAACTACTACCTTAACTACATTAAGCCAGCTTGTGGATAGCTTCATTAATTTCAGAATGATATAGCTTGACAAAAAAACATCAACAACATTACAACATTTTCAGTGGCACATCAACATAAAATAAATATAACGGATGAGTTTTGAGTGAAGTTTGTCATCACATCAAGGAGAGAATTCTCTAACTTCATTCAAAATGTTTGCTTTTCCAAGTTGTCTCCAGGCCTGGAATGGTTGCTTTTCCGCCATAATACCAAAATGATTCGATAAAGGCGACCTTAATATAAAGTGTTACCGTAGATTTTTGTAGCTAGTTACTTTTAGTAAATGATGGTGCATCTAGTGACTTACTGTACAGTGTTTTGAAAGAGAGCTTTCAGTGTAGATTGTATTAATGTGAATGTAGCTAACTTACTGTAGGTGCACTCACGTTCATTAAAAGCAGGACACAAACTCAACAATTTTGCCCATTTATTTAGCTTGAAAATAGGGAAAGGCAAATAAATCGGTGGATATTTGAGGCATTCGTCTCTCTAGCTTTGAATGAATGCGAGTACACCATATCACCTTTGGGTCGTACTTACTTATATTTAAAACAATGTGTCGCCTTTAAAATAGCACACAATAGGACAATAATAGGACCACAATGGAAACAAGCCCTTAGAGTTTGTGTTATATCTTTGGGCACCGTTGTATAATCAGTACCACTGTACTATTTGCAAACTAAGTATAAAGTATTCGATCAATCAATAAACACATGAATTTAGACAGCATAAATGCCACAAACCAGTACAGTTGCCATATCACTACATCCCTGGACAGATCAGCTACAGATGACCTAGTTAAAAAGTGGAGCAGAATAAATAATGGACACAGCGACTCAGAGCACCGACTCGCCTTGTGTGGGAAGCATTTCTTCTTATTTGGACTTATGTGGGACATGAAGGGGCTGTCCTGGATCTCGTCTTCGTCACACGTCACATGCACGGCATAGTCCCCTGGCTTTGTGGGCCAAAACTTCACGTCACATGAGCCGTCGTCGTGGTCCTTGCATTCGATCCTAGCTTGGGACGGGCCCTCGATGGCAATGCCTGCAGTAGAGACATTGCATTGATAGCGGTGGTGTTCAATCTATCATGTTAATCTATTCATACATTGTGGATTATACTCATTATCATCATGAGTACGTTCTTCTTCTGGCCACGTCCACTTCACCTTCTAGTCGGGTCATTTCCAGCGCGTCCGTGACCGTGGAGAGCGAAGAAGGTAGGTCTAGGTTTCTCAGTAGATTTGTCATCTATGAAGGTTAAATAACAAATTGAGCCCCCTGTGCCCCTCGCAAAAATGTGTGCCATATCCAAAATAGACAGGTCCTTCAATTTATTCCGTTATCTAGGCATGGTTAAGAACATATTAAAAAATCTAGCAAAATCTAACTTCTGGAAAGGTGTCGTTTTCAAGATGGCGTCCAAGATGGCTGCAAGGATGGCTGCCAGAAGTGGCTTTATATCGCTATTATTATTCACCCTTGAAAGGTGGTTCAGGTTTTAGGCTCAAGGAATACTGTATGTCTGAATCAGTGAAATTACCTTTGGTTAATTATTTAATGCCAAATCCAAGATGCCCTATATCCCAAGGTAATGGCCTATTTTACTAAATGTGAAAACAAATTACTTAACACAATAACTGTCCCATTTATTGTAAAAACAGGTCAACAGAAAGCATTAATCTACTGTTAGGTAGCCTTACTTATAAAAATTACTTAAATAACCACAAAGTAGTCAAGTAATGGAGTAAGCCATTTTTACCAGCCCATGATACGCACTTGTGTCATATAGTCACTATCCATCACCATCCTCCGACTCCTCTGGAAGAAACTGGTTATGTGGATTGGGACGTCCCTCAAGTGCTCAAGGACCACAGCCGGTAGCGCATTGTAGTCCATATCTTCTACAAGAGCAGCCCAGTGTCTTGCAGGCAGTGGAGCAGTCACAACAAAATGACTTTAAAGAGACTAGCTGTCTGCTGCAGCATTCATTCATTCCTGACATAGCTACAGTAAGTGAGATGAATCGATTATCCTGAAGGTTCCACCCCCAGGTCATGGCATCAATACCCTCTTCTTTTCCCCATCCAGACCATGATCTGGTCGTCTGCTCTATGACAGGCAGTGAAGTTCGGAAGCAGATTGAGTTGGGGGCAGACGTTCAGGCGTTACAAGCGATGTAGCTGAGACAACCTTTTTAGATGAAGGTTTTATATTGCCCTGTTGTGAGGGAATAATGTGCACTTTCCACCAAAGAGGACGGCCAATACTTGGCAGCCAAGGTCATCTGGTTTGGGACAGTGAATGTGTTGACATTCAGAGGCATCAGAATCCATATATTTTTCCCATGTTGACCCGTTTATTTTGGATATGGTGGTCTCACAACTTTTGCCCACATGGGGGGGCCACATGGGGGCTCAACCATACAAATCCACTGAGAAACAAACATTCGCTCTCCACGGTCACGGAAGTGCTGGAAGTGACCCGACTCCAATTTCAACCTGTTGTCCCTATTTTGGGCATGTTTCGAAATCCATTTTCACAAATAGCAGATCTACAAGCTCACAACATGAGTTGTAGATCAGCTATTTTGTCAACCTCACACCATCTTATGATGAAGTATAAAACAGGGCTTGGGTGGTTAAGGTGATGTCAGTGACTCTTATAGCCATTTAAAAAAAAAATACCACTATTTCAAAATGGTCATCTATACTCTCACAAAGCTTGTAGATCTCTCTTTTTTTTCATTTAAAAGAAATATGTTATATGCCTAAAATAGGGACACCAGGCTGGAAGTTATTGATTAATGCATAGTTGCACACAAGAAAATGTTACTGTAACATGAGTGTCACCTTGTCACATGTAAATGGATGGCTGTGGATTGAGATCATAGACTGTAAAACAATTGAGATTGAATAACGCAGATCAAAAATCTGATTAATCTAAAATATAAAATATACAATAATACACAAATAAAATAAATGAATTAAATGCATATACTCTATAGGCTTTGCACTTTCCACCCCCTGGGACCCCCACCACAAAGGACCCTCCCCAGGAACTCCTACCCAGCATCCCTGCATTAGTGCCAGTAGATTCTCTGGACTCTTACCCAGCATCCCTGCATTAGTGCCCGTAGATTCTCTGGACTCTTACCCAGCATCCCTGCATTAGTGCCAGTAGATTCTCTAGACTCTTACCCAGCATCCCTGCATTAGTGCCCGTAGATTCTCTGGACTCTTACCCAGCATCCCTGCATTAGTGCCAGTAGATTCTCTAGACTCTTACCCAGCATCCCTGCATTAGTGCCAGTAGATTCTCTGGACTCTTACCCAGCATCCCTGCATTAGTGCCAGTAGATTCTCTAGACTCT
Source organism: Nannobrachium achirus (assembly GCF_963921795.1). NCBI lineage: Eukaryota > Metazoa > Chordata > Actinopteri > Myctophiformes > Myctophidae > Nannobrachium > Nannobrachium achirus. The sequence continues at coordinate 12,021,109 of NC_137818.1, read as the reverse complement.
TACCCAGCATCCCTGCATTAGTGCCAGTAGATTCTCTGGACTCTTACCCAGCATCCCTGCATTAGTGCCAGCAGATTCTCTGGACTCTTACCCAGCATCCCTGCATTAGTGCCAGTAGATTCTCTGGACTCTTACCCAGCATCCCTGCATTATTGCCAGTAGATTCTCTGGACTCTTACCCAGCATCCCTGCATTAGTGCCAGTAGATTCTCTGGACTCTTACCCAGCATCCCTGCATTAGTGCCAGTAGATTCTCTAGACTCTTACCCAGCATCCCTGCATTAGTGCCAGTAGATTCTCTAGACTCTTACCCAGCATCCCTGCATTAGTGCCAGTAGCTTCTCTAGACTCTTACCCAGCATCCCTGCATTAGTGCCAGTAGATTCTCTAGACTCTTACCCAGCATCCCTGCATTAGTGCCAGTAGATTCTCTGGACTCTTACCCAGCATCCCTGCATTAGTGCCAGTAGATTCTCTAGACTCTTACCCAGCATCCCTGCATTAGTGCCAGTAGATTCTCTGGACTCTTACCCAGTATCCCTGCATTAGTGCCAGTAGATTCTCTGGACTCTTCCCCAGCATCCCTGCATTAGTGCCAGTAGATTCTCTGGACTCTTACCCAGCATCCCTGCATTAGTGCCAGTAGATTCTCTGGACACTTACCCAGCATCCCTGCATTAGTGCCAGTAGATTCTCTAGACTCTTACCCAGCATCCCTGCATTAGTGCCAGTAGATTCTCTAGTCTAGACTCTTACCCAGCATCCCTGCATTAGTGCCAGTAGATTCTCTAGACTCTTACCCAGCATCCCTGCATTAGTGCCAGTAGATTCTCTGGACTCTTACCCAGCATCCCTGCATTAGTGCCAGTAGATTCTCTAGACTCTTACCCAGCATCCCTGCATTAGTGCCAGTAGATTCTCTAGGCTCTTACCCAGCATCCCTGCATTAGTGCCAGTAGATTCTCTAGTCTAGATACTTACCCAGCATCCCTGCATTAGTGCCAGTAGATTCTCTAGACTCTTACCCAGCATCCCTGCATTAGTGCCAGTAGATTCTCTGGACTCTTACCCAGCATCCCTGCATTAGTGCCAGTAGATTCTCTGGACTCTTACCCAGCATCCCTGCATTAGTGCCAGTAGATTTTCTAGGCTCTTACCCAGCATCCCTGCATTAGTGCCAGTAGATTCTCTAGTCTAGATACTTACCCAGCATCCCTGCATTAGTGCCAGTAGATTCTCTAGGCTCTTACCCAGCATCCCTGCATTAGTGCCAGTAGATTCTCTAGACTCTTACCCAGCATCCCTGCATTAGTGCCAGTAGATTCTCTAGTCTAGACTCTTACCCAGCATCCCTGCATTAGTGCCAGTAGATTCTCTGGACTCTTACCCAGCATCCCTGCATTAGTGCCAGTAGATTCTCTGGACTCTTACCCAGCATCCCTGCATTAGTGCCAGTAGATTCTCTAGACTCTTACCCAGCATCCCTGCATTAGTGCCAGTAGATTCTCTAGACTCTTACCCAGCATCCCTGCATTAGTGCCAGTAGATTCTCTAGACTCTTACCCAGCATCCCTGCATTAGTGCCAGTAGATTCTCTAGACTCTTACCCAGCATCCCTGCATTAGTGCCAGTAGATTCTCTAGACTCTTACCCAGCATCCCTGCATTAGTGCCAGTAGATTCTCTAGGCTCTTACCCAGCATCCCTGCATTAGTGCCAGTAGATTCTCTAGACTCTTACCCAGCATCCCTGCATTAGTGCCAGTAGATTCTCTAGACTCTTACCCAGCATCCCTGCATTAGTGCCAGTAGATTCTCTGGACTCTTACCCAGCATCCCTGCATTAGTGCCAGTAGATTCTCTAGACTCTTACCCAGCATCCCTGCATTAGTGCCAGTAGATTCTCTGGACTCTTACCCAGCATCCCTGCATTAGTGCCAGTAGATTCTCTAGTCTAGACTCTTACCCAGCATCCCTGCATTAGTGCCAGTAGATTCTCTGGACTCTTACCCAGCATCCCTGCATTAGTGCCAGTAGATTCTCTGGACTCTTACCCAGCATCCCTGCATTAGTGCCAGTAGATTCTCTGGACTCTTACCCAGCATCCCTGCATTAGTGCCAGTAGATTCTCTGGACTCTTACCCAGCATCCCTGCATTAGTGCCAGTAGATTCTCTGGACTCTTACCCAGCATCCCTGCATTAGTGCCAGTAGATTCTCTGGACTCTTACCCAGCATCCCTGCATTAGTGCCAGTAGATTCTCTAGACTCTTACCCAGCATCCCTGCATTAGTGCCAGTAGATTCTCTAGACTCTTACCCAGCATCCCTGCATTAGTGCCAGTAGATTCTCTGGACTCTTACCCAGCATCCCTGCATTAGTGCCAGTAGATTCTCTGGACTCTTACCCAGCATCCCTGCATTAGTGCCAGTAGATTCTCTAGTCTAGACTCTTACCCAGCATCCCTGCATTAGTGCCAGTAGATTCTCTAGACTCTTACCCAGCATCCCTGCATTAGTGCCAGTAGATTCTCTAGACTCTTACCCAGCATCCCTGCATTAGTGCCAGTAGATTCTCTAGACTCTTACCCAGCATCCCTGCATTAGTGCCAGTAGATTCTACCACAAAGTCGGCTGACAAATCCACGATGCCATGCTCCAATCCTGGACCCCAAGCCCGGATGAACTGAGGTCCTGCCCTGGGGCCCACCGCAACCGCAAACGGGCTGTCAAAGATATATGAAAAAATACAAATACAAATCAACCAGAATGGTGTTACACTGGCTTGCGTCATGGAGACAGTTCTGAGGAGCACTATATGTTTAGAAGCGTGAAGAATCTGTTGTGACCACGCTCACTTCTTTTTTGTTCTACATTTTGATGCCACAATTTTTCTAACACATTTTTTGTCACCCAGTACGTGTCAATTGCCTAATGTAATCCTGGGCGCTACACTCCCTCTGCCAACATGGGAAGAGCGACGGACTGACCTCATGCTTCCTTCTATGCATGAGGAGGCCAAGCCTCTTCTTTTCACCTGACAGGGAGTTTGTGGAGGATACATGTTATTCCAACCATTTCCTTTCCCCTCCGTCAGGTGCCTCAACTGGCCAGGAGGAGGCAGTATAGAGACCAGGATTACTGCATGTTCCTGGTCCATAGAAAGACATTTTGCCAACCCCACCTATAGAGAACACGCCCCCAGCGCCATGCTCACCTCTTCAGAATGTCCTCCCCCGCCCATGTGATGGCGATGGTGTGGTCTCCCACTGTGTCAGGCTCATACTGGACCAGGTAGATGCCTTCAGTGTCCTCTTTCTGTGTCACAGGCACATCAGAGCCATCTGTAGGCAACACACACGCAGGCAGGCACACACACACAAAGTAACAAACACATGCACACACGCAAGCACGCACGCACGCACGCACACGCACACCCCAAAACCAAACCAGAAAGTAAAAACTAGAAATGGAGACAGCTAAAAGACTCATAGAATAAAAAACAGAATCTGCATTAGTCCTGTCACACTATTACATACTCTCAATTATTTGCGATAATCGCAATTATTTTGCATAATCGTCATAATTATTTCCATGTTGAAACATTTTCCCAAAAGAATATCTGTAATGGCATATCTACAAGCTTACGACGTGTCACTTACTGAATCGTAAGCTTGTAGATCAGCTATTTCAGGTATTTTTTATATTTTTTGAAAGCATTAAATAATTAAATATTTGGATTTTTCAGTTAAATGTCACTCCATCTGCAAACCAATTTTTTCATTCCTTATTTATGTTCAATGCAAAAAATCGCCATAAATCGAGTTAAATCGCTGATCACAATTATTTGCATGGCAATTCATCTTAAATGCACTGATGGTGACAGGCCTATAATGAACGTACCAGGTCTTCTGACGTGGACCTCCAGCTCCCCAGGCCCGGCCCTGCAGGTGTCTACCTTGATGCAGGCCGTCTGGCCCACCCGCACCCCCCTGGGCTGCAGCCCGCGCCCACTGGCACGGCACGCCTTGGGTTTGGAGACTGGAGAAAGAAATAAAGTCAAGTCATTGAAAAAATGTTTTCATCAATTGAAAAAAAAAAGGCTTGTCAAAAAAAAACATTGTCGATCAACGTAAGGACAGACAGGTTTACTGTATAGATCATAGACAAAAGGTGTAGGATATGCACATCCCCACAACATTTTATACGGTGCTGTGCTGGATCCAAGAACAAACAAGTGAATAAAAAAGGGCAATGCCCGCACACAATATAATGCTTTTCTTTTATTATTTCTCAACCAAACAACAATGTTTCGCCCAGCACAGCAGGGCTTTTACAAGTTCAGAAAAATGAATGTGAAGTGAATGAGACCCAAACTTTCAGAAGCTGTCAACAATTCCCCTAGGGATTTTGCAAATGGAATCATGGATTTTCTGATTTGTTATACTCTGAAGTTTACAATAATGTATAGTTTTCCTTATCCCACGAAAATTTGAACAAACCTTCATGTTTGGAGATATTGAACTGGACCATTAACAGGTGGCCCCTGAATGTGGACCCGCAGTAGGAACACTCACCTGACCGGGGTTTGAGGGGGGCTCCAGGCTTCAGCTGGGCTTTAGGGAACATGGACAGGTAGGTCATGATGGACTGTTCATCCACACCAGGGTCCATGATCTCCTCCGGAGCGATGACCTGAACACATGGCAGGCATTACATGCAGGTGCTCTCAGCACCATGCCGGCGAGGGGTGAACATTTTATTCGTTATTTGTTTGCCACGGACACACAAAATCAATCAATCTATCAATGCAGCATGGTCAAAGTCTATTCACTGTGTAATGGATACATCATGCATCATCAATAACCACTGCACAAACAAGGAAAGGAACATGAAGTTCTTTAAAGTTGCGATTGAATGCTGCATGGTTCAAGTCTATTCTGTGTTTGGGATTTCAATAATTAAGACGATATCAGTACAGCCAATGCTTTCAGCCTTTCACAGCACATTAGTACATATGAATGTTTTTTTGATCATTTACTTTATCAAAGATTTAAAGCAAGTGTCTTCAGCGGGGGTCCGGGACCCCTAGGGGGTCCTCAGATCTACAAGCTCCCTAACGCCTCGCAGGGCGAGGCGTTGTGAGCTTGTAGATCTGCTTTTTTGGCAAAAAGGTTTGGTGTAGAGGGGGAAAAGAGCAGACGAAGTACAGAGTGAAAGGTCAGGTTTATTAGGTATATGAGACTTATGCGTGGTTCTGAAAACACAAATTGACATGAATCCAAAATGCACTGATGATTGTGCTGTCAAACGATGAAACTATATGGAATCTATGAACAGGTTGTGGGGGTCCCTACTTCATCTCTCTCTCAACTAAGGGGTCCTTGGCCTGAAAACGTTGAAGACCCCTGATTTAAAGAGTTTGGCCACAGACACATTTTGTCCGCGTACGAAACACATTGATGGCCCCTGGTTACATGGCTTAACAATGTGACACAACACAACAAATAAAGTCATGGTCTCTAGGACTAAGCTGCTTCCACTCATCCAAACACTTTCCCCCTGTTGTTGTTGTTGTTGCACAGGGTGCGGCTCTGCTCAGCATGTACTCACTCCTACCTTATAATCTTCCAGTGAGAGTTGAAGTCACCCCGGCAGGTCACAATAACATGTATGATCTAACCTAAACCCGGCCTGTGCGCGCACGCGCGTGCGTGACCCGCATGATGTCACCTCTCCGCAGTGATTAAGCCTAAGAGAGGCGTGTAGTGTACGTGACACTAGTTGACTCTGGGAACGGATACTGCTTTTGTGCTAAGTGTTGTGATAATGTTCGATGATTAGGTCAACCTTGAGCCTTTCCTTTCCCAGAGGCCTTTGCTGAGGAAGGACTGCCAAACATGTCATAATCTATTGCAAAAGAGCGCGAGGATTAACTTTTTATTCGTTAATTCTAAACTGATGCCTATAGTTTGAAAAATCATTCCGTCGCCATGGTGTCTTGCTTTTTGTCGACTGTATGGATTTTGATCTTTTTGAGGAGAGAAGCCTTTGTGCTTTATTAGACGATGATGCATACTGGATGTTATAAGCAGACAAGCTAAGTAGAAACATGTGGTGAAAACATAAGAGTCGTCGTTGTCGGGTGGAAACCTTGTATGTCATTTTAAAAATGAACTAAACTAGTGAAAATAGCTGATCTACAAACACACAACGCCTCGCACCACAAGGCGTTGTGTGCTTGTAGATCGGCTGTTTTCACTACTTTTGTGCGACAGCCTTGTATGATGAAGCAGGGCTTTACTTGGTGAAAAAACGTACAAACTTGAAACTTGGAGATACGAGGTTTCTGCCCGACAGAGACGATATTATACAGTATGACAGCTCCAAACCCCGGAAAGTCAGGAGAATGTGGTTGTTATGTTAAGAGGAGTAAACCAACTGGGACTCCAGTTGAGAATGAAAGTGTTCCGTCATTAACATGTCCAATTCAATGCTTGTCCGTTACGTCAGCCTCAGAGGAACTGAAACTGTCTTGGAGTGAGTTGTTGTCGATGTTGTCAGACTCACCTGTGGCACACCGAGCCACTCGTCAGCCTGTTGCATGGCCTCTCTGGCGTTGTCAACTCGCTGCACCTCGTCCCAGCTCTCCCAGTCAGGACACAGGCCTACCGTCACAACAGCATCAACCGTTATACCCGAGACCAATACAAGAACGCTCGCCCCGGCCGGGTCTAATACGGCAACCTCGGAACAGTCACCACCAGGTATTCCTAAACCTATCCTCGGTAAAACTATGCCCAAACCTAACTTTATTCCTAGTAAAACTATGCCTAAACCTAACCTAATTTCTAAACGTAGTAGTAAGCCTTGCAGAGCCATGAGGCCCATAGGGCAAGGAGCCTATCTCCGGTTTATGTATAGTGTGAGGCAGCTTGATGTGCAAGTACACACCCAGGACATTGATGCTGAGTGCCAAGCAGGGAGGCACTGTCTTTGGTATGAATATCTCCCAGTATCAGGGCGGACATTCTAACCACAAGGCCACTCAGCCGGTGTACCTAAACATAACCTCAGTAAAACAATGCCTAAACCTAGCCTTATTCCTAAACCTAACCTCAGTGGGAAGCGGATAAAAAAGAAATGTGGGTGAGCGTGTTTTGGGGTGAGCGTTCCGGTTATATACAATATATAACATTTCTATAAAGACAGTGATTCAAATAAGTTCAATGCATAATTGTCATCCTAAAGGCTCACCAAGTGTGGTCTGGAAAGCTACTGGCAAAAGTGTCAAACCAGAAGTGTAACGTCTAGTCGTCTACTAATAAAAGCTGATCTTGGTGGTACCTGGTGCCAGGCCGTCCACCAGTGCGCCCAGGGCCTTGCCGTCCATCCAGTCGTGGCTGAAGTTGGTGATGGGCATGTCAGGCACCTTCTCCTGGATCCAGCCCAGCAGACGCAGCTCGGGGGTCAGCTTCTTGGCCCCGCCGGTGTCCATCAGGGGGGTGGAGATGGAGTAGTGCAGGATCAGAGTCCACACCAGGCCCAGGATCAGCTTCATGTTGCCGTCCACGATGGCTTTACTGTCTGGAACGAAGGGCCAGTTGTTACGTAGCTTTATACCAACTGTATACATAGCCTTGATGTTTGCAGCCGTGGTTCTCAAACTCTCTCACGTCAAGGACCCCAAATGTAAAATTGTAATAGAATTATGACAATACTACAGTGTTCTAACCATGATTATAGTTATAACTATTACTATTATGACCATTCCACTAGAACAGGGGTCTTCAATGTTTTCAGGCCAAGGACCCCTTAGTTGAGGGAGAGATGAAGCAGGGACCCCCAGAACCTTTTCATAGATTCCATATAGTCTCATCGTTTGACAGCATAATTATCAGTGTATTTTGGATTCATGTCAATTTGTGTTTTCAGATATTTAACCACTTGAGCCGTCATTACCTAATAAACTTGACCTTTCACTCTGTTCTTAGTCTGCTCTTTTTCCCCTCTACACCAAAGCTCTTTGCCAAAAATAGACGATCTAAAGCTGCGAGGCGTTGTGAGCTTGTAGATCTGCTATTTTTGGCTACAGTTCTCAGAATATGGACCCTAGGGTTCAGGTTGTTAATATAAAAAGGATTGGAAGATTTGGAGGACCCCCTGTAGTTACTCTGAGGACCCCCTGTTGAGGACCCCTGCACTAGAATGACATTTAACCATTCAGCAGATCTATTTACAACTCACAATAGTAGGCAAGCCATGTTCTCACCTGTCTGCAGCCTGTCAGAATAACTGTTTCTAAATAGAGCCATGTATGACTCTGTTCACTAAACACACCTCCTTCTATGTGTGTTCTCCTGTTCTGTATAAAGAAGGCACTGGCCGGACAATCGGGAGCTGTATTTGCATGTTGCAGTCCCCAAGAGCTCTTGTTTTTTTGTTAATAAATATATTGTTTAATTTCAGAATTTCATTCTCTATACTGAAGTAAGGTTTATAAAATCATAAAACGCATTTGGCAGCAGACTCCAATCAGAAAACGTTTAGTTCCAGACCCCTGGGGGTCCCCGGACCACACTTTAAGAACCACTGGTTTATAATATCGTGAAATCAAATAATGATAACCACAACATTACAATCCTGGTTCGACCCAAATCCGCTGGTGTACTCCTGTATACTTGCCATACAAAGCCAGTGCAGTGTCTAAGGAGATTGATTGATTGATTGAATACTTTAGTAACAGGCTGAAAACAGTACAATTACAAGTACAATTCAACAAGCTATGCTAAAAGGACAACACAAAACACCCTGGGGGTTTGTTTCCATTGCGCTCCTATGAAATGGATTTTAGGTGTTTCATAGGAGGTGTCTGGGGCGCCCACTGGCCTAGCGGTCCAGGCGCATATCACATATAGGCTCGTGCAGCCTGACAGCGTGTCGCAGGTTGGAATCCCGTTCCCGACGACCTTTGCTGCGTGTCACTCCCTGTCTCTCTCTCCCAATGTCCTGACTATCTCCACTATCCCCCATCAATACCGGCAGAAAAGGCCTTTATTTAAAGAAAGTGTTACATCGGAGCAGCCATAGGCCTATAGCAGAAATTGTATCTCTGTTCACAAGGTAACTGTTGTGTTTATCCCCCCAAAATCACAAAGGATGATTTGTACATAAATACCGTCAAAAGGTCTTCAAACATTGTATTGTATTGTATTACACTGGTTTGACAGAAACTTTTTAGTGTGTGAGACAGTATTGTTGTTTTTCCTGCATAGTGCAGGATAGTTTGTACACAGGTGTATGTATTTGTATGCTAATTGATAGCACTTCTTATTATTTCTTACCTTTGTATTGCTGTATAGCTTACTACAGTGCTATCCTTACTCTGTATTTGTGCATTTGTAACTTTTGTAACTTTTGTTCTTTACATTCTTCTTTCTTGTCAAAATGTAACAAAATGTAATAAGGATAAGGCATTAATAAGCTACAAGCTTCTGCCTATACCTGTTCAATCACGTTAAAAGAAAACAAAGAGCCTTCTCACGGAGTATCGAATTCGAAATCAACTATTCATTCATTCATTTATAACTGTTGTGCTGCCTCTGGGCGATTGAAATTCCCTTGCAGGATCAATGAAGGTATAATATATCTATATGTATATGTACAGTATATCTATATCTATATCTAGTTACAGCACTTTACTGGCTTTGTAGGACTGACATAGTACATCATAACCGATTAGCATTGTCACATTTTGACATCTTTAAACCCAGATGATGTCATAAAACATAGGTGATGTCATTAAACACAGGTAATGTCATTGAACACAGATGTTTCAAAGCCTGTTGACACCGTAGAACCTGAGAAGGGTCGGTTTTCATTACGTGGAATGTCCTAATTACGCACGTCTTCCTGTTTGATATAGAGAAAAAGGTCGACAGTGGCTCTTCGGTGTCATAAATGTGCTTGCGGTTGAAGGAAAACAGTTTAGTTTCTTCTAGCTAGCCTTTGGGTTGTCATGGTATTGTATTGCTGTACAGATGCACCTCCGAAACCTGGGTAGAATTAACCTGTGTTACAATCTTTCTCACGGGTAGGCAAGTGCACATATAGACATCGAAGGGGGCTTGAGCCCCTGCCCTTTAATCCGTCTGTAAAAAGTGCCCTCTCTAGACCAGCAATAACTATGGTGAAAGAAATGCAAACGCCCTCTTTCCATGCCATATGTGAAGGTAGCATTCAAGAGAATTGCCTTGTCCAAACTCTCCTGAACTTGAATGCATCTTATGTTAAAAGAATTTCCCTCTCTGTGTAGAAATCCATGCCGTATGCCATGTCTCCAGTATTGAGTTGATTATGCTTAGTTCAAAGTGGTGTCAATTTCACCAAAAGGCCCTTTTAGAAATTTCAGCCCCTGCCTCTCTAACATTCTCTACATGTCATTGCTTATCGGGGGTCAATCCATGTCGGACCTGCATTGATGCTTAGTGTGACAGTGGTATGATATAAAAGTCGAGGATGGAATGGGCGCCACCTTGAGCAAGACGCACTTTTCAATGCTCAGTACAAAAACAAAATATGTAATGAATGCTGCACTGAACGATAACTTGACACTCAATAACCTCAAAGGATCCATTACTACTAGTGGTGTCAAAAATAATCAGCAATGTATCACGATTCGTCCATGCTCGATTCTGCATCGAGGCAGCAGCGTGACATAATCGAAAATATAGCGCAAATAATACTGTATATTATATATCATTCCATATAAAATATATTGTGAACATTTGCTGTGTTGTGCAGTAATATAGAAGTCTGATGCATCGAGATGCATCGTAGAATAGAATCGAAACCTGGTGCATCGATTCGTAGGCCTAATCAAATTGAATTGTGAGGACAGTGCCAATGCACACCTCAAATTACTACTTTACTTCAATATTACAAGGAAGCCTGTATCCTGATATCACAGAATATTTGCTGTATTCTGTATGTCTATAGAATATTGAGTTTGTTAATATCAGTGGTTCTCAAACATTCATGTCAAGAACAGCTAAATTGATATGTATTTGGTTGCAGACACCCCCCCCCCCCCCATCTGAAAGTAATTTGTTCCAGCTGACCCCCATACAAGATTTTCAAAACGTGTTCAAGAGTTTTGTAGAATACTACAAGCTTGCGATTGTGAGCTTGTAGCATATAGGGTTAAAGTGGTTAAACACATTGTTATGCTATACTGTATTAAGTAATGTTGCTGGGGACCCCCTGGAACCCCCTCAAGGACCTCTGGGGGTCAATGGACCCCTTTGAGAACCACGGCTGATGTGTATTGAGTTTTTATTGCTATAACATCACCAGCATCATCACCTGTCACATTTTTTGTTTCAAAGAAATATACAGATCCATCTAAAAAAATAAAAAATAAAATAGAAATGGAATATTGTGTAAAGTAAATGTTCTTGAAACTTTGATATATTTCTTTAAACTTTCATATAGGCCTATTCTAGATACAAGAACATTCAGTGAATTATTCCAAACCTTTTTTTTTTTTTTTGTTAAATCTTTGAATTTTTAAGGCATACAGCTATATCAAAAGTCCATATTTCAAAATATTACAATATTATACAAGACCACTAAAAACAAGGATTTATAATAGAGAAATGAAGTCAGAGTAGCTTGAAGTCCAGTGGGAAGTATCCGAAATCTTTTTTTGAATTGGGATGCTATTGCATCTGCAATGTTTTTTTTTACACAATATTCTATCTTTTTTTTAGATGGATCTGTACTTATAGTACACTTGAACAAAGGGCAGAGGTCAACCTGCCTACAACGGCCTCACCTATGGACACCAGGCGGATGTTCTCCTGGTCCAGGAACTCCAGGGCCACCGACACGTTGTCCAGCCTCATCTGGCGGAAGGTGGGCCGCGCGTGGAACTTCCGGAACATCTTCTTGTGGCTCAGCACCTCCAGCAGCGCGATGAGCGTCAGCCCGTCGTTGAGGTCGTGCTGCAGGTCGCGGATCTGCCGCTCCACGCAGCGCAGGTGCTCGTTGCACCAGCGCGTGAAGGTGTTCTTCTGGATCTTCTTCCACGCCGCGTCCTCCGCCAGGTTGCTCTCCGCCACGCCGACGCTGTGCTCCGCCGGGTACACCTCTCGCTCCGATGATGCCGACGATGCCATCGTCGTGGTCCTGTTGGGCCTGCTGTGAGCGCCGCCCGCATGCACCATGTAAAAGTATCCACGCACCACAGGTCGTCGTCCAAATAAAAGTGATCCGTTGCGCAGTGCACGCAACAGCTCCCCCGTAGCGAAAAGCAGGGGCTTTTTAAAAGGCGAGGAGGGGCGGACGGGGGAATATGAGACGATGAAACCTCACACACATTTAAAGTTCAGTTGGGTTTTTTTGGCTGGGAGGGAGGGACAAAATATCCCCCCCCCCCTCCTCCTCCTTCCTTCCACTGCTATCTTCAATAAAAACACTGCGGAGGTCGCTGACAATTACACCGAGGCACAGCACACAATGCGCACTGGGGGTTGAAACAGGACCTCTGAAATATGTGTTGTCATCGTCATATGGAGCCTTTTAACCACTTCAGACCGGGAAAGTATCTGCGTCACTTTAGATTTTAACCATATTTTATCCACCTGTTTCCGTGAGAATTTACTGTAGCATTATTTGCAGGACACTTCCGGTTAACAGCAGACATACAAGCTCACGTCGCGTCGCAGATGCAACCGTTGTGAGCTTGTAGATCACACTCAGCTTTGGCGCCGGAAACTGCCTGTACCTTCTGCGCAATGCACGATGGGACGTTGGAAAGTTGTGGATAAAACTCTCAAAAATAGCAGATCTACAAGCTCGAGTGCAGCGCTATGAGCTTGTAGATCTGCTACTTTTTTGATAAATCATGAAATGTTTTGCAAGTCTTTGAATACATGCGGGTGGAAATCTCTGTTGGAACTGTTACCCCCGCAACTCGATTCCAGAGAAGCGCTTGAAGATGGATGGATGGGTCCGTGGTCAAATACGTATAATTCTAGGGGCTCCTCGACATGAAAGTTTGAGCGCCACTTTCTTTTCAGAAAACCGTTTGAAAGACATTTTTAGAATCGGCCTCGGGACCTAGTGGGTTAATGGCAATATAGTGTGTGTATATATACCGCAAAAAAAGAAGGAAAAAAAAAGAAGCAGGTTGCGATGACATCATTCGCTGGGACTGCGATGTTAGCAGCGATCTTAACAGGATAGGTCAGTAAGAGTATCCTTGAGCCTTGAGGGAGTTAAAAAGCTGATCCCCCATCTGGGGCCTCAGCTAACCGAGACTTCCAGAACCTGACTTCATCCCCTACACCTCCCGCCTGTGTGTGTTTTGACGTTATCCATTGTTGTGCACGAGAATGCGATGTTATTACACACATTCTTTTGATGGCCTCTCAATGTGTCCTTAAGTTTCTCCCCCCTCCTCCCCCCCCCATGTTGCAGAATAGAATGCAAGGTATGACTCATTCAGAGGGATGTCATTGGTGGGAGAGGGGGAGGGGGGTGAGAAATGCCCCAAAGGTATCACTTTTTTTTTTCTTCACTTGACTATTTAATTTGTTTTCCACGTGAACGTGAAGTGCTGGTAATCTAAACATCGGCGTAACCAAAGCTCACGTTTTTGTTTTTTATTTTTTTTCATTTTTCTTCTTCAGCAGGGTCAAGTGACCATAGAGATGGAGATTACATAATAACTATGGCATCCACATCTGCTTTGACCAGAACACCAACACCATACAGTACATGCATGTTTTGTAAAGAGGAGAACGTAGGCTTTAATCAAGACCTGAAACGCATTATTACTTTAACATTATTTTATGCTTATTTAAACAAATAGCAGATATACAAGCTCACAACGCGGCACCGAGTGCCACGCTGCTAGCTTGTAGATCTGCTATTTGGGGAAAATAGTGAAAATTTGTTTCTATTTCAGTGGTTCTCAAACTTTTTCATGTCAAGGGCCCCCAAAATGATATGTATTTGGCCACAGACCCCCCCATCTCAAAATATTTAGTTCCAGGACCCTCCAGAAGCAAAATTTGCTTTAAAAATACATATATTCAAAGATTTGCACAAATTTTAACAACTTCTCAAAAATAGCAGATATATAAGCTAACATGAGCTTGTATATCTGCTATTTTTCAATAACTTGACCGTACAACAGCGTCACACAAAAGCATCAAAAGTAGCAGATCAGTTTTGAGCTTGTAGATCTGCTACTTTTGCTCATTTGAATCCTGATTTGCTCATTTGAAGTAACAGTTTTGAGGTTTCCACACGACAGAGACCAATTCCTCTGTGTGTGTGTGTGTGTGTGTGTGTGTGTGTGTGTGTGTGTGTGTGTGTGCGTGCGCGCACACGCTTCATGTGTACGAGTAAAGAACTACACACATGAAACATGGTGTAGGATTTCTGCTTATGACTGTGTTTCCTTTTTTCAAAGTGGGCCCCCAGGTGTGGGGGGGCAATTGGAAAGGAGAGGGACATTAAATTAAATACATCAATAAATCATGAATGAAAATGTCATTGTCATTATTCTAAAAACAACGAAAGAAACGTTAACCAAGTGATGGCCATTTGAAGTGTTAAACACTGCTGTAACACTGCTAACACGGCTGCAGTGCCTGTGACCGTTCCCATGCCAGACCAACGAACAGTGTTTGTGCCAAGTTTGGTGCGGATCGGACCAATGGCGCGCCTCCAGTCCACCGTGACCGCCCACCCATCCTCTAGGCCAGTGGTCCTCAACCTTTTCAGGCCGCGACCCCCACGATAATCATATTTTAACTGGGGACCCCCCACCCTGATGAGCACTAAGAGTTGAGGCGTTACATTTTGTATAACACGGTTCTATTGGGAAAATAGCAGATCTACATGCTCACAACGCCTCACTAAGCAAGGCGTTGTGAGCATATAGATCGGCTATTTTCACAATTTATGCCTCTAATATTTGACAATTTGGCCAATGTTTAATTTGTCATTTAGAGCTATTAAAAAGTCCTTAAATTATCACTCAAATGTGCAGATACCCTCTACTATAGACTTAAACTTTATGTTGGTTTGTTTACTGTTGAGTGAGAACACAATGTTTCACGTTAAGTTAATCATCTGGGGATTCCCCAAATCATTTGGGGACCCCCCTGGGGGTCCGGACCCACAGGCTGAGAACCACTGCTCTAGGCCAGGGGTGTCCAAACTTTATTCAAAGGGGGCCACATTAGAAAATATTAAAACACCCAAGGGCCGACTATTATCTCTTGATTGTATTACTTACTTATTTTCAGTCGGACCAAGTCACATACATAGTGTATGCATCGCAATTACAATATTTTTGTTTGACTCTGCTGGCGGGCCGTTTATAGTACACTTTTGACACCCCTGCTCTAGGCAAATTTGATATAGGATGGGGGCCACGGTTAGGGGCTATGCATGCACCCTGGCCACAATATGCGCTGTGGGATGCCTAACTGAAGTGGCGGAAGTGCTGCGGTTAAGGGAAGTTACGTCACGCAGTACAGGTCTGTTTACATCCCACAGCGAAACAAACCTAAATAGATTGTAGCTCTTAACTCGCTCTTTGTCAGAATCCATGTTTTTGTTGGGATATTGTTTATTACGAGTGCAACCGAAGGGTCGGGAGAAGAAGACGTTTTTTTTCCCCCAGCAGGGAATATGTTTGAGGGAACACCGCACTGTGAAAAAACAACAACATCCGGGAAGGTTCTCACGGCGGAAGTCTCACCGTTCCATGAAGTCTCAGCCTCATATTGTAACCAGACTTTTCTCTTTGCAGATGTGTAAGCCTGGCTACGCGAGGCCAGGGGCTATTTCGGGGTCATGGAAACATTTGGGAAGTGGAAGCACAGATAATGACAAAGACTGTGGTCTTGGGCACAAGATCAAAATGATGGAAATCCTACATGCAATGAGTCGGACTGTACAAACATACCAACGACCAAATAAACTTCAATTATGAGAGTCATCATGTTTATTAGATCACACTTACATTTTAGACCAGTTAGTCATAATCGGAAACCCAAGAAAACTATACCTTTCCATCTGTTTACAAAATACATTTCTCACAATTATTTACATGGGAATAAGCAATGTCCAAAATGAAAGACATTGCTGGCAATTTAGATAGTTCATGATACAGAAGACCGGATGTTTGCGTGTCATTAATGTAAAACAAAAATATTACCCCAGAAAAGTAATGGATGGACACATAGTTGAGATTTGACCTAAAGAGGTGCACATTTTCACCAATCTCTATTATGATTGTGATTATGAATGTAAGATGGGAGCATTTCTGTCTACTTGCTCTGTCTCAGAGAAGGGCTGTGGACCAGGGATTTGCAGAGAATGTTAGAGAGGCAGGGGCTGACATTTCTAAAAGGCCCTTTTGGTGAAACTATCAGAAATAGCAGAACAAAGCATAATGAAGTGAATACTGGAGATGTGGCGCAATGGCATGGCTTTCTACACAATTATTTCAACATAAAATGCTGCATTCAAGTTCAGGACAGTTTGGACTAGGCAATTCTCTCGAATGCTGTATGGCATGGAAAGAGAGCTTTTGCATTTCTTTAACCATAGTAAAAACTGCATTTACGGTCTGGAGAAGGCACCTTTTACAGACGGATAAAAGGGCAGGGGCTCAAGCCCCCTTTGATCTCTATGTGTGCAAGTGGCTGCTGTGGACAGTTCAGAAACCTGCCTACCAACGATGCCAACCACATCATTGGTAGGCAGGTTTGGTCATTTACAAAATATGTCAATGTGTGTATGTATTTATTAAGGAAACAACAATAGCTTCTATTTCAGCATGCTACCCTTCAAGGAAGAGAAATTCTGTATTTTTCTATTAGCTTGGAATCCTCGTTGATGATGTCACTGGCAGCCCACCAATGAGACAAAGAGTGAGTAGACAGAAATGGTCCAATATTATTATAATTAGTGAGGACCAATTATATGAAGATAAGTTTAGACATCAACTAGACATCAACTGGTATAGATTAGTATTATATCAATCCCATAAATGACATGATATCGACATGTATTATAATATCATATACAGTATATATCAGTACATACATCAGTTAAGAGTGGTGGTGAGTGGTGGGCACTGATATCATATTCACATCGGCTGCATTTAGTGATAAAATATCAATAGTCACCATAAGCAATAAATACCTTATTTAAATGTTCTTAAATTCTACCCACAAGCAAATACACATTCCAATATGACAGACTGGAGTAATCATTAAATGAACATGTGTTATAGGTAGCTGTAATTTTAGCGGGTTGATTATTGACACATGTGCATAAAGGAGATTATCATGATTAATTATTATGATTATTACTCGTTAATGGAATAATAGGAAAGACATATGGGAGCCCTAACCCTTAACACTTATGTTGCAATGATTTTTTCTCTTCAATGTCTCGCGTTGCCATGGTTACCATAGACTTCCATGTAATTGTGCAATTGTGTAAAAAGTGCACGCCCATGCCTAGATGATGCACCACGTGTGTAGATGCTGTTCACAGCTTTCAAACAAAAAAATCCGCTTGGAAATCCGTTCAGGCATTCATGATTTATGGGCCATTATGTTTTCTTCAGATGTAAACAAACATGGCTGCCATGTTTGAAAGAATGAGTTGGTATGGGGGTTAAACATGCAATTTCGCGATCGCGATCATGCCTAATACATTTCTGGAGGTCCAAAAAAAAATTGAAAAAAAAAAATTTTGAAAAAAAAAAAAAAAAAAAATCAAAAACGGCCCAAACTCGGGAAACTCGGGGTTGGCACAGCGTTGGTATCAATACAAACTCGGGAAACTCGGGGTTGGCACCAGATGTGTTAAAATAATGACCCCACGCCACAATGTTATACTATTGCTAGTTATACGAGTAACAATACACTTCAGACATTTCTGTCTGTGTAAAGTATAATAACAAACATAAGCTCAATAGGCCTGTATGGACTAAGAGTCAATGGATAATATCAAAGGAGAGAGGGTGGCACGAAGGCAGAGCGAACCAAAGCACTGCTCGCTCTCCTTCAGTCTCTCTCTGGTTCTCCGTGAGTGCAGACGTGCGAACTGGCGGTATGGCGAGCACACAATTTCCCACTCAATATTTACGTTTGAGACTGTGATACTGACATTACCCTGTCCTCCTCCCATAGGCAACACAGGAGAGGCGATCCCCCTAAAGGAGGCCGCACAAGGGAGGTGCGAGGGCCAGCCGAGCCTGTAATCGAGATAATGAACCAGACTGGAAAAATAATGTGTTTGAAGAAGAAGCCCCATGAAAGCGGCCCAACAACCTGTGTTTTTCCCCCCCAGCCTACGCTCGGTCCAGGAAGAAGCAGCTGAAAAGAAGCGTTAACATTATCATTTAATGTTATATTATGCTCGTTTCCATCATTTAATGATTATTGAAGATAGCTACAAAAGCGCTTACCTTCCACTCTTTGCCTCTGCAAATCTGCCTGTGTTAACGCTTATTCTAAATAAATACGCCTGTTGGCTTTGCAGCGACACTGCATCCAACAGTAGAAAACATGGTTGATTCCGCAGAGAAGGTGGTCAGGCTGGAATTGAGAGTCGCTGACCTCGAGACACAGCTGACAGAGTGGACTGAGGAAACCATTATTTCTGATAGGAACAGCATGAAGCGGGACTTAGAATGTCTTAGAAAGGACCTTGCTGAAAGTAGAGACCTGAACCTCAAGCATGAGGAAAAGGTGAAACAGCTGAAAAATGAAAATGCTGCCTTGGAGAAGGCCCTTGAATCTTCTGAGGCCAAACTAAGCAGAGAACTACAGGACAAAGTGGATGGCTTGCTGAAACAGCCCCAGCCCCTCAAGGACAATCAACAACTCCTTCTGCAGCTTCAGCAGTATGAGAAACAATTGGCAGATATGCTGAAGCAGTTGGAACAGGCGCAGGTCAATGCCACAACCAAAGACAAGGAGCTCACTCAGCTCCAGACCCAGTGCAGGATGCCAACAGAGAGGTCCAAACCCTAAAGGACAAACTGCAGTCAGTAGAGACTCTTCAAGATGACCAAATGATCTCACCAGGCACCACGTCTGCTGGACTCCCCAAGCCGAGAGCGCTTCGTCCTACACACTGATGCCTCAGGTACCGGCCTGGGCGCCGTGTTAGAGCAGGTTTTTGATGGAAATGAACACCCTATAATGTATGCAAGTAGAAAATTATTAAAACGTGAAAAGAACTATTCCACAGTTGAAAAGGAAGCGCTTGCGGTGAAGTGGGCCATTCACCACTTGTGCTACTACCTTTGGGGCCACCAATTTACCCTGGTAACTGACCATGCGCCATTGAAGTGGATGTCCAGAAACAAAGATAAGAATGATCGGCTAACGCGCTGGTTTCTTGAATTACAGAACTACCGTTTCACAGTGGAACACAGGCCTGGCAAAGAGATCCTGCGCGCTGACGCCCTCTCCCGGCTCTATGAGGAAGAACAGGAAGATTGCACCCCGAGCCGCAATCATTGGGGGGAGGTATGTGGTGTCTCGCTATGGGGAGCACCGCCAGGTAAGCACGTCACCAGAGAGAGAGGGTGGCACAAAGGCAGAGCGAGCCCAAGAGGACCACACCTACCGCTTGGAAGCGTCATCAACGGACGGTCTTGTTCACTCCTCCCATCTAAACATCATTACCATTTACGGGAACCTCTTTTGGGGTAGTTGTTGTTGCTATGTACAATATAGAGCAACTTACATTTAGTAAAATATTTGATTTTCTTTTCTTCTGAAAAAAGGACAGGATTTAGACTTGAGGCTGATTTAGAAGTGAGTTCAGAGTTTTGTCTGACGATAACGGCTTTTTGGTGCTTTGCTGATATTGATCCTCAGTCTTTGTGTATGGGCGGGACTGAGGTTGCCTTGGAGCTGAGCATCGAACACCATGAGACCAAATAAGGCTGAACAACACTGAACATCACGACCACATAGTAACCACTGAACTTCAATGGCAACAAAGTAACACTGAACAACAACGCAGAACACGATACTCCAAGTAAGGAGGGAGAGGGAAGTGGCGGATGTTCAGATTCTGATTCATTAAGGTCTGCTCTCACTGCTTCCATCCAAACAACATCACCAGAGCATCAAATCACACACCATCCTTCTCACTAAATACTTTCTTTCCACAGGCAGAAAGGTCGCTGAAGGAACTAAAGTAGAGTGCAAGAAAACGGCAACAAGTTCTTCGTTGACAGCAATATTAATCTAAGACTTTTTACAGTGTTGACCAAATGCTACTCTTCGTATAGTCTTTGTGAATAAATACATGAATAACGCACTCCTAAAGACAAATACATTAAATAAAAGGTATATACGTGAACGTTGACCTTGCAACTCCCTCCTTGCTGGCATGCTCAATCAATGCTCAAACCCCTTCAAACTGATCTAGAATGCTGGTCTTCAACCTCCCAAAACGTTCACCTCTCCCCCTTTTTCTGTGTTTCATTCACTGTTTTCGGTTGCTGCTCGCACCCAGTTATAAAGTTAGGGTAAGTGATTTAATTTAATTCAAATAATTCAGCCTGTCCTCCAATCAGGATTGAGTGGGGGACTTCATCCAATCATGATTGAGTGAATGATGAAGTTGTTCGTCCTCCTACGGTGCCCTCCAGACTAGGCGCGGTCACCGCCTCATAGCAATTCATTTTCAATGAGAGGCGGGCGGCTTTTTCGGCCGCGCAGCGAAGTTTTGGGGCGGCGAGGAGATCCCCGCGAGCGTGCTCGTTTGTGCATGCGTACGTGGGCGGTGAGAGATGGATTGTGTTCATCTTTGTTTGTGAAATACCGCGTGGCGTTTACTCACTGAGCGAGTGTGTTTGTGTCTCACCGTGGTGCGGCCACCGCTGATCCTAGCGGCAGCCCCGACGGCAACCGCTCCTAGTCTGGAAGGCACATACCGGCAGTGCCGGCCCTTTTCAGCTTTTTTTAACGCAGTCTGCGTAAGGCCCCGCCGACTAAAAAGGCCCCCACCGCCCCCTCCTCTGCAGAAAAGAACGCACCGAACTGTCTTTTGACACCAGCGCTACTGCTATCTTAGCCTGAATGAGACATCTCTTATTAACCTCGCATAGCCAGACTTACTTGTGTCCCTGATTGGCTGTCACGGCTCTTTGCCATTGTCCCGTTGGCCAAAAAGAAAAAGGAGCCAACATTTCTTGACTCTGGAACTTTTTGGGAGTTTCCGCCCCGCCCCCCTTTCAGTCTAGTGTTTGTTTACTTTCGCTTTGACAATGCACGTTTATCTTTCTGGATATGAGAGAAAGAAAAAGAAAAAGCGTCAAACGGAAGGTAAACACATAGCAGAATCATGCTTAGGGCCCCAGTGGGCCCAGAACCGGCTACTGCATACCAGAGAAGGATTTTTGACCTACTGTAACCTGAGGGGACTGACTGACTGAGGGGCTGCATTTGATAATTGAATCAAACACTTCAGTGGTCTCAATTGGGGCCTTAAAAAGATACAGTGAGATTTGAATCACGTCACCTCATCCCATCTGCTTCTGATGTGTCTTTACAACCTGTGGAATTGAATACCTCTGCAGGTACAGATATCACTGGAGCAACAGATTGGACACAAATTTTTTTCTCTTCACGGGGGATAGGGCGGAAGTCCTTCTATGGACCAAACACTCTATAGTAACTAGTACTATAGAACATAGACCCATTTTGTTATTATTTGAATTAAATTAAATCACTTACCCTACCTTTAAAACCTCAGTGATGACCTACAAGGCAACTAATGGCATGGCACCTTCAGGACACAATCCCCCACACGCTTTCATGCACACCTAAACCAGCGAACACAGGATAACAGTCTGTCCATCACCTCCCTATGACACCCTGGCCAACACTCCAAGCATCCTAGACTCTTCTCCCAAGCTGTGGAAAGACCAGTCCCCTCAATCAGTACCGCACACTCACTCTCCATTTCAGAGTCTGAAACTCCACCTCACGTGTTTCACTGCTGGTAAGAGTACCAGCAGATCACACACACACAAAGTGAGTTTGCAAACATGACCAACGGCAAAAAAAAAAATCTCCCATACCTACTGGGAGAAATACAACAATGTGCGAACACAGCAGCAAGTGTGTCAACTGTTGCGATAAAAGAAGGTTAGCCAATGGAACACAATCACCCTAAGGTCTAAAAAACCTTTGACGGTCCCCACAATATCTGTTAAACACCTACCTTTAAACACATAAATCGTTTTGAGAAAAAATGCTGCTACAGTATTTATCTTAAAGTGACTGCAAAAGATTGCTACTATTCGTTTCAAAACCTGCATATTATATAACATGTATACGACGACGCAGTGTGACATAGATCTGTTTACACAATGCTGTACCCACTCTAACTGTATACTTTCCCCATTGTCAACTGTTTTGATATTTTGACACTTGCTTTGGCAATGCTTTGGCAATATAAACGTATATTGTATCATGCCAATAAAGCTCCTTTGAATTGAGTAGTGAAAAATAAACTCTTGCATCTTCTTGCATTTCTTGCATCGCTTCTATTTTTTAATAGATGCTATACTAGGCAGATGTATGTTGGTTACTGGTTCACATGCGTTATTACCATAAACACATACTTTTGGCTTGACCACAAATGAAAAGAATGCTATTTCGATAGCATGCCGTTTAGACATATGCTAGATCTGATATCCTAGTTACTTTGTAGTACTTAACTGTTTATTTGTGTACTCGTAAAATTGTAACTTCAACCATGCAAAGCCTTATCTGATCAGTGCCCACCACAACCGGTTAATAACGATTCATTAGCAATCTAAGGGCATTTGTTAATAATTTCAATAAATGTGACATCATTAAAATAGACCAGACTGATGTGTTGTGTGCAGCATCATGGTTTCATCATGTATGTACAGTAGTGGAGAGACTACACACTGTCTTTACATTCATTATTGGATATTGCTGCTGCCGGGGCGAAAATAACCACCTGTGATCTTGTAGATCTGCTATTTTTGTAAATATATATTCGACAAAATGTAAAGCGGCTCAATCTGTCTCTGGGTTTTATAAATATATTATTTAACCAATGAAAAGGATTAACAAGATAAATAATATACTACATTGGATCACAGGTTATTGTCCTTAAAAGCTACGGTTTTGGACATACAAGGTTTTTCCGACCCGGCAGTGACGATATCCTATGTGTTCTATTGCAAAATACAGTTTGTGGTTGTGTGTGTGTGTGAAAATATATATTATATATATTCTCACCAGAACTCATAAGATAAATGGAGGGTCGTCAAAGTTGATAATTTTCACATGTAACTGACATTCATTTCTTGACTTCACTTTCCATAATACAGTAGCAGTCAGTTTTTAAGTATGAGGCTTCAAAATTAATACTGGAAAAACGGATATAGAGGCAATTGTTTTTCAGTTTCCTTGTGGAGAAATCTGCCATCGATGTATTTCTGCAAGTGCGTGTGTGTATGTGTGTGTGTGTGTGTGTGTGTGTGTGTGTGTGTGTGTGTGTGTGTACATAGATATCCAGAGTGTCAGTTTGCCTCCCAGAAGATGAAGATCAACCCACTTTCACACTTTCCCCCCCATCTACGCCAAATCTCTTCACCAAAAACAGCACATCTACAAGCTCACCATGCGTCGCAGCTGCACAACACATTGTGAGCTTGTAGATAAATGCCGTTTGAGCCGAATGTTCTACTTATGCCATGCAAGAGGAGAATAAGCCAAAGAGGAGGTTTGTGGATGCAGTGGGCAGGAGTCACCGGAGAAGACGTAGAAAGCGGAACCAATTTGGAAAGGAGATGATCGGCTGTGGCGAGTCGACCCCCCGATGGGAAATAGCCAAAATAAGAGGTTCTAATTATCCCATTAAAACCGTGAAAGTACCTGCATTTCGGGGCTGGAACTTCACTGGCATTTCGCCTATATTGACTCTCATTCCTGCATACGCCACTGCCTTGAGTCGACTATTCAAAAATTGCTGATTTACAAGCTCACAGATCTGCAAGCTTGTGCATCTGCTATTTGTTTGATAATTTTTGGAAAAGGTGTGAGAACTACTGGTTCAGAAGGTATTCATAGAATCGTCCTCAGGCATTAAAGGGTTAAGAATAGGGACGCCAGATTTAATGTGGTTAAACTGACACTGTGGACTTTGCTCTGCGTGCGTGTGTGTATGTGCATGCGTGTGTGCGCGGGGTGCGTGTGCGGTGCCTTCAGGTCCTGTAGAGCATGGCGGCGGTCACAGCCGTCAGGGCCACGGCCACCGCGGGTCCCCAGATCATCCACGGCTTCTGAAAACAGGTCGGTGACACAGAGGAGGAGAACGTCAGCAACATCAAACTGTTCCTTTAAGGGGAAAAAACAACCCACGGTTAAGAGGGAAGCAGCCACCACCGAGGCCATTACCGCCACTGCCCGCAGCAGCAGTAGCAGCAGCGGCTCACAGAAGACAACACAGGGTTAAAAAAACAGCTGGCACGAATAGAAGAGATAACAGCCGTGGCTCCTGAACCGGTACTTATACAGTATACAGTACGAAGCTTCGCAATCTGGCTAGAGATCATCCTAGAGATCATTACTCGATACAGGGGTCGTTGCCATGCTGGCCTGTGGTGGAGATTGTTGTAAAAATTACATTCTTGCTACAGACTTACAAAATAAGTGGACAATAATATTACCAGAAACACATAAAGAGATAGCCCCGAATGCCCATAACAGGTCTGTCTGTAACTGAGAGTGTACAAATGGAACCCGTTTGGTTCCATTTGTACACTCTCAGATTCATGGGGGTCCTTGCAAATAAAGCATTTGAGAACCACTAGCACTAGTTGGCCATAGTGTCGTAGTGAATCAGTGTCATACATATTTTGAATAAAACCTGGAGACTTGAAATTCAGTAATTGTGTATTATGATCAAAATAAAAACATTATAATGGTGTGTAAAAAAGAAAATCTAAAATTTTGCCAGGGATAAGACCAAATCTTTGACACGGACACATTTGTGTTTGTATAGGAAGGGGAGTCTGATTAAATGCATATCAAATATCTAAATACTGAATCAAGCAACTTAAAAACTGTCTAGGGTGCTGCTCACAAAAGCCTGAGTAGACGATAAAATGACGATTAAAAAGTGAAATAACCCTTTGATTATCTGTAAATTCAAGTCATCTTTCAACTTCTTCTTTCGTGTATCATCGTCCTTGATGACGTTTATAACATACTATAACCATTTTTTTAACATAAGAAATTGTTAAAGATAGCTGCGGTTAAATGTGGTACACACGCAACATATCGTGATTATGATACTGCCGGTTCAGGAGACACTGCCGATATAGAAAAGTCCCAACGCATGGAGAGAGAAACAGTTAAGTTAAGCATGTTTTTAGCCATCCAGACGAGACAAGCAGATGTCAGATGGTTGACACTGTCATGGTTAGAGCGGTTAGACACCATCCATCCCCCCTCCTCCAGGGCAGGAGTTTCTCACAGTTCATGCAACGTTCCAAAGAGAGACGCATGGAGATGAGGGATGCAGGCCGGCTCAAACGGGAGGGTTGTGTACCTGTTCTACCACAATGCGCCGAAGCACCAAAACAGCAAAGCCAGGACAAGGCCGATGAGTGTGGCTTGAACGGGCAGCATTAGGGAGGTCTATGGGAGGGAAGGGATATTACAGTAATCAACTACACAAGGGACAATAGAGCAGGGGTTCCCAAACGTTTTTGTCTCAGGGCACCCCATAAATATTTTTTTTAAACCGAGGCACCCCTACATTATAATTTTCACTCCCAGCACCTTATATTTATAGCATATCGTCGTTGTCGGGTGGAAACCTTTTATGTCCAAAACCTTTTGTTTTGTATTTAGCATCTCTAAAATGTACTAAACTAGTGAAAACAGCAGATCTACAAGCACACCACGGCTCGCATCGCGAGGCGTTGTGTGCTTGTAGATCGGCTGTTTTCACTAGTTTTGTGCGACAGTCTTGTATGATGAAGCAGGGCAAAAGACGTACTTATTTGAAACTTGGAAATACGAGGTTTCTGCCCGACAGTGACAATATCTTAGTGATTATGTTGCGAGGAAAACATTGAGATAATAGCCATTTTGATTAGAACTGTACAAATAACTTAGTACTTCAAGTTTAAAAAGATACTAAATATTTATGTCCAAATAAATTCCAAATATTATCAAATGATCTCGCAGCACCCCTGGACTGCCGTCGCGGCACCCCAGGGTGCCCCGTCACCCTCTTTGAAAACCCCTGCAATAGAGGGTATGCGCGTGACATCATCATCACACCCGGAGGTTATGCGGGAACACCTACTGAGTGGCAAAAAAAATATGTTCTGGCCTTGACAGCCCATACATCCAAACAGAAAAGTCCTATCTGATTGCACCCATTTAGGCCTAGAATTATTGAATGCTTTAACCAGTGAAAAATAGCAGATATACAAGCTCACAGCGCGGCACCGAGTGCTGCGCTGCGAGACTTTTGAAAAAGTCGTGAAAACTTGTGCAAATCTTTGAATATATGTATTTTCAAAGTGAACATTTGTAACTAAAATTTTGCTTCTGGGGGGTCCCTGGGACTAGATATTTTGAGATGCGGGTCCGTGGCCAAATGCATATCATTTTGGGGGTCCTTCACATGAAAAGGTTTGAGAACCACTGACATAGTAGTCTCTCAAGAACAGACTAACTGAGCTCCAGTTAAGTGAAAAGGACGTTTTCTTTGACGATGGCTAGCCAGATTGCTGACATAGAAACATAGGTTTTTCAAAAAAAAAACAACCTTAGAAGGATTCAAAAGACACTTTTAGAATCATGTCAAAATTCTAATTTTCGAGAATTTTCAAAAATAGCAGATCTACAAGCTCGCAGCGCGGCACTCGGTGCCGCGCTGTGAGCTTGTATATCTGCTATTTTTCAATAGTTAAAGCATAAAATAATGATACACAATAATGTGTAGTCGTTCTAAATGGGATGTTAAACTCACTTTGCCACTCACTTTGCCACTCACTTCATGCATGCATCTGTACTGCACTGTTTCCCAAACAGAGGGTCGGGATCCATGTCTGGGTCCCGGGGAGCAGTTTTTTATGGGTCGCAAGTAAATGTCCCCTATTTTTCAGTTTCCTACGTTTAATAAGAAAATGCATTAAAGGATAATAATAATTTAAAAAAAAACTTTAAACAGCAAGAATCACAACTCTTCATCAATTAAAAACAATTCCAACATTTTTCTAAAGTATTTAAATAAATAAAATAAGAAAATCTGATGATGAAAAGAACACAAATAAAAACAAGTTTAAGTTTAAGAAATAGTAGAATGATGAGCTTGTAGATCCGCTATTTTCACTAGTTTGTGTCCCGGGCAAGTGTGTGTTTTTTTTGTTTTTTTTAATCTTGGGCTAAAAAGTTTGGAAACCACTGCTGTACTGCAAGTTGGGTATCTATTATAACATTTCACTCTTTGGGTCAGCAGGCAACATTTTAAATAGAAGTAACCGTTATTTAAAAAAGGTGCTGTAAGTGATATTTGTTTTGTTAAAGTAAGTGTTAAATAGCTCTGTATTCCCATAGCAATCCCTGCTGTTTGCTTATTAAGAGGGATTTCCCTAACTCTACAGCGCTTTAGTAAACAGAAAACACATTTTCAAGTCGGGACACCAATAATTTCATCCACTCCACTTCATCCTGTATGACAGATGAAGAGGTCTGCGGGCCATTACTGTCCCGCCATCGATAATATCTGGCCAGGAAATGTATTTTGTAAATCATTTACAGTACAGTCTTCCGGTAGAACAAATAATTCTGTGTTCCATTATTTGACTGTTATGTTTTCACTGTCAGCTTTCCTCTTGAGACTTTTGGATGAAAAACTCTCACGGTAAAAAAACAAACGAAAAGCAAAGCTGTGTTTCACATGTCTTAAATTATACATTGTTTCTCTAGGTTCTTGAGACCTTGAACAATGAAAGAGCTCTTTGTTGTCTCCAGATAAAATGTTCTTTTGAAACTTTTTGATGAACTAAATATCCTCAGAATGCCACATTCAAGTAGCCTAGTAAACTAGAATCCTCCTGCGATAACAAGGATGGGGCCTGCACAAAAAAAAAGATTACATAAGCATGTCCGTGTACACCTGTAACATTTGATTCCTCAAGCAATTTCTATTAATTGTTATACCACACATATCTTAATTTATTAACTTTCATAACAACATATATAAGGTTGTTTGTTTCAAGTTCCAGGTCCTAAATTAGCCATTGATTGTGTTCTGGCCTAATCTAATGGCTTAGGAGAATATTTGCCCGAAGAAACCAAACTTTAACCAGCTGAGCGCGGATGCTATTTTTCAGCAATCTCCTGATTCACACCATATACAGCGCACGTTCTCACTGGCAGTGCATGGGCGCTCCACTGGCGCACGTGGAGATTCGTTTTTCTGCGAGCCGTGCTCATTGAAACGCATTGACGTCCAGCCTGCGACCAGGTAAGGTGATAAGAGTCGCGCACAAACCTCTGTGCACAATGAAGCGCAGCAGCAGTTGGGGGGTTAACTGCCTTGCTCACGGGCACTTCAACAGTGGGTGTTTGAAGGAGGGGGTGAGTGTTGCTCATTCACTTCCCCCGACCGGAGTGTTCCTAAGGGGATGTGTGTGTGACTAGAGTTGGGATCCAGAACCGGAGGAACCAGAGGAACCAAAGGAACCGGATCCAACATGGAGAAGCCGAAATTGGTTCCATCACATTTGGATTGTTTGCCAAAACCAGTTTATCACACTGTCAGAGCTCATGTGGGGACTTCACATCTGCCATACCATTTAAACCCTGATTGGTAAAACAGACCCGGAAATAACATACTTGATACAGTCTTTTTTCACCCTCTACCAAATCTCTTTGCCAAAAAAGAACTGTTCTACAAGCTCAGAATGTGACGCGTTGAGCTTGTAGATCTGCAATTTTTTGGCAAATGTTACGCCCAGGATAATGGATGTTGGGGATATTTTGATTATCGCGATATTGCAATTTCTTTGATCACAATAATCGTGACATGAAATTTTCATATTGTCCCATCTATACACACAGCTCACCTTGCTTCCTCTGTCCTGTAGACCCTTCATGTCGGCTTTGCACTCTTGAAGCTCGTCTGCGATGGACTGCTTTTCCTGTTCGCTCGTCTCGTATTTCTCCTTCAGGTCTGACAGCTCAGTCCTGGCGTCCTCGCACTGCATTAAAAAGAACAACAGAACGGGTGTCAGTTACACACATGACCCAAATTTGTTCCATACAATGTCTTTACATGACCCGGACAACATAAGATTACTTGTTCTAAACAGCCGGGGTGAATGCACAGCAACTAGCCCAGACAGACAGACAATTAACTGAAGATGAAGCTGGAGGGGACGCAGACTCGTGAGCCCACCACAGAGATGGTATTTCATTAACAAAAAAAAAACTAGAGTGGCAAAAAAAGTGAACGCTTAAAACCAGATTTAAAAATATAGCCAAAATAGCAGATCTATAAGCTCAGAATGGATTGCGATGCTATGCATTGTGAGCTTGTAGATCAGCTATTTTTGAAAAAAGAAAAATATATATATATATGACTTGCCCAAGGCTAGATTTACAGTGATAAATGAATGTATTGCTGAAATAAGTCTGAATAATCTGCAAAAAATTATTCGGGAGGTGGACAAAATACAAGTTAAAGACCAGAACTTTGAGGTTAAATGGGACAGCTAGGGGATAGCAATGAATAGTTTGTTTATTACTTTTGATGCAATAACAGCAATTTTTCTTTATTGAGGTGAAAAATGTGATGAAAAAGTCTTAAAAGTTCTTAAAGGAGTAGTTCACTCCCCACAAAAGAAATCTATCGATTACACACCCTTTGGAGACTTGAATTCATGGATATTGTTTTGTTTTTGTATCATTCCTAAGCCAATAAATTGATGACCAGCAGTGGTTCCCTACGGAGACAAGACAAAAACTCCACGGACACGGTCTTCAAATGCAAAAAGGGGAATTTAATAAAGAGAAGCAACGTTTCGGTATTTAAACCTTCATCAGGCAAGAGTTTGCCTGATGATATACCGAATACCGAAACGTTGCATCTCTTTATTAAATTCCCCTTTTTGCATTTGAAGACAGTGTGCGTGGAGTTTTTGCCTTTTCATTTCACCGACCATTGTTTGGTCTCTCCTCGACAGCACCTGTCGCTGTATGTGTGCAAAAGCCTTTCGTTTCATCCCTACGGAGACAACAAAAAGCCTGCTTTGTTCCCTATGGAGTCACAAATGATTGGCTTAGGAATGCAACAAAAAAATAGATATATCCATGATTTCAAGTCCCCATGGGGTGAGTAATCGATAAGGGGGGAAAAAGTCACTTTGGGGGTGAACTCTCCCTTTAAATTGTCACTTCTCTGTCATATCCCACCAGAATCAGACCCACAGGTTTAGAACCACGGCCCTGGCCCACCTCTCTCGCCAGCTCCTTGGCGTGGCTGTCGGCTGCTTCCAGCTTGGCCTGGAACTCTCCGCTGTCCTCCAGGTGCTGTGTCTTCAGCTCGGCCAGCCTCTTCTCCAGCTCCTCCTGGGACCTCTCCAAGGCCTTCAGGCTGTTGCTCAGCTCCAAGTTCTGCCCACGGGCGCTAGCAGAAACCATGAGGTCGAGGGTTATGTTAGAAGTGGAATGAGGAAGTGGACGTATTGCGGTGGATGAGATCAGGCATGTGCACACATA
This sequence comes from Nannobrachium achirus, assembly GCF_963921795.1. NCBI lineage: Eukaryota > Metazoa > Chordata > Actinopteri > Myctophiformes > Myctophidae > Nannobrachium > Nannobrachium achirus. The sequence continues at coordinate 11,990,262 of NC_137818.1, read as the reverse complement.
GACATCAAAGGGGCCCTTGTACCCGTCTGTAAAAAGTGCCCTCTTCAGACCATGAATGAAGTTTTAACAATGGTGAAAGAAATGCCCCCTTACCTGAAGGCAGCATTCAAGAGAATTGTCTTGTCTAACCTCTCCTGAACTTGAATGCAGCATCTTATGTTGAAAGCATTGCCCTCTCTGTGTAGAAATCCATGACGTACGTCACATCTCCAGTATTCACTTGATTATGCTTAGTTTAGTGTGGTATCAAGTACTGGAAATAGCCGACAAAGCTCACAACGCGTCGCAGCGTGACACGTTGTGAGCTTGGAGGTCTCCTATTTTTGATATTTCCACCAAAAGGCCCTTTTAGAAATCTCAGCCCCTGCTTCTCTAGCCTCAGAAACCCAGGCTTATTTTGGGGATCGGAAGAAAAATAAGCCTGGATCACTTCCTCATTTACTCAAAGCGGACAGCAGCAGGAGTCATGTCACGACCCTCCACGTCATTTCGAGATGCCGGAGGACCCGGCGAGATCCGCCGGGCACCATAGAATGTGCCGCGTTAGGTTAGACTACTGCTTCTCTAACATTCTCTTCAAATCCCTGGATTACACCATTTGAAACATGCTGGTGGTTCAGGGCACTGGAGCTTCCAGGTGCCTGTAGTCCGCCTGATGACTACAACATGACGTCAGTTATTTCAGCTCCCGACCGGATTAGAAACGGGTAATGATCCCAGGCTAATGGTGGGTAAGTCCCCCAACATACCAGCTTCATGTCCAGAGGGTGTACAGTACTTGTACATCATTGTATGTGTAGCAAAGATTGTGTCATTTTATTTCTGCCTCTTGGCCAGTTCCCACTTGAAAAAGAGACTCTGTTTTTACTGGTTAAATAAAAATAAAAATCATGTGGCATTCTAGCGTCATGTCCAGGGGGTGTACAGTACTTAGATTAGCTATTTCCGGCTGAGAGATTTGGTGTTGAGGAAGAGAGAGAAAAAAGCAATGGGCCAAGTACACAGCCCTGAGGGACCCCAGTCAAAAAATGTGTATAGGGTTTCAATGGTTAAAGTGTTTTTCTCAGGGACACTTCGACACATAAGCCACATCCTAATACTCACATTTCTGCCTCTCTCGCTCCCTCCATCCTCCAGCATGGTGCTGTTACTGTGAAATTGGTGACCTGCCAGAACATGTGACCATCTTGTGGAACTTCACATAAAGCACACTGTGGGATCTTGCAATTCGTGGCCTAAATACCAGTAGGATTAATTAACTCTGTTAATAAACTAAACAAGCAATGATTTATGTTCGGAGCGTTGATGTTATGTTAAGTCCACAACGTGGTCACACATTTCTGAAGTTCACCAGGATGGAGTAAGCGAGGAGGTAGAGGTTTGAGTATTGAAATCTGTCTATAGCACTGGTTCCAAGGACTGGGTCGGGACCCATTTGTGAGTCCCTTAATTTTTCATTTTTTTTATGAATAAATACAAGAAAAATCTAAGACAATCCATAAACTGGGGAAACATGTCTAAGAAGTAGTGAAAACGTGGTGCATACAAAATGGGTCTGCAAAGAAATGGGTCTGCTCTGGACCCATGGTTTAGGAAGCAGTCTTTTAACACAGTGGTTCTCAGCCAGTGGTCCGGGGACCACCAGTGGTCCTTGAGGGTGTTCCAGGTGGTCCCCAGCTAAATGATGGATAGTTGGTAACCAAATCGATCCTTATAGTGCTGTATGCTATGTATTCCCGTAGGATTCTTTTGATAAAATTGATTGGGTTCAAATTTTCAGACCCCTTCCTCATTTCTTGGCGGCAGGTCACTTCAGTTTTGGCCCTATTCGGCTATATTTTCCCAATTTCCCATAGATTTGTTTTGCTAAAACTGATTTGTTTGCTGTTTTGCCTTCTATAGGGACAAAACTATCAGAAAATGATGGGGTTCAAATGTTCAGACCCCTCAATCAATTCCTGGGGGGTCACTTCAGTTTTGATATGTATTCCCATAAGTTTGTTTTTAGCAGGTTGATTTTTAGCACAAAAATCCTACAGGAGATGTATTTTGGACTATTATCATTCTTTAACTCTTGAGAGGTCCACTTGGTTTCATTTTACACTTTACAAGTCATTTGGTTTGCAGAGTAAATAATGGACCATGGGAACCAGTGTATTTCTCCCACTGACCTGGCCAGGTCCTTCTCCAGTTGCTGCTGTTTCTTCAGCATGGAGTCCTTGTCAGCGCGCAGGGCTGCAGATTCACCCTGCAGGCTGGCCTTCTCTTCCTGGTGACTCCTGGACAATGAACATAGGGATCATGGAACCATAACCGTTACTATCCAACCCAAGAAGACCTGAAATTATTTTATACTTTAGCTATTGAAAAATAGCAGATATCTGCTATTTTTCTTTTTTTTTTTTATCGTGAAAATGTGAGCAAACCTTTGTAACTACAAATCTTTGCTACTGGGGGTCCCTGGAACAACATATTTTGAGATGGGGGTCCGTGGCCAAATAACTATAGATTTGGGCGTCTTTGACATGAAAAAAAGTTTGAGAACCACTGATGAAGGATTTAGAAGACATTTATAGAATCGGATAAAAAATTACTTGCACAAATGTTAGAGATTTTTCAAAAATAGCAGATCTACAAGCCTGTAACGTGGCACTCGGTGCCGCACTGTGAGCTTGTATATCTGCTATTTTTCAATAGTTATTCAATTGTGTTCCAGCCCAGGCCTACAGTAAATTGTAAATGGTTATCGCCAAATCGTTATTTCCAGGTCCGTTTGACCAATTATAGAGGGTTTAAATGGTACCGGATATGCACCAGTGCGTGACAGAGGATAATTTCACAATAAAAATCTCCACGATACGATTATTGTGAGTGTTTATCACGATAAACGATAATTACAATTATCGTCCCATCCCCCAGAGAGCCTATACCTGAGCAGCTGGTCCCTCTCGGCCCGCAGGGCGGCGCTCTCTTTCTGCAGGCCTCCCAGCTCCTTCTCGTACTTGTTGACGATGTCCTGCTTCTCAGAGCGCAGGCCAGAGCACTCCTTCTGCAGGCTGCTGCACTCCTGCTGCACCGACTGCAGTTCACTTGCTAAAGGCCGGGAAAAGATTAAAATTACGTTTTGGTTCAAACAAGGGGTCATCCCTACTGTATGTTCCCCAGGTTCTATGTCCCCCACTCCCCCCCCAAAAAAGGTTGTTCCCCGCTATGAAGTACATTTTCTGAGTGAAAACGTATTTGAAATGACTCTAAATCCTATCCGATGCCCAGTAATCCCCAAAAATATGGTGCCCAGATGTCCCTAACCCCACCTCACTCGTATTCGTAATTTCTCCCCATTATCTTCCATTGTGTGTTTAGAGAGGTTATTAATAATTAGAAATTAATGTTTGGGTGAGCGGGGATTTTTTGGGGGTAAATGGGGAACATTGAACCCATTTTTAGGTAAACGAGGAACATAGAACCTCTTTTAGTTGATCGGGGAACATAGAACTCAGGGAACATAATACCTTTTTTTTTGTAAACAGGGAACATACAAGTAGCATCTTTTTTGAGGGGGTAAGTGGGGAACACAGAACCTGGGGAACATAACTTGAAGCTATTCTACATTATGATAGAAATTGATTATAGGGGTATCCAGTTCTTCAAAAATACATTTTCATGTTGGGTTACACATTTCATCCAATCAAGGAAGAGAGCACTCATTCATCAGCTTACATTTTATAGTGTTCCAGTTCCTATTTTGTCTGCTTTTTTGTTTCACCACTTCCATTTCCATTAAATTTGTACTCAAACCCGAAAACGTACTTTCTGTTTAGCAAGCAGCAGGAAAGGGGTAGACCCCCTTTTACTGAACATACTTGTCTTTCACTACATTTGAAATGTGTAGTGTCACTTTGTTCAGGTACATAGTGTACTATTTCTATGATATCATTGATATACACAATACACATACTGCATGTTTAGATTTCATTTATTTAGTTGATGCTCTCATCAAAACTGGCAGGTAAGTGAAGTAAACAGGAACCAAAACCCTATGGTTTTCGGTTTCAGGTTAAAAACGACAGCAGGGTAAAACAGGCCGCTTAAGACTGACCGTACAGTACACCATGATGTAAGCAATACAGCTGCAGCTAATCAAATTATGAATATAGTCAGGACATCTGAATGATATCAAAATGTAGTCATCACACCCCCCTTTCCAATTAAAACATAATAGTGTTGGAAGGAGTATGTATTGCACTTTAGATTTACTGTACATTGCGTCAATGTGCCTCGACTATTACAGCTCAGTATTGTCTATGCTTGCACCAGAGACGTGCTGGGCCCCTGATTCAGCCCGGGAAAAAGAGTTGGAGAGGCCCTTATTGCGCGCTATAGAGAGAGATCTCTCTCTATAGCGCTGCTGCACCTCAAAGATTTGCCATTTCAGATCATGACAAGTGACAAGCCAGTGGGCCAATTACTACATGAGTTATATTTCGTTGTTGTCGGGTGGAAACCTTGTATGTCCAAAACCGTTTGTTTTGTATTTATCATTTTAAAAAGGATTTAAACTAGTGAAAACAGCCAATCTACAAGCACACAACGCCTCGCGGTGCGGTGCTTGTAGATCTGCTGTTTTCACTACTTTTGTGCGACGGCCTTGTGTGGTGAAGCAGGGCTTTGCTTTGTGGAAAAATGTACAAATTTGAAACTTGGAGATACAAGGTTACTGCCCGACAGTGACGATTTACTTTGTTGACTGCCCAGCCCCCAAAATGGAACGAAGGCAGACATTTTTATTTATTTTTTTCTTCCTAATGGCCGGCCTGGACCGGCCGGGAATGAGCCGGCCGTTCGGGAGTTGTCCCGCTTTTCCCAATGGCCAGCACGTCCCTGGCTTGCACATTGGCACACATAATCTAACACACAACAATTATTATGAATGTGATTAGCTGCAGCTGTGTTGCTTACTAGCCTGCCATGTTTATAATCTGCTATTTAAGTTGAACTGGAAAACAGACTACAGAATAGGCCGGTTTCCTGCCCCTTGAAGACGATACATAATTTGATAAGCAGCTACAGGGAGGATGTAAAGGTGATGCAAGTCATATTGTATGCTTAAAATAAGTGTTAAATAACTCTATATTCCCATGGTAACCTTTGCTATAGCTTTACTTGTCTCTCCTACTCTTTAATAAACACAATATATATATATAATGCAATATTATTCAGGTCGGCATACCATTTTCATCCAATTAGGAGAGAGAATTCACAATAAAATTAGACTCCTGTTACTGAATAGCCTAAACATCGAGTCAATATCCATGATTACTCCCAGGATATAGAGCTTTAACCTTCTCCCAAAAATGGATTGTTTTAACCAAATAATTTCACTTACACCACCTATAATTATGCCGAGCACGTCCAATGATGTATGTGTCAGTTTCGTGTGTATTTGAACTGCGTAGCACCTTGTATTTCTGCAGTCTTCTGCCACTGTTTGCTTTGCTGCTGAAGGTCACTTTGGAGGCTGGCGATTTCACCCTCATACTTGCTGGCGGCCTGACGCCATTTGTCAACGTCCTTAGTGACGGTTGCTAGGTTACTCTGGACGGCGGTGACCTCGCGCTCCCGCTCAGCGGTGGCCGTCTCCAGGGCGCGTCGCAGAGACTTCACCTCGTCCTGAGCGCCTTGCAGTTCCTTGCGTGAACTGTTGGTGGCGTCGTCTCTCTGCTGTTTGAGAGCCCCCATTTCATCTTGGAGTTGCCTTAGTTGACCTGCACGCACCAAAGACAATGTTTATTATCAAGTGAACAAGAAGAGGAGTCTACAAGCGTTTCACCCTTTCAGCCTGAAGTGGAATTAAAACATCACTCATACTGTATGTTACTACTCCAAAATAACTCAGACCCCACTGAAGTGAACCGTACTCAGACCAGTATGGTTTAGCCATCTGGGCTTGTCATAGTTTGTGAGTGCCAACCCTAAACTGAACCCTAGTGTAACCAGAAAGCAGACTGCGGTCACAGCAGAGCTGAAGTTGACCAGTAAGACAACAGAGTCCTCTTTCAAATAAAGTGTCAATGTGAACCCTTTTCTATTTGTCCACTTCTAGGTCCACTCGAAGAGGACTGAGTTTGGTTCGTCTAACTAGTAGTTAGACAAACCAAACTCAGTCCTCTTCGAGTGAGGAGAGAAAGAATTGCCTCATTTGAAAGAGGACTCTGTTGTCACATGTGCTGAGTACACTGTAATACTTGTTGTGAAAAGACATGACAAGCCACTAAAGCCTAGCGACGAGCCCCTAGGCTTAGGCCCTAGGGGCTGTGCTGCTCCCAAATTTATGCCCACTGAAATGGCTAGCGTTCATCTCTGTGTAACACGTGAATGTGGCCCCAAGATAATGTGTAACAAAAGCCTAGTTCACACCAAAGACGCGCAACAAGAAAAAACAGTTTTAAGGCAGATTTATACTTTGTCATAAGGAGGTGTTGCACCAAAATGGCTATTTTCAGCATGCAAATCCGTTTGCATCTTGTGTTAAAGTGGACATTTTGGACACATAGACAGGGTTCAGCTCATTCTCCAAGGAGCATGAAGGTTCCCAATAAATTCCATGGCAATCCAGTACGTTTTGAGACATTTAGTTTGGGTCTACAATGTTGAATGGATCGTCTACCAGCTATAGAGCCTCACTGCTAGCTGTATATATACAGTATGTCCATTTGCAACTTGAACAAAGCAACAACAAAAAAAGAGTAAGAGTACGTTTAAAACAATCTAACCGTGTAAAAGCTTGATCTGTTTTGCAGACTCTTCTGCTCGCTGCTTGTTCTCGTGTCTCTCGTCGTCCAGGTGACCTGAAATGAACATAAAGGTCAAGGTTGTCATCATGTCATATTTTTCTATGTGGATATCTGAAAAACCGGGATATATGAAATATCCAGCTCCGTCTGGCCTAGGCCCTGTGAAACAGTGTTTTTTCTTATTTCAAGGACTCCCATGACTCCTAGTGTATATGAATGGAACCGAACCAAATTGGTTCCATTTGTACATTCAGACTTACACTAAGGGTCCATTTGTGTACACCTGTAACGGGTGATTTGGAACCCCCTCAAGGAACCATGAGGGTCCCTGGACGGCTGGACCACACTTTGAGACCCTCTGGTGTTTCCAGTGAGCCAATGTGCACAATATCCACACCTCTGTGGATATTGTTTGACCAGAATGGAACAGAGGAGCTTCCATTAGTATCACTGGTAACACCTATGAAGGAAGTGAGGAATCTCCGATATGGCTGCTAGAGCTAATTGCATCATAGATATATATATATGTTACCGGATGTTTGGGTAACTCAGGACGTTCTATGTAAGAGCGCTTGTTTTGTCGTTCACCACACACCAATCACCACCAGGTGGCGACGACAGCCATTCACTAGTGAAGGCGCTGACGTCACTCGTTTGCGACTCTATTTGCGACTTTATTTACTAGCCTAGCCTAGCCTAGCCTAGCCTAGCTTAGCCATTAGCTCCATTGTAGTCACTTGGACAGGGCGTTTATCGTGGGCTTGCCCAGGCCTTACGGCCTGGGCATAAATATAACGATTGCATTCACCACGGCTTCGTAACTCGCGCGGCGCTCCGCCGGCCGCGCGGCCCTGGCCCGCTCTTCGCGGCCACTCGCACCAAGGTCCGCTGGCCTGCGCGCCGCTTGCAATGTCGTGGACAATCGAGCGGCTCCGTTCCGCCCCGTGCTGCACGACGAGTGCTCCGTTTCTCGACCGTCCTGTTTCTCTAACAAACCGTGACATATATACCTCAGGGGACAGGGGTCTTCAACAGGGGGTCCGGGTCCCCTAGGGGGTCCACAAAGTTCCTACAGGGGGTCCTCCAAATCTTTGAATGATAGAAACTTTTTTTTCCCCTCCTTTTTTATAACCATATTCTGAGAACTTTAGCGAAAAATAGTGTAAAGGGGACAGAAGAGCACAGAGTGGTTAAATATCTGAAATACACTGATGATTGTGCTGTCAAACGATGAAACTATATGGAATCTATGAACAGGTTGTGGGGGGTCCCTGCTTCATCTCTCTCTCAACTAAGGGGTCCTTGGCCTGAAAACATTGAATACCCCTGATATAGAGCTTATTATTGCATACCTTGTAGTTCTATGCATGTGTGTCTCTCAGAGCTGGCGAGCTCCTGTGCTTCCCGGAGTTGCTGGTTCAGATGCTGGATGAGCTTCTCAGAGTCACCCACATCGTTGGAGCTCTTCAGCTCCTCTGAGAGGACAACAGAGAGGGGAACATTGTTCAGAGCAGGGCTCCCCAAACCTTCTCAGCTGAGACCCAAAAGATTATTTTGTGGTCTCCCAGAAAAAAAAAAAAAAAATAAATAAATATTGAATGCTTTAACCAGTGAAAAAAAACAGATATACAAGCACACAGCGCACTGTGAGCTTGCAGATCTGCTATTTTTCAAAAAGTCATGAAGATGTGTGCAAATCTTTGAATATATGTATTTTCAAAGCGAACGTTTGTAACTCAAATTTTGCTTCTGGGTGGTCCCTGGAACTAAATATTTTGAGATGGGGGTCCGTGGACAAATAGATATAATTTTGGGGGTCCTTCAAATGAAAAGGTTTGAGCACCACTGACATAGTAGTCTCTCAAGAACAGACTAACTGAGCTCCATTTAAGTGAAAAGGACCTTTTCTTTGACGATGGCTAGCCAGATTGCTGACATAGAAACATGGGTTTTTCAAAAAATCTTAGAAGGATTCAAAAGACACTTATAGAATCGGGTCAAAATTTGAATTTTCACGATTTTTCAAAAATAGCTCGCAGCGTGGCACTTGGTGCCGTGCTGTGAGCTTGTATATCTGCTATTTTTCAATAGTTAAAGCATAAAATAATGATACACAATATAGTGTACCCGTTCTGAATGGGTTAATTAAATTCAATTATATTATAGTGCCCTACACACTACAACGTCACACAAAAGCATCAAAAGTAGCAGAGTGTCGATCTGCTACTTTTACTGTTTTTGAATTTGAATCCTGAAAGGCAACAGTTTTGGACATATGAGGTTTCAACCCGACAGAGACGATATGGAGCAGAGATTCAACGTGTCCCGCTCTGAACCAACTGATTTTAACAGCAGACAGTGGAGTTCAACGAATGGTGCTACAGTATGTCAAATAATACGCCATTTAGGAGTTGCTGAACCAAAGGACTGAACCATAGAACCAAATCTCTTGGACTGTTAATTCTGGCTCAGTCCTAAATATTAAATTTAGCAAGGCCTGACATGTTAAATCATTTCCCAAGGTGTTAAAAAAAATGGGCCTCCCTCTTACATAAACTAATTGCTAATCCAGAAATAGACCGTAGAAATAGAATATTATATCGTCTCTGTTGGGTGGAAACCTCATACTGGTATGTCTAAAACAAATAATATACAAAAAGTAGCATATACAAGCTCAAAGCATGTTGCTTTGTGACATATTTGGAGCTTACAGATCTGCTTCTTTTGTGTGTCGCTGTAATACGGCATTGATCTGAGCTTGTAGATCGGCTATTTTTGAAAGATTTTGACAAATTTGAAAGGAGACTTTCTACATACTGAGCATGTTTACTTTGATACTTTTGAATGCATGACTTTTATTTGTAGTAGAGTATTTCTACATTGTGGTATTGCTACTTTTACTTAAAGGACCACTTCTGCCATTTTCAACCTATGTTCATATTATAATCGGTCCTCATAAGCACCATTTCTGTCTCAGAGGAGGGCGCTGTGGACAGTTCAGAAACCTGCCTACCAGTGACATCACCACAATGGCTTCTATGTCAACATTATAACTTTGCAGGAAGAGAAAGGCTTGGATTCCCCATCGATGATGTCACTGGTAGACGGGTTTCTGAACTGATTTTGATTTCACTGTGCGGGGCATGCATTTTAGACACAATAAGCCCATTCCCAAGATACACCGCAATCTTTCATGGGCAGATGTGACTTATGGGGGCTAGTAGTGTTAATAAAGAAATGGCCGGCTTATTGTAACTGGGCAGTTCTCCATTCCTAAACCTGCCATTCCTACCCACTGCCATTCCTACTGAGCTTAGGGTTAGGGTTTGGTTTAGGTGGTCACTGCCTCCGTAGGAATGGCAGTGCATAGGAATGGCAGGTTTAGGAATGGAATTGTGTACCCATTGTAACACTCATCTTTTCTTTTCTCTAATTACAATCTAAAATATGAACCCTTGTTGTAAAAAACTAAAGTTGTTCTTTAAGTAAAAAAACTAAACAAATGTGAGCACTCCTCCACTGGTGCACTGTGCACAGCATCAGAATGTCTGGCAGCCTCAGTGCTGCAGGTTGAACAATAGGCCGAACAGAGAATGCACTGTGCTTTCTAGGGGTTGGCAAGGAGTTCCAGGCTCTGCAATACCCAGTGGATGTTTTTTATCCCCCCTTAATCTGCTGCGGCTAGAAAAAGAGATGAGCTCATTCATCTACACACGGGCCCAGCCTTTTGGCTGGAGACTGGGAACAGGTCAAGTATTTACACCATAAATGGACACAACATCATCACACGTCCCGTGACATCACTATGAAATGCTATATTAGTGCCTAAAAACAGCTGTTTCACGGTTTCCCCTACACGCAATCACACCAGTGGTGGAAAAAGTACTCACATGTTTTACTTAAGTACAAGTATAAATACTGGCAAAGAATGCTCCATTCTCATTGAAATGCATTGGCGGATTCCACTCTGTAAGTATTTTGGTTTGAGGGAACCCTTACAAGTTAAAGTCCGGAATTCAAAATGTACTTGAGTAAAAGTACAAAAGTATTGGCATCAAAATGTACTTAAAGTACTAAAAGTAAAAGTACAAAATGTTTGAAAACAGCAGATTTACAAGCTCACAACGCATCGCATCGCGACACGTTGTGAGCTTGTAGATCGGCTATTTTCAAATAGCCTAGGTATAAAATAGGGCTACAGTGGTTTATGTATGTTTTATAATATTATAATGTATATCTGCAAAGTAACTAGTAACTAAAGGTTTCAAATAAATGTAGTTGAGTAAAAGTACAATATTTGGATCCGAGATGTAGTGGAGCAGAAGTAAAAGTATTGGAAATTGAAATACTCAAGTAAAGCACCAATACCTCAAAATTGCACTTAAGTACAGTACTTAAGTAAATGTATTTAGTTACTTTACACAACATAATCACACAGACACGCATGCACAGCACTGTGAAGACATCAACATTGTCTGACAACTTTCCAAATGATGCCCTATTTAGAAAGAAAATTACCCCTTTTTGGTCCATTTTTAACCATAACACTAAAGTGTCACGCTCCCCAAATAGCACATCTACAACAAGCATGTCTCTGTGACATGTTGGGAGCTGCAGATAGATAGTGCTGCAGGCTGCACGGTGGCGCCCCCTAGGCTCCAGCACATGACCAGCCTGCTGTGTGCCAGATTGAAGATGAGAGGGCAGAATGTTCCACCCTCAGGATTTGCTGTCTGCAGGGCTCTGACTGCATGCATGCGTGCGTGCGTGCGTGCGCGCGTGCGTGCGTGCGTGTGAGAGAGAGCGAGAGAGAGAGAGAGAGAGAGAGAGAGAGAGAGAGAGACAGTGGTGTATAAAGTAATTCAGTAGATTTATTTAAGTACTGTATGTAAGTACAATTTTGAGGTATTTCTACTTTACTTGAGTATTTCCAATTTACAATACCTTTACTTTACTTTAGTTACTAGTTACTTTGCAGATATAAATTATAGTAGGATAAAACATACATTGACTACTGTAGCCCTATTTTATACCTAGGCTATTTGAAAATAGCCGATCTACAGGCTCACAACACGTTGCGATGCAATGCGTTGTGATGCAGTGCGTTGTGAGCTTGTAGATCTGCAATTTTCAAACATGTTTGTACTTTTACTATTGGTACTTTAAGTACATGCTGATGCCAAATTGCCAATACTTTACTCAAGTAATTTAGACTTTTACTTGTAAGGGCACAGTCACACCAAAGTACAGTTGCCAGCTGATAAGCTGATTCTGCCAAAGCATTACAATGTGAATGGAGCGGATTTTTGAGAAATTTGCGGATTTCTACAAGAATCTGCTCCATTCCCAATGAAAAGCAGAATCCACTTATCAGCTGACAACCATACTTTGGTGTGACCGTGCCCTAACAGAGTATTTCTATTGTGCAGTATTGATACTCTTACCTAAGTAAAGAATGTGAGAGCTTTTTCCACCACTGGTGTGAGAATGTGTGTGTGCTTCTAGTGATGTACTTGTGAAGACCAAATGTAGCATAGCAGCATTTGAGACATACTCTGAGGACCAGTTTTCCTTGTCCTCACAAGAGAATGGAACAGGTTTTACGGTTTTAAAAAAGGTACCATTAGGGAACTATTCCGTTTGGGCTAGGATTGGGTATTTAGAGGTTAGGTTTAGGAGTTGGGCTCAGAGTTTCCCCCCTATTTTATTTTATACATACTTGAGCGGCAGTGAAACACGCCGGAAAACAGCTGATCTATGAGCTTGTAGATCTGGCATTTTTTTTGTATGTTGGGGTGTATTTTCAGCGACTTTCAAATCAATGTCGTCCTCACAAGCATAGTAATACAGTACATACGTGTGCATGTGTGTGTGTGTGTGTGTGTGTGTGTGTGTGTATGTGTGTGTAGCATTGTGTGCGTGAGTGTGCATCAGAATGTGAGTGGGTTAACTAACTGTAAGGTATGTGTGTGTCCATGTGCTGGCTGTGTGTGGTACATGAATACCCTCGAGTGTGTGCATTCTGTGCAAATAAGTGAGTATGCAAAACTGAGACAGGCTGCATGAGAGGCCGTCTGTGTGTGTGTGTGTGTGTGTGTGTGTGTGTGTGTGTGTGTGTGTGTGTGTGTGTGTGTGTGTGTGTGTGTGTGTGTGTGTGTGTGTGTGTGTGTCAAGTAGGGTAATTAGTACCCAGACAGTGGTGGAAACACTCAGGGCTTAAGTAGCCTAAAAGTAACAATAGCGCAGTGTAAAAATACTAAGTCAATGCCCTGCATTCAAAATCTTACTTGAATCAAAGAACAATTAAAGTAAGACTATACGGAATTGCCATTTCAGTATCCTATGTATCATGGTATTGTATTTTTAATTTCATTATTTCACTCTTTTAGAAGATTATTGATTATTAATTTGATTCATTATTAATAATCGAAATCAGAAAAGGTAATTAGCAACTAATTCAGCCAAATAAATGTAGTGGAGTAAAGAGTACAACAGTTACCTCTGTGTGGCAGTAAGCATAAAGTATCAAGGCTCAAATACTAGTAAAGTACAAGTAGCTAAGTACAGTAAGTAAAAGTATCTATGCCCTGAAATTGTACTTAAGTACACATAAAAGTGAAAGTTACTTTACACCACTGCACCCAAACGTGTCATAACTTTTTTTTTAAATCTTGGATGACACGACTATTATGTCTTAGGTTCAAAGGGTCAAAGCGTGACACAGACAATAATGGGATTTCACGGCATCTAAAAATAGCCCTCAGAGTAGCTGGGTCATTGAGCTTTATATTGCCTCTGAGCCACACTGGCAGAAGATGCAACAACACTTCGTTTAAAGCGTATCATGTAGAGGTGCTACAGTGAATCCAACCGATTGATTTAATCTATTATTTAATCGATTTGTAACTAAATAATTGATTATCAACGATTGCAGATTTACAAGCTCAAATTGTGTCCCGCCGTGACGAGTTATGAGCTTGTCGATTGGCTTTTTTTAAATATATGACCAAGTATAAAATATATCGGTCTTGAGTGGTTAATCAGACTAATCGGGTCTGTTATGAAAAATACATTTGAATCAATCTGTTGATATCGCATCTGTCCACCTCATTATGTCCAAATCTGGATTGAAATTCAAAACTGGATTCAAATAAAAAGATGCTTTTGTGCGAGTGTGATGCTATATAGAACAGTGGATTTCAACCAGTGGTCCGGGGACCACCGGTGGTCCTTGAAGGGGTTCCAGCCAGGTGGTCCCCAGCTAAATGATAAGAGTTGATAACCAAATGGACTCTTATAGATCTCCAACTCTTGAGAGCGAATAATTCATTAATTTACAAGAAAGTCACAAGAGAACACAATTAGATAATGTAGAAGAATTGTTACTTTTGATCGTTTGCCTGTTATCTCCTATATTAACACATAAATACTACTAAAAATGGAAATTCAAAAAGGTTGAAAACTGCTGCTATAGTATGATCAAGTAGACCGTTAATTTATGAAAAAGAAAATGTTAAAATACAGTTCTTTTTAGCGTTATATGCCGAAGGCATAAAGTAACTAAGTAAATGTACTTGTACTTAAGTACAACTTTGAGTTATTTGTACTTTACTTGAGAATTTCAAATTTCCAATACTTCTACTTCTACTCCACGATATTCCAAATTTTGTACTTTTACTCCATTACATTTATTTTAACATTTTAGTTACTAGTTACTTTCTAGATTTGGATTATTACAAAACATACATCAACCACTTCAGCCCATTTGAAAATAGCCCATCTACAAGCTCACAATGCATTGTGATGCGACCCATTGTGAGCTTGTAGATCTGCTGTTTTATACATATTTTAGACATAACTTGTGACATTCCGCATAATGAGTACTTTTACTTTTGGTACTTGAGTACATTTTGATACCAATACTTTTATACCTTTACTCAAGTCAATTCTGAATTCTGGACTTTACTTGCTACAGAGTATTTCTAAATTGCAGTATTGATACTTTGCCACCACTGCCAAAGGGTAAAAGGGTACTAATCTTCCAATTTGCCCAATGTGTCAGGTGGATGCCGGTGTCAGCATGACTCAAAAATTCTACCATTGATCTCTCCTACTCAGCAGCTGATGATGGGAATATTAGCCCTGGCATCAGTTTGCAGCTGGAGAATGTGATATGTAATTGCGTCTGAAAGCCATATCTCTGTCAAAAGGAAATTGCCGTGCATACCTCAGGGTCAAAAGAAAAATGCTACGCCGCAAACAGCCCGTTTTCTGTTCGTTGCAGGGCAGCGCTGCCAATTTATTCTTCACACAAGATGTGTTTAGTAACATGTCAAACACGGTCTGCATCACCTTTATCCTATTGCTCCCCCATCCCCTTTTTGTCATCTTTTCTGACATATAAAAAGCTGTTTTCTGTAAATCAAGATCAGTTTTCTGCATATAAAAAAAGGTGTTTTCTGTATGTTAAAATCAGTTTTCTGTATATCTAAAGCGGTTTTCTCTATGTTAAAATTGATGCTGACAGCACTCCCAGCCACAGTGTCGCAGCTAATAAAGGCATCCGCGTTGGCCCCGATGCTAGGAGACACTCTCTCTCCTCCGAGAGAGGAATCGATACCACGCAGGATAGCCTTCAAGGATTGCCTTTAAATCTAATTTCCCACACAGCAAAAAGTGTGAGCTCAGACATTTCTGCAGCTATTTCCATGAGCACTGACTGACACCCATCTCATTTTCATTTTTTGAAGCCAATGATGTCAAAGGGCAGAATAGTCTCCATCACCAGATATGTCAGATATTGCCGTGTCATTCACCCCAGTTCCATCTGTCAAATCAACAATGAGAGAGCTGTGCTACCTTTAATGAGAGGGACGTTATTCACCGGCTCACTCTGCTCTTTCTTATCCATGTTTGTTATCTGCAAACAAAAGAGAACCATAATGTAGAAAGCAATTACACTGACATCCCATTAAGAGTTGATTTGGATTGCTTAAACTTCACGGCACGTTAGATAAATGTGTTCAATAAAAACACGGGATAAAATGGAAAACAGTCAATGTTTCGCTTACACTTCATAACGGACAAATAATACTAATGATTTAACGTTCACTTGTGGCCACATAACATGAACAAAGTACTTTCAAAAGTAGCCTGCATCGTTGTTTTGAAACTGTAATATTAGGTTCCGATATGAACATTGTCTAGAGAGAATAAAATAAAATATGCCACAGACTAGAGAATGTACAAGATACTGAAAATAATATCGAAAGAAGAAACATAATAGGCAATAATATTACCTTAGATGTCCTGCTAGTGGGGCTGCGTGCTGGCTGGGGTTACAGCAGCCTGGCATGAAGGGCTCTGAAGAACTGTCCGATTTCTCACATGCGAAATGGAACAATCCATGTGACGCAGGGTGGGTGGGGGGGGGGGGACGCGCACTGGCATTCCAAATTCTCCACGAATCCCCGGCTACCGTGGAGCAAAAATGCAGAGGTAGAGAGCAGACACGTTCAACGAAACACTGACAAATGCCACGACGGCGGCTCACATCAACACAACAGACGGAGTGCGTCAGGAAAAGAACACCCACCTCCTAAGCGGTTCCCCCCGTAACGCCGGTCGGGTTGGAGGGTCCCGGGAGCAGCCTCTCCTCCACACTAGGTCATGGTGGTGCATCGCAGGCGTAGTCGTGCACCTCGGTGGAGGCAGCAGCTGCATGCTGAGAGACAGAGAGGTTTTGTTCAGGGAATTGCGGCACAGGCTGCTCTCTCTCTCCGCTCGCTTGGTGCTGATGTCAAAATGAAAAGTGACAACACAATAGGGGCCTACCACTGTGAGAGAGTGTGGGAGAGAGACATACATGGGCATCTCTCTCGCTCTCTCTCTCTCTCTCTCTCCCTCCGTCTCTCTCTCTCTCAGAGGTGTAAAGTAACTAAGTAGATTTACTTAAGTAATGCATTTAAGTACAATTTTGAGACGTTTGTACTTTACTTGAGTATTTCCAATTTCCAATTACTCTTACTTCTAATCCACTACATATTGGATCCAAATAGTGCACTTTTACTGCACTACATTTATTTGAACACATTAGTTACTAATTAATTACTTTGCAGATATAAATGATTAGATTATAAAACATACATTAATCCACTTTAGCCCTATTTTATACCTATAAGCTATTTGAAAATAGCCGATCTACAAGCTCACAACGTGTTGTGAGCTTGTAGATCGGCTATTTTCAAACTTTTTTGTACTTTTGATACTTTAAGTACTTATTGAATACTTTTATACTTTTACTCAAGTACATTTTGAATTCCGTACTTCTACTTATAACAGAGTATTTCTATATTGCAGTATTGATACTTTTACTCAAGTAAAACAATTGAGTACTTTTTCTACCAACTGCTCTCTCTCCATGTTTTGCCATGTAGGGCATTCCATTTCCCCTTTAAATTAACTCAGTATTGGCCTCCCCCCACACACTGTGAGATCCCCGAGTGTTAATTTAACTGTGAGAGTGAACCAACGGGACCCTTACGGGTCTGCTTGGTCCCGTTTGGTGATTAATGAACATTCAGGACTACCACCGGTCATGTCCTATAGTTAGTGCACACGTCATGCTGTTAGGGGGAGGCAGTGTTTTGTCTCTATGCTACTGTTGCCTCAGAAAGAAATACTTGAATATGAAAGGATGACAAAGCATGCTCATAAAACCCCTTTTATGTTCATGAATGAGCAATGACCTTAAAACATAGCTGAATGGTTAGGGAGCCCGCCTGGGGAACCAGAGCCCCTGGATGGCCCAGGTTCGATTCCAGGCCAGGGTAGCAATGTCGATGTGTGTCCCTGAGCAAGACTCTTAACCCCTAATTGCTCACACGCTCCTTGTGGGCAGCGAATCGGCTGGGTTGGGCTGAAAATACTGAATTTCCCTCGCTGGAGGAAACAGGTATCTATTAAAAGATACTAGTCGCAATTCCGGCGACTAATATGATAATAATAATTTAGGCCAATAATTACGCCCATCACATTTTCTCTCCATAATGCTTGCATCAAGTCTCAAGAAATGCATGACTGTTGAGCTGCAACCGTATATGATTGGCCAAATGGATACATTATCTGACTATTCACAATTGAATCCAATAGAAAAGTCTTATTTATTTTTTAGGACTCCCAGGGCCAAACTGAAGCATGCATGCATGGTTTTTAAATAGAAAGGGGAGCTCAGCAGAGCGCACATCTCTGGCAGGTCGGGTGGCCTATCGCAGCCAGGGTGTGTCTGTGTAAGTTGTGGGGTGCAGCCGTCATGGCCTGAGGACGTTGCAGGGGAAATAGTACAACAAACGTTTAGCATTTTTGGCACCCCTTATGGTCAGAAGTGAAATTGCTTTTGGAGGTACACTATAGAGCAGGGGTTTTAACTTTTCAACTAGTGGTCCATGGAGGTAATGCATGTTGTCCCTGACCATGCATTCACTAATGTAATGTGTTCTACTTCTATTTCCCCAATAGTTGAGAAACAGTGAACTAAATGACCTGGTGACCAGGTCAATGTAGTATTAAATGTCAATGTAGTAATTTACTGGGAAGTTGGAGGTCAAGAAATTCCACAGAAAAGGGATTGAATCTCAAGAAGGGGAAGTGTATTTCCTGGTTGAGTCATCATTATTGGGAAATGTGCCAATGTAATCACATGTTCAGTCATAAAGCGAGTTACAAATCAGTTTATCAGTTAAACATTGGCTAAAGTAAGAGAACAGAATAAGGGTAACTGAGATAGAAATAGACCAGTGTTCTCATTTCTTTTTTTTTTCTTTTTTTTTAGCTCTGGACCACTAGCAAATTTCAGTTAAATATAATATAATTTAATATGTAATATGTAATATGATATAATTTGATGTGCATAGTATTGCGCAACATCTATAACTATTAATTGACCAAATGTCTGTCTGTCTGTCTGTCTGTCTGTCTGTCTGTCTGTCCGTCGGTCATCTGACCGTCTGTCTGCATGCTGACATCACTGATACTAAACAGTGTTGCCACAATGCCATCAACAAAGACCAACTTACATCACGGACTGACATCACATCACAGTGCCCAAATTTGGAGAGATGACATCACAGACTGGCCTGGACACGGAACACCATATATGGGCATAAAAGAGCCAGCCAGACAGAAAGATACAACAGGTATTGCACAACTGGACATCGATGGTGACTATTCTGTCCAACGGGCACCTTTCATTCACTTTTCATCTTGTGGGACAGTTTTTAGCCCAAGGAATATTTTTTTGTGCAAAACAGATGCTTGCAATGAATTCAGCATCATGAGAACCCCCTAGTTTGACCCCTCATATGCTACTTAGAGCAGATTCATTTTTTGCTTTTTTCCCTGTAATTTAATGGGACAACAAATCTAGCGGCTGATAACACCAATTTAGCTGTGTCTAAGAAAGGGTTATCATACCAAAATATAATCTACAGATATAGAGCTTTTATAAAATGCATGGTAACCTTTGCCACCTTTTTGATACCGACAACTCGTATGGCCCATGGACTAACACCCGGGCAAAGGACAGTTGAAAACCCCTGCAAGCGGTGGTTCCCAAACTGGACTAATCATCCTGGGAGTCCCCAGATGATGATAACCTCGTTTTCTCACTCAACACAACAGTAAACAAACCAACACACACAGTATAATTGTATCCAGGGTATCCATCTTAACTCATTTAGTGCCACCCCTTTCACCACTAGAGGGCGCCCAGTGGCCAGAGAAAATCCCATAGAGATATGCTGGTATATGCAGAAGCCCTGCAGCCATGACTTGCCTGAACACTTTCCTTTGTGCATGACTGCATGTACAGGAAGAGGATGAAGTTAGCTTGAAGTTAGCTATTGGCTACCAAGCATTTTAGAAGCCTTATTTTCGTCAACTTAGCCATGATTAAACCTTGCACACCTCATGCATGGGAAAAAAACAGAGAAGAATGAGCTCTGAAAAATCCAATGCAATCCTGGATTGCATTGGAGTGGATTTGTGCAGTTTGTTCACAGCTTTCAAACAAAAAAATCCGATTGGAAATCCGTTCAGGCATTCTTGAGATAATCGCCCTTATGTTTTACATGTAATGTAAACAAAAATGGCTGCCCTGTATGTTAGATGGGGTTGTATGGGGGTGGAACATGCAAAATCGCGATTGAAATCATGTTCACCAGATTTGATGGGGTCCAAAAAAAAAAAAAAAAAATTCAAAAAAAATTTTTTCAAAAAAAAAAAAAAAATTTTTTTTTTTTTTTTTTTTTTTTTTTTATATCCCGAACTTGTTCGGGATAGGCACCCTGTGATACGATCATATATCCCGAACTAATTCGGGATAGGCACTCAATGAGTTAACATTTCTAAAGTTACAATTGAATGACTCAGAGTGACTCACTGCCTCAGGCTGATGGCCTAATAGTCTAAAATATCTCCCCCGGTCCACAGGGACATGCCTTTGGTATCGTGGTTAAGATGTTAAGAAAGACTTCCACGTGCGAGACCCGAGTTCAAATCCCAGGTGTTACATACAGTAAGACCTTTTTAATACCAAATTGGTCAAAATGTCAAATAATACTTAAAGTAGTAGTTCACCACTTTTCAACCTGTCTTCATATAATAGGTCCTCACTTATGTTCATAATAAAATAGCACAATTTTTTTCTATTCAGTCTGGGTCTCATAGGAGAGCTGTCAAATCCTACTACCGGTGACATCATCGTTTGACAAAAAAAATTCAATAATATTTTTGAAAAAAAATATTTAGATTTTTATTATCACGAGAACAATGGCTTCCACTTTAACATTGCAACTTTTTCAGGAATAGAAAGCCTGCCGTTTCTATTAGCTTGCATTTCCCATTGATGATGTCACCGGTAGTAGGATTTGATCTACCCTCAGCTCTCCTATGAGACCCAAACTGAGTAGAAATAAATTGTGATATTTTATCATGAACATTAGTGAGGACCTATTATATGAAGATAGGTTGAAAAGTGGTGGAGTGCCCCTTTAAGAAAGAGGCAAACTTTGACAAACAATATGTATCTGTGGAATCAAACTAAATGTAATTCCTGCATTTTCTGTGCTGGTCAGGGTGGGTTCAAATATGATTATTTGCTAAAGAGTTTGGTTACCCTTGCTATAGAGACCCGAGCAGTTCCAATTTGGGGTTGATTGGATGCATTCACATGTATGCCTTTTTTTTAATATGAAGTAAAGTAATTAAATCCATAAATAATAATAAAGACAAAATGCTTCCTCCCAGCTCCCACAAACTTTGGAAGCCAATTACAGTAGATACAGGCAAACAGAATGGAATAGTATGATTCAAATGTGCCTTGAACACTGACAGGCCTTCAGAGAAACAGTTCTTAATTTGCTGTTATCCCCCATCCTAAAAGGTCTTAACTTATAGAAGCACATGCAGTATTTGATGTCCCCAGGCCAAGACTGCCTTTTATCATCTCAGGAATATATCTAATTTGTTTAGATGTGCTTCTTCACACAGTCAGATTCACAAAAGCTGGTTCATGTTACTTACAGTATGCTGATCTGACAAAGTAGGGGAAACTCCAGCTTGTTCTGAATGTTGCAGCCATAAAAGGTTTGAAAACATCACTGCTATTTTTGTTTCTCTTCACAGGCTCACAGTAACACAAATAATTGATTTTAAAGTTTAATTGTTCCTACGTTGTTGACTTGAATACACTGACTGAACATATAACTGCATGCTGTTGAGCAGAAACCTCTTATCGCCATATTTGAACTTGATCATACCCCCCGCGTCACACAAAACTAAGCATCACAAGTAGCAGATCTACAAGCTTGAAATGCAGGCGACACATTTTTAACTTGTAGCTTTTGGACAGAAACGATAGATCATCATCAGATGCTCATAAAACCTAGAATAAATACTAAATCAGTGTCTTCAGTCATATTGACATTTGACCTATGGAATTTAACTTTCAAATAACTCTTTCAAACAGCCAGCTCTCATTCAAGGCACACATTGCATCAGTCACCCGATCTCTAGGCTCACACTCTCATCCGTAGGATCAGACCCTTCCTCACCCAGGAGTCAGCCCAGCTCCTCATCCAGACATCAGTCATATCAAAACTCGACTAGCTACTGCAATTCTCTCCTCACTGGCCTCCCAGCATGTGCCTCTCCAATTGATCCACATTTATTTGATCCACATTTATTATAATTTAAAAAATAAACATCCCACTTGTAGTTCATCTTTTTGTTTTATAGCGATACATATTCTTGATTAAATGTTTGCATCTTGGCTCAATAACTTATGTTCTCATGTTTTGTCACGATATTTTAGTTTTTATTTTTAAACACAAAAGAGTCAAGTCATATAAAATGTGCTACATAAATCAGTGGTTCTCAAAGTGGGGCCCAGGGACCCCTGGGGGTCCGGAGGGGTTCCATGGGGGGCCCCAGCAAATTTAGTAGCATCAAAATCAGTTTAAACACTTTAACCCAAGTATCCTTACATCCGTTGTTGTTTGACATGGCTCACAACGTGTAGCTCGTAGATCTGCTATTTTCAAAGAAATCTTTAAAGTCTTGACTTGTATGGAGGTCCCTGACGAAAAATCCTTTTTATAGGCTTTATGCACAGAAGCCTATTGGAAAGAAATTGTGAGGTGTTACCAATGATACCGATGGAGGCTATGTTCCATTTAGTGTAGCACAGTGGTTCTCAAATGTTTTAATTTCAAGGGCCCACATAATTCTGAGAGTGTACTGTACAAATGGAGTTACACATCCGTAAGGGTCCATTTGGAACCCCCTGAGGCCTCGAGGAACGATGAGGATACCTGGACCACACTTTAAAGTTTAGACCCTTTTCGACTGCAGCTTTAGCAAAACACTACACTACACTGCACCACACCACGTCAGTCTGTCACATGTCACACATCACACTTTTGCCCTACTCATATCTCCGCCTCCGTTGCCCCGATCTATGCCAAACTCTGCACACACACTCCTAGGGCTCATTTCTCACATGGCCCTCTTCTAGCGCCAACATGAGTCTGATTCTTGCAAACACATTTTTGGACACTGCTCCTACAGATTTGGGCCAAAAATCACACAAAGCGGTACAGAGTATTTCTAAAGTCATGTCATCAACATGGATCTGTCCCATTTCCCATATCCCCTCCTGATTGGCTACCATTGCCTTCTAAAGTTTGTGTATGCGACCTGACGGTCGCTTATCTCCCGATTTAGGGAGTCTTACTGGTCTCCATTTTCCATTACACACAAAAGTACCCCTATCAGTAAGAAACAAATTGACCATTTTAACTGTGATTATAATACAATATAAATTTGTATTACAACTATCCTAATTATGATACACTATAATGGATTATAACTGTGAATATAATACACTATATAAGTATATTACTATGATAACTATACCATAATAGGTTATAATAGTGGTTATAACACAATAGAATGTATTATCATGTATTACACCTATATCCTGGTGGTCTAAATGAAAAGTCAGTGAGTGATCAGTCATTTTGATGTGTTTGGCTTAGCTCCGACCTACTCTGTAGTGGATACTTTTTAGTACCACGTTTAGTACCACTTTCACACCACTCTACCCAGGTCCTTATAGTGGAAAAGTTCAGGAAAACCTGGCACAAGTGGACGGTGTGGAGTGGTGTGGTGTTGGGCCATGTCAGTGGAAAAGGGGCTGACCCACTGGTGTAGCAGAGTGTTTCCAGTGAGCCAACATGCACAATATCAGCACCCTGACTCTGACCAGAATGGAACAGAGGAGCTTTCATAAGTATCACTGGCAACACCTAAGAAGGAAATAAATAAGGAAAAGGCCCAATTTCTTTACAATATGGCTGCTGTGCATGATATTATGGGTCCTTGCAGGGGCCATCAATATGTCCGGACACAGATTTGTCTGTGGCAAGCCCTGTCCTTATGACATTGTAAACATCATAAGACCTAAATACTAAAAGTCAGTCCCCAGGTTTTCTTCAGAATATCTATGACACTGATTTACTAGGACACAATGGCACATTCATTACGAGTCGCACCAGTACAGAGGTGTGAAAAACTTTTATTTTCAAGGACCTCCATAACTCTGATAGTTAGTGTACAAATGGGACCGTACCTATGTTCCCCAGGTTCTATAATGTTCCCAATTTACCCCCACAAAAAAGGTTCTATGTTCCCCACTTACCCAAAAAAGGTCATATGTTCCCCAGGTTCTATGTTCCCCCACAAAAAAGGTTCTATGTTCCCCACTCAACTTTAAAAAATGTTCTATGTTCCCCAGTCTTCCAAAAATGCAGGAAACAATCATTTCTAATTATTAATAACAACTCAAAACACACAATAATGGGGAGAAATTATGAATACTAGTGGGACAGGGGGCACTAGGGACATCTGGGCACCATACTTTTGTTATGACAGGGCATCTGGACGGGTGGGCACCTGGACATCTGGCAGTGGGCAATAGGGACATGTGGGCTGTGGGCATTTGGACGAGAGGGCACCAAGATGAGTGGGCACTTTTAAGGGTGGAGACATCTGGGCACCGAAATGAGGATTGCCCACATGTTCTTAGTGCCCAGATGTCCCACCATTTCCTGCATTTGAGTTGGGAACACACCTTTTTTTTTTTTTTTAGCTCTGTATCTGGCTTGTGTGTTCATGGCAAAAGTAGAATCTTGACAAAAATCTCCACCACAAGATGGCATGGCAGTGATGGCACAATGAACCCTGCATGGGTCCTTGACATGAAAAAGTGTGAGAACCACTGGAACCCCAATCTGAGTTCCCAGAGGTAATAAGCCCTTTTGCAAATCCCGCCCCATTCTGCCCTGTTACTATGATAGGACATTTGACCCTGGGCAGATTGTTTTTATAGTGGCAGTGAATGGGATTTTTTTTCCCTTCATAGCCTCATTACAGCTATATAATGTACCAAAGGAAAAACATCTAGGTGATATTAATAAAAAGGGAAGACAAAGGTACAGTAGTTACATTGCAAAACAGGGGGTTTACCCGAAAATATATGTTTTAATTTGTTTAATCCCAGTGGGACAGAATCCTCTTTGCAGATTCTTTTATAGTGGTAGTGGATGGGATTTTTTTTCCCTTCATAGCCTCATTACAGCTATATAAAGTACCACAAAAAACACATCTACGTGATATTAATAAAAAGGGAAGAAAAGGGTACAGTAATTACATAGCAAAACAGTAGTTTTCCCCCCGAAAATAAATGTTTTAATTAGTTTAATCCTCTGGATCAGAAAGAGAATAGACCGCGCATTGCATCCTGGGTAGGAAGAGGACAGAACTATAATCCTAACCTCACATAATAGGCTGGCTTTTCGTAATTCTGCCCATTTAAAATATATGTACCCAATCGTGACTCTTAGACCATTGATATGGTCCATGTGAACTAGTTTGTTGAAGCTTATTCATTATGATGAGCGAGATCACGGCCGAGATCGCGGCCGTACCGGGCGATCGCCGTGTCGCGCACTGCGGACAGTTTTGAAAGCCACATTTAACATTCTCCACTGCACAAACTCCACCCCCGATAGCAAAAAGTGAATGTTTTTTCTGGTTGGCCAGTCAGGGAGTCTCAGGGACCAATCAGAAGGCTGACAAACGGTCTATTTTTTCCGCCACTAGGTGGCGAAAACTGATGGTGAAACGCCCTCCCCATCCTGAACCACACCAACCCCCACCCGTCACCAGCTGCAATTTCTGCAAAGCTCTAACCATTGATTACACCCCCAACTCAAAGCGGGCGAAACTCAACCCAACAAATCGACATTGGTTTAAAAAGTTGCAAAAATAAACAGGTTTCTAATGGACAGGTTTCTGTCTGTTTCTAGCCCTGAAACATGACGGTCGCTTCAAAAGCGTCTACAAACTACACAAACATTCAAATTTCACAAACAAAGTGCTTAATAAAGTCACAACCCATTGTAAATCTTGGCCGGCATTGTATAATTACCTGGGACCTCCGTGTTCTTTAATAAGAAGCCTTTTTATCTGCTTTTTATCCGATATTTTTCTGTTTTCCCATGCTTTTCCTGGTGTTCCGCATGCGCACCAACCCCATCTATTGAACACTGAGATGTGGGCGTGGCCCTGCAAAAATGGGTCCGGAAATACATGGGAAAACAGAAAAAATATCGGATAAAAAGGCTTCTTATTAAAGAACACGGAGGTCCCAGGTAATTATACAATGCCGGCCAAGATTTACAATGGGTTGTTAATTTATTAAGCACTTTGTTTGTTAAATTTGAATGTTTGTGTAGTTTGTAGACTCTTTTGAATTCGCCTCCACCAACGCAGGTAAATCCTGACCCATGACGGTCGTACGTCATGTTATCAGCGTCAGCGACCGTCATGTTTCAGGGCAAGTCTGTTTCATAACTTATATGAGAAATATATAAAGTTCCTGTGTAAATAAGGAAACGCATCTCCTTTTAGTAGCTTGTAGGCCTACCAATGAACTGTACTGTCATGAAACTGTACTTTTTCCTATGCAACCTTCTAATAAATTCTCCAATTAATCAATCAATGACGGCTTCAGAACTTATTTCCGAGCGTGGAATAAAATGTAATGTTGCTAGGCCTATAGGGGGTCCAACCTATGTCCCCCAGGTTCTATGTTCCCCAGGTTCTATGTTCCCCACCTCACAGCATTAGTTTAGTGGGGTTAGGATTAGGGTTAGGGCCTATAGCACTGTATCTGTATGATAACAAACAAGCTTCGCGGCAGGCTCGTACTAATACTAAAAGTGCCGTTTCTAAACATAGCCTTGAACATAAACAATAATCCAGCGTGCAGTGCACATGTATAATTACAGCCTCCAGACAGACATGCAGTCCTTACAACAACACTGACACCAAACCAGTCATGTACAGGTTTCACAGGAGATAAAACAAACACTACCTTTGTGTCGGTGGAATCGCGTTGTTTTTGAGGGGTTGGCAAAGAGAGAAGTGTGTATTTCCAGTTTGGCAGCAGATGATCAGGACATAAACTTGGAGCCATTTAAGGATGTTTAATGCTGTGATCATCCATCAATTAAAAACAAAACAACATGGTTTTAAATATTATCTGGAAGTGAAACCCTCCATTGTGCGAGCCAGGACCAACCTACCTACCCTGACGAGTTCAGTCAGTGGGTGTTGCCTGCCTGTGTGTGTGTGTGTGTGTGTGTGTGTGTGTGTGTGTGTGAGACTGTGTGTGTGTGTGTGTGTGTGTGTGTGTGTGTGTGTGTGTGTGTGTGTGTGTGTGTGTGTGTGTCTCGCCCTTTAGCGGTCTGCCTGTGCAGCTGCAGCCAGTCTGCCAACATCACACAAGCCGGTGAGTGTGTATGTGTGCGCGTGTGCGTGCGTGTGCCATGTGTGTGTGCTGTGGCGATGTTTGACAAGGAGGAGGAGGAGGTGGAAAATCCTCCTGTGCTTCAGTGCTCCTCCACTCTGACTGTTGAGAGCAGCTAACTTTAGATCCGAGTCTGGATGGTACAATAACAAGTTTCTCTTCAGTTCAGTTCAGTCAGTGTCTCTGGCTGCTGCTGTAAAAGCAGGCTGTAGTTTATATTACCTTCTAACTGGTTGGATTGAGTCATTGTTTCTCCGATGACTGCCTTCATCTCCTCCTGGTTCTGGAGCGAGAGCTTCTGGCTTCCAGGAAATGTGACTTGGGCCGACCTGGAGCATCCACCGCCCGGGGTGGAGTGGCCCAGGGCGGGGGACATCGCGTGGGCCCTGCCCCTGGCCGTGGCTGTCCTGGCCATCCGACACTTATTCGAGAGGTAGGTTACAGTAACAGTAGGCCCACGTGTTTTATTTTTGTTGTTGATATTATCTCCAGTCCTGATTGTGTGCATGGTGTTTTTAGTTCTGTATGTTTAAGTTCTGTAGTGCAGTGTTTCTCAAACTTTCAAATGGCAAGGTCTCCCCTTAACTCTGACAGTATACAAATGGAACCAAATGGACCGTTAATAGGCTCTATTTGTATGCTGTCAGAGTTACAGACTTGTATGGGTCCATTTTAGACCCACAGAGTCCCTGGAATCCACTTTGAGAACCACTGCTGTGTAGTGTCATCATGTGCATTTGTTAGACTATAGAACATGTATAAAACATCTTGCTCAGTCAGGACTCGGGTCATAAAGTTAGATCCAAGGTTCAAGGTTTGTTTTATTGTCTCCTGCACTAAGCTGGCAGTTAAATGCTAGAGCCTCCTCATCAGTGTGCACAAGAAGATCAAAGTGTGCTCATAATGAAACAAAGAAAGCAGTGCAAATATAGCACATGTTGCAATGCAGAATGCAATAAAAAGTGATTTAAATTTGGTAGGATGATGCATAAAGCTTCATTGTAGTATTGGTGGCATCTTGCTTCAGTGTTTATTAAGGAACCTTTGTTTACATTGGAAATGTATCGTACAAGACAAGACAGCTTTATGACTTGTGAAACAGCATTAAAACGTTTCGATAGCCACCAAGTTTATTTACTTGGTCAATGGTCACACCTTTTTGCACAGACACTTGGAACATTCAGTCTCACGTGTCATCAAGTCATCTCTCTGCAGAGAAAAATGCCTTTCTAACTTGGGGCAAAAGCTAATCATGTCTACCTTTTTACTGGTGGTTCCTTTTCTTGGATAATTCTTCTTTCTGCAAGGAGATGGTCTTTCAGTTTTTATACATCCTAGTAGGAGGACATGTGACATATGATTATAGGACATGTTTTCTACTGTGTTTGTCTTTATTGGCTTACTAGTTACTATTTGGCCAGGAACTCCCACAGGACAAGCTGTGCATTCAGTAGTCTCGTGCTAAAAATTAACATAACTGTTCGCCTTATTACTACAATTTGGCTGTGTGGGAGTTGAGTTCCCAGTCTGTCACAAATGCAGTCCTGCAGGCTTGCATACACACTACGCAGCCCTGCAAAATTGCATTGTATTTGTGACTGTGGGGGGGAACTCTGCGTTGCAGCACAAATTGTAAGAATGCAACAATATTATGCGCTTGTGACTGGACAGTGGACACTGCCTTGTGTTTGCAAGTGCAACGTGAGTTTGTAAGAATGCAACAATGGAATTGCCTGGAAGTGGATGAAGACACAGTCAGGCATTTGTAATCATCTTACGACAGACATCACCAGTGTTTTGGTTATAGTCTCTCCTGTCCTGTTCAGCTTGGTTTTTAGAGAACTGAGAATGTGACCTACCATGACTGACTACACTCCCAATCCTGTCACATGACAGCCCATCACCCGATTGAGACCCAAGTGCTACATTCCTGAGGATTCTCTTCTCTCTCTCTCTCTGTCCCTTGACTGCATCTCTCATTAGTCTCCCCCCTCTCTCCCTATACTTTAGTTCAATGGTTTCAGTGACCCTTTTTCAGGCCGTGACCCCCCAAATAATCCTATTTGAACTGGGGGACCTCCCCACCCTGACACAAATTGTTGGAGCTGAGGCATTACATTTAGTTTGACTCGCTTCCACAGATAAATATTGTGAAAATAGCAGACTACAAGCTCACAAGAGGCTGCTGTGAGCTTGTTGATCTTATATTTTCGAAATGTTTGCCTCTTTCTTATATAATTTGACAATTTGACCAATGTTTTCTTTGACAGAAAAGGTCTTAAAAGTCCCCAAAAAAAGAATCATGTGGGGATCCACAGGTTGAGAACCAGGCCCGTCTTGTTTTCGCTCTACACTAAACATCTCCCCTGCCCACAAGTGTGAGCTTAGATTCGATTGGTTATTTTTCGTGAAAAGTTAGCCCCAGAATAGGGATGCTAGATTTCAAGTAGTTGAAGGCAAGTATTTCTCAAACACTGACCCCCTCGGAACTCCCTCAAGGACCCCTGGGCAGGGGGTCCCCGTATCCCCACCACTGGCTGAAGGAGGCCCCCCCCCCCCTCTGAGTAGAACTCAGCTAAATGGTTCCATCTATTCGCATAACCTGTTATGCTATAAACATGTTTGGTCAGTCTCTCTCTCTCTCTCACTGACTCTGAATCTCTCTTTTATGAACACTCCACCATCCATATCCCGTCCCTACCCCCGCCCTTTTTTTCTCTCTCTCTCTCTCTGTGTGTGTGTGTGTGTGTGTGTGTGTGTGTGTGTGTGTGTGTGTGTGTGTGTGTGTGTGTGTGTGTGTGTGTGTGTGTGTGTGTGTGTGTGTGTGTGTGTGTGTGTGTGTGTGTGTGTGTGTGTGTGTGTGTGTGTGTGTGTGTGCATAGGCTGGTGGCCAAACCCTGTGCCCACATACTTCACATTCAGGCAGGAGTGAGTCGACCGGCCCAGCCCAACGCTGCCCTGGAGAGGCTCTACGCGTCCACCAGGGTACATAAACACAACACCACTCAGCTGCATGTTTACATCATGTCACTAAGGAACATGATCGGAACATTTGAACACACCAATGATGTTTTCCGCATTTGAAAAGCACCAAAACTCACTCTTTAAAATAGAATGTATCGATATTCCAGCACGCTAAAGGGCTTTGCACACAGGACCGTTGCGTTTCTTTCCGTTTTGCTGCATGATTAAAATGCATTGGATTTGGTGTGCAAGGCTTTGCGGAATCCACACTGCGGATCCGAAGAGGAGTCATATAAGGAGTCAATGAGTTTTTCCCGCTTGCGACAAGACGCACGAATCGAACTGGGTTCGATCGGGAAAAAAACGCACAGCCGCAGCCACCTGCCGCATGGCAAATTCGGAGCCGGTGTGCATGAGGTCATACATAGAGAATCATTGTTTTCTTTAAAAAAATGGAATTCTCTGTTTTTTCTGTGCGAGAAAAACATGTGGCACGCGAAAGGCATCAAAACTCACTTAACACTCACACAGGTCAATTAAAAAAAAGAATGTATTGATATTCCAGCATGCTAAGATGCTAAAGATTGATTTTACGCAATTCATCACATTTTCCCTGTGCTTGTTCGCCTTCAGTGTGCCTTTAAATAACTTAAGTGCTGATTGGTTCACATTGACATTCTGAAAAGTTGCCAGCACACAAGGAATCTCCTTTTCACATGATTTATTCACCTCTTGGACAGAGGACAACGAACGTACGTTTCGACCCGTCTGTCTTCCTCAGCGTTGTCAAAGACCAACGGGTCGAAACGTATGTTCGTTGTCTCTGTCCAGAGAGGTAAATAAATCATGTGAAAAGGAGATTCCTTCTGTGCTGGCAACATCTTCAATGTTTCATGATATCATTGACCCGTGCACCGTAAAGACTTTATTTAATTTGGAGTGTTGTGGGCCTTCTGCTTTGTGGCAGCGACTTCTCTTCACATTGACATTCCCCAATATGAATGCACAAAGAGTAAATGGGCAATAATGTGATAATTGTTGGGTTCTACGCTAATCGGCAGCACCTGATGATAAACCCTTGACTGGGGTCTCCCATAGGGTCCGCTCCTTTTCCCCTCAACACCAAATCTCTTCACCGAAAATAGCCGATTGTTGTGAGCCATGTCCACGGAATGCTGCCCCTCAGAAAAAATGAACGAAATAAAAAGAAAATTATAAAAAATAAAACAATTCACAGGAGGCAGAATCCTTTCCTCTCAGTCTTGTCCACACTTATTGCTAGTATATTTACTGCTAGTATATTGTCTCAAAGGACAAGACCATTTGAGGTCCCTTTTATAACCTAACCATGTTTAATAATAAATTGTGTAGTCACATCTGTATTTAAAGTGTTGTATATGATGAGAGCTTTACATGGCGAACAGGATAAGGAAAGCAGCCATCAAACAGAATGACTGCATGGCCAAAATGTGGCATAAACATTTCCTGTTCCAGGTCAGTTTGTCAAAGCTTCATTTGATTGGCTCAGCAGACAGAGGCACATGTGAACAGGAAACCCATATGAAGGTGCCGTCCAGGCCTGGAATTCCCTCATTTTAGGGGCAAGGACACTTGGCCTTTGGTGTGTAAACTGTTGAGGGCGCAAAGGCCAAATGCCAGGGCAGGAAGGCCATCAGATAGAACAAGATTTTAGTCTGTTGAAAGAATTTGTTGAAACTATGGGTTAGGGATGATGACCTAATCTGCAGTGAAATAGATACATGATGGTATTTACAATCAAAGTCACTGGATTGGTTTAAAGATGGGGACTCTGGGAGGTTGGTGTCTACATGACAAGAAAGAGACAGCGGTGTCTACTGTCTACACAACTCTACATATTGACAAGAAAGAGATAGAGGGGAAAGTGGTACAGTCAGCTTGGGCATTAAGGCCACTGTGGCCTCATGCCATTGGCTTGAGGGGCACAAGGCCAAACTGAGGGGCAACAACGGCCATGGCCTTCATGGCCTCCATGAAATTCCTGCCCTGGTGCCGTCTGTTCCCGGTTCTGCTGCTGCTGCTGAGCCAATCAAATGAAGCAATGGGAAACTATGGAAACTGACCCAGAACTAAACTGTTTATGCTACCTTGGACATGAGATGAGATAAAAGGAAATGCAGTTAAGCAGAATAAGCACATCTTATCTTAATGGCACGTCTGATGGCAATCCAAAACATAGCAAATCTCTCTAATGAAGCATTGCAAGAATGTACAGTAGCTTGCTCCTTCTTGGGGCCGTTTCATATGAATCGTGCAATAGTCTGTATGAATTGTCCCTTGGTTTGAACGTAATCTGATCGTGTAAATCCCAGTGTCCTGGTGCGTGCTGGAATATAGATTTGTTAACTGTGGTTTACCCTGCCCCAGCTAGTGCCCAGGAGACAAGTGCTGCTGTACATGTAGTATCTTCCCTTTGTAAATAAATGCTAATCTCCTCTTTGCATGTCAGTATTGCATAATACCGCATTGTTTCTCCCGAATGCAAAATAGGTTTAAACCGGCATTCTTCCTCTTCTGTGGTGGTGTCCACTTTTTTTTAGAGTCCAGATGACAGGCAACTTGAGGGGCTGTCCAAACAGCTGGACTGGGACAAGCGCAAATTACAGAGATGGTTCCGGTTAAGGCGGAACCAGGACAAACCCAGCGTACTCAAAAAGTTCTGTGAGAGCATGTAAGTTCATAAGGAGCAAGAAGTTCAGAACTCAACTTTCTGACCTTCTGCATGTGCAAGATAATTCTTTGACATTGTTCTGCTTTCCTAACGTTCCTCTTTTGTACCCGTCTAGGTGGAGGCTCACCTTTTACTTTGGAATATTTATCTATGCAATGCGGCATTTGTGGGTGGTGAGTTGAACCTTACATGACATAACAGTGCCTTGTTTTATTCAGTGTGACACATTCTAAACATTGTTTGTGAGCCACGAAACCCGCTGACTGAAACTCCTCACACAGTGAATTGACAGAACGTGCTCATGTTGCATCATTCAGGCCCGCTTGGAAGGCAAAAGAATTCTGCTGCCTTCCAGGCCTGTTCTTACGTCAGACACGGGTTCCTTCATTTGCACGTTATTTAAATGATCATGTCTTTGGTCTCCCTGCAGTCTCCTTGGATGTGGAATACCAGAGAGTGCTGGTCCAACTATCCTTTCCAGGTGAATAGTTTTTTACCCTCTCCCTATATGTCATGTTAAATAGATATGTATATGTAGACGCAGGAAAAACCACCCTGCACATTATGTGGGGAAGCTTTGCTACTCCAATCATTAAAATGCTGTATGGAATGGTAAATGATGCATTTATATAGCATCTTTATCCAAGGCGCTTTACAGAGATTGTGCATTACTTTCACCCCATTCACACACACATTCATTCACCGATGGCGGAGGAAACTATGCAAGGTACCAACCTGCTCACCGGGAGCAACTAGGGGTTCAGAGTATTGCTCAAGGACTCTTCGACACTAACTCTGGGGTAGCCCTGGATCGATGCAATACATGCACACAGGTTATCAATAAAAAGAAGCATGATGAACATATAAAAACATTACATCAATGGAAAAAGAAATGGCACAA
Organism: Nannobrachium achirus; assembly: GCF_963921795.1. Classification (NCBI taxonomy): domain Eukaryota; kingdom Metazoa; phylum Chordata; class Actinopteri; order Myctophiformes; family Myctophidae; genus Nannobrachium; species Nannobrachium achirus. The sequence continues at coordinate 11,956,462 of NC_137818.1, read as the reverse complement.
TAAAAAATATCTAAAAGTATAGGAAGCCAAAGATTAAAAAGAGAAAAATAAAACAACAAAAGTTCAAGAAGGACACAGCTATAACTATTGTATCAAAGATAAAAAAAAGATGTAACTAGCCAACCCCCACCCGCCTCCTCTCCCCCCAGTACTTTGTTAAATAACCTGATGGCCCTTGGGATGATGGCGTTCCCATATCTGTCTGGTGTTACATGACAGGGATTTAAATCTATTACTAAATTTGCTCTTACGGGGGTAAAGTGCTGTGTGCAGTGTGGCTGACATCATCCAGGATGGACAATGTCTTGGCCAGCTCTTCTCTGCCATTGACACCACAGATATAAAAAGCTAGATACCTCGTCCACCGCTACAGTTGATTGGAGCGACCCGTCCAACTAAGAGCTGCGTACGAAAAGACCCTCCCCCACCTGCCTCTGATTTGCCTACCGACCTTCCGTGTCTGTTACGCACACGGAAGAATTCCAAGCCTGTCAATCAAAAATGCCTATCAATGCAAGATGGGTACCAGAGAGCCGGAAGAGGCGTCTACCTTTTTATGTCTGTGATTGACACCACAGAGTCAAACTCGGCCCCTGTCACCTTGCCTGCTCTCATAATCAGTCTGTCCAGTCTGCCTACTTTTGTGTGATGCTACAGTATGATCAACTTATGATCAAATAGGGCATTTAGGCCAGACTGCACCAATGCAACTAGTCGCAGCTCCTTGCAACAAAACAGTTTTAATGCCAGTCCACATCAATGCAACTCCTTGCAACTGGCATTGGGGATAATGGTCGAAAGTAGTTGTAAGGAGTTGCATGTTCCAAGGAGTTGCATTTGGTGGACTGACCTTTAATTCATGAAAAGTTAAAGAATGGAGAGGTTTCTGCCAGGCAGCAATGACATATCTCCTGGCTAAAGGCCTTACATTGTGAGGGGATTATGAGGGAATTACCACAATGTTTTCTTAGTTGGGGCAACATTTTTGACTTGTGTGTCATACTATTTTTCTTTCGCAACTCCCTCCCACAGCCTCTGAGTCCTGGCCAGCACAACTACTACATCGCCGAGCTGGCCTTCTATTGGTCGCTCATGTTTTCCCAGTTCACGGACATCAAACGGAAGGTGAGTCCTTTCACACGGCGGGCCTGAATTTCCAGATTTTCCTGAGACTTTGCCTGTCTGAATGTGTGCACACGTTGACAGGTTCACGGCTGACGGCATCCTGCTTAAGATGTCTTCAAGCTAATCATACCCTGTATTTAAAGTAGCCGGAACATCCTGATTTTCCTGATATGCTTTTGTCTGTCTGACATCACACACCCATTACCAACACCACGCATCACATCATGCTTAAGATATGTTCAGATAGTTCACACGGTTCATTCATTACTTCAAACATGTGTGTGACATTTCAATACCTCAATTCCATCCTACCAACTAAGGATGGGACAATTTGAAAGTTTCATATCACGAATATTGTGACCAAAGAAATTGTGATTTATGATATTATCGCGATAATCAAAATATCCCCAACATCCATTATCCTGGGGAGAAGCATTTGCCATAAAATAGCAGATCTACAAGCTCACAACATGTTGCAAGCGTGTAGATCGGCTATTTTTTGGCCAAGAGATTCGGTAGAAAGTAAAATAAATGCTGTATCAAGGATGTTATTTCTAGGTCCATTTGACCAATTATAGAGGGTTTAAAAATATGCAGCTCGGCAAATAAAGGTGAATTGATCCCAGTGCATGACGGAGGATAATTTCACGATACATTTAAATCTCCAAGATACGATTATTGTGAGAGTTTTTCTAATCACTATAAACGATAATAACGATTATCGTCCCAACTACCTCGAGCATGCTGTTCACCTGTCATCTCCATTCATCATCTCCTGACTTGTCTCGCTTTCCTCCCCCTCATCTCACCACAGGATCACCACATCATGCTTGTCCATCACCTGGCCACCATAACCCTCATTTCTTTCTCCTATGCCAACAACATGCTGCGAGCAGGAACGCTGGTCATGGCTGCCCACGATGCCTCCGACATCGTGCTTGAGGTAAAAGACTCGAGGTCCAATAAAGCAGTGGTTCTCAATCTTCTTTTGTCTCCGCTCAGCCCTGTAAATAACCTTTTCATCCAAGGCACATTCATGTCATACAGTCAGTGATGTCATTACGTGCGCATCCCGCATCAAAAACTCATTCAAGTCGCCCAGGGACTCATTCATGTCATGGTCCTGGGGTCATGTTAAAATAATTTACCGGGTCGCGGTAAAAGTCGCGGTAAAAGTCTTAAACAGGCGATAGAAACGTCAATGTTTTGATTCCACCGACGTCCGACGCCATTTTGGGCGCCCGAATTCATTAGGGGCACATGTTTTAGTAGTTTTAGTAGTTCTAAGTTCAAACATTAGCCAAATTGTAAAATAAATATAAGAAATAGGCAAACATTTTGAAAATAGCCGATCTACAAGCTCACAGCGCTCGAAAACATTGTATTGAGGACTCATAAAACTTTTCTGGGACCCATTTGAATGACCACCTGTGGGTCCCGGGACCCATTACATTGAAAACCTAGTAACATCACTGCATACAGTATTTAAATCTCTCCCCCTAATATCTTAGCATGGGTCACGAGGACAACATGAGAGAACAGTGATGTTACTAGGTTTTCAATGTAATGGGTCCCGGGACCCACAGGTGGTCATTCAAATGGGTCCCAGAAAAGTTTTATGAGTCCTCAATACAATGTTTTCGAGCGCTGTGAGCTTGTAGATCGGCTATTTTCAAAATGTTTGCCTATTTCTTATATTTATTTTACAATTTGGCTAATGTTTGAACTTAGAACTACTAAAACATGTGCCCCTAATGAATTTGGGCGTGCAAAATGGCGTCGGTCGTCGGTGGAATCAAAACATGGACGTTTCTATCGCCTGTTTAAGACTTTCTACGTGGATTTTATTTGTGTTAACGTAGGGTAAAGTAGGATGCTTTCACCCATGAACAATGGTGGTGTCTGTGGAATTTTAAAATGTTTTTCTATTACCGCGACCCGGTAAATTATTTTAACATGGACTCCAATGGAGGCGCATCCCCGGGACCCCAGAACCATGACATGAATGAGTCCCTGGGCGACTTGAATGAGTTTTTGATGCGGGATGCGCACGTAATGACATCACTACTAGTCTCCATTACGACAGATTGAACACAACTTCATACTTGACGTTTAACCACCGGAACCCCAGAATCCCTGTTCACCAAAAATAGCTGATCTATAAGGTCACATCGCGTCACGTAGTGACGCATTGTGAGCTTGTAGATCATTTATTTTTGGCGAGGAGGTTTGGTGTCTTACTGAGTATAGAGGGTTTAAGTGGTTAAACCGAAGTGATATTGATACGTCAAGGTACTGCTTTTAGGTTGCTCCCATCCTGTAATCTGAGGCGCAGCATCTCACTGTGTGGCATATATTTGTTTGGTCGTTTTCATCACACATGATTTATTCATGCGTAACTCATTCCCCCAAAAGGCTGCCAAGCTGGCCAACTATGCAAAGTACCAGAGGGTGTGTGATGGCCTGTTTGTGGTGTTCGCAATAAGCTTCTTCATCACCCGACTCGTCATCTATCCGTTCTGGTGAGTAACGCCTCGTCAACAACAAACCATGTGGTTTTTCGTGTTGCGTGAGTCACTTTTGAAGACCAGCGTTTCGTTGCTGTCGGGCAGAAACCTCATATCTCCATATTTTAAACTATAGTATTTTCATTTTATCATAAATTAACGCCATACTTGATCACCTTAACTTTTAACTTTATTTGTTTATTATGACGGGACAGTGTCAAGTTAATGAACACAGAAACATGTACAGATCAATCTCAGAAAATTAGAATATCTATACTATAATTTTGCGAATGTCTGAGTGAGTGAGTGAGTGTCTGTCTGAAACAGCGTTTCTCCTCAGTGGCTGGAGCAATTGATCTGAAATCGCATCACCATTAGCATATGAACACACCTAACATAACTGTGAAGCCCGTTTGTCACTTTCACAAATCATATACTGTATATTAGCATTTTTATGGTGTATCTACTATCTATTCTGCATCTAGCATGAGGCACATCTATTCTGCATCTAGCATGAGGCAACATGTTTAACCAGCTCTCTCTGTGTGTGTGTGTGCAGGCAGGCGGGTGTGTGCGCAGGCGGGTGGGCGGGCGGGCTGGGGGGGGGGGGGGGGGGGGGGGGTAGCCATTAAACAAAACGGGTATTTCTTACATTGATGCTCCTACATATTATCATGCAAGCACCAGTTAAAGTTACTTTCCATCCCTCATATACTGTATGCACAGTGCACATCCCATAACCCACACACTGCACATAATTTTGGAGCTCATATCTTTGAACGGGTAAGGGCTAGTTTTGTAAAAGTAAATATTCTTGACACTTTCATATACCGTATTTCTGGAAACTTCATATATTCTAGATACATTGCACATTCAGTGAATTATTCAAAAAATGACTGAATTTGATTGCATATCAAAAGTCCATATCTCAAAATATTATAATATTACACGAGACCACTCAAAACAAGGATTTATAATAAAGAAATGTCAACCTTCTGAAGTCAGAGTAGCTTGAAGTTTCCGCAGTCAGTTATGATTTGGGGTGGGTGCTGTGGCACCTTAAACACTAAACAATGCTGACATAAGTCATAAGAGGACAGCATACTGTACAACACTACACAGCGTCACACAAAAGTATTGTGTTCTTTTGCTATTCTTTGTAACAGTTTTGGATATGAGGTTTCCACCTGACAGAGATGACGTATTGACTGTGTGTGAGTGATAAGCAAGTACTGACCATTACTTAGAATCATAACAGACTTTGGGTACAGATGCAGATTCTCAATACTCATATTTGGAAGCCTGGGCCATGTACTGTACATAAATTGACCTCAAGTGGCCTAACAATAGCTGGCATGACAAAGAGCAAAGCCAAACAACTCGCTAAATATTGCTCTGTTTCAGCAGTTATATGTAGTTTGTCTGTGTGGAGGAGGATGTGTATCCTTAGATGTCCATGAACTATCAACCTGTTCTATTTGTTTCCCTGTAAAATGTATTGTAATTTGTGGATTCAAATAAAGAACTAAAACGTGTGTGTGTTGTAGGATTGTCAACAGCGTTCTGTTTGAGAGCTGGGAGATCATCGGTCCGTACCGGTCCTGGGGGCTGCTGAACGGTTTGCTGCTGGTGCTGCAGTGTCTTCACGTCATCTGGTTCTACACCATCGCTCGCATGGCCATCAACGCCATCTTCAAGGGAAAGGTACTTTGTTGTGTAATGTAATTGTATGTGGCCTAAAACCTTCTATGGAAAGGAAACCGTCGTTTGGATTCCATAGAAGCCAGTATGTCTTCTGTGGAAGCATGTTGCACAGCCAAAATAGTCTCTCTACAAGCAGGGCGACGCATTGAGAGCTTACAGATAGAATATCTTTGGTTATTATTTTAGAACATTTGCAGTGGCTGAACTATCGATTTGTTATCAAACCCTAATGGTCAGAGATGTTTCATAAAGGCAAAGGTTAAAGCATCTCAATCTGTGATTTCTTCACCTAGTTTGCAACAGCAGGAACAATATAACTAAAACGTCACTATTTTACATACTGTTAATTTTTTAGGTAACAGCTCCTCTCACACTGTTTCACAAATCGCACATTAACACTTGGCAACGCAAACCCTCTGTTCTCTGGTCCTGCCAAAATATCACAGTTTAACTGTGGAATGTCCGAATTTGGAAATATCTTCAGTTTGATTGTAAATGGGCCTAAGCCCAGCGTCACAGCGTGTGCACGAGATGTATTAGCCATGTCCTCAAAGCAGACTTCACAGTTCACACCCAAACGTGTCAGAAATGCTGAGGAAAAGTCACCCACTTCCTCTGACGCTATTAAAGAGGTTACATAATTACTTAAAAACGCTGACGTCTCTGTTTGCTATTTTTGGTGTCTTTTGGGTCAGTACCCATCCTGCTCTAGAGTTCAGCACAGCAAGAGATCCCAGCTCTCAACAAAATGTGGAGAAGAAGTAAAGTTCAAACCAATTTTATTTTATAGAAATGCCAACGTGTTTCGACTGGTTAACGTCTTCATCAGGGCGATAACTGACAGTTCTCCACCATACACCTTTAAGATGTTTTTATCTCCTGTGAGCACCCACCCGGTTGGCCTTTTCCCAGCATCCATTGTTTCTTGCTAAAACCAGAGATATGATAAAGGCATAAAAACTGCAATTTCTAGAGCCAGTCAGACCGATGTATATCGGTTTGACCAATACTGTATTTGTCTAGCAATGTGAGCTTGTAGATAATCTATTTTGGACAATATTATATGGTTAAATAAAATAAAGCTCAGTTTATGAACTTTATTTTATCTGTTTATCTGGGCCAAGCTAGTAGGTTGCGCTTTGAGCTTGTTGATTCAAGCTTATGGATCTGCTACTTTTGTGTGACGCTGTAGTATGATCATGTAGGTGTTGATTTACCAAAAAAATAAAAAAAACAGTGTGTGGAGATAAGGTTTCTGCCCGACGGCAACGACATGTGCCTGCTGTTCTCAGAACATCTAGGTTCTGCTGGGTCTAACCCGTTCAACTAAACATTTAGGTTCTCCTGGGTCTAACCCGTTCAACTAAACATTTAGGTTCTGCTGGGTCTAACCCGTTCAACTAAACATTCAAGTTCTGCTGCGTCTAACCAGTTCAGCTAAACATTTAGGTTCTGCTGGGTGTGACCAGTTCAACTAACCATAACGTCTGTGTCATGTCTCAGGTGGCAAAGGACGACCGCAGCGACGTGGAGAGCAGCTCCGAGGAGGAGACGACGACGACGGACGCCAACGGCAAACCTCGCCGCGCCTCCAAACCAAAGGAGGAGAACGGAGCCAACGGTCATACCTGCATCAACCGAGGAGATCCTCACGAGAACTCGGCACCCACAGAGCTGATCAACGGTACCCACTGACGCACCACTGATAACGTGGACCCTAAAAAAAACTTTCTTCATCCTGTTGAGGGGGCCCCCGGGAATCCTCCCCCTGGTCTCTGTGACCTACTGAAAGCGTGTCAACTCCGCTCTTCCCCCTTTTAGGATTAAGTATTGTTCCAGCTAAAGGGAGAAGCGGAATAGACACAGGACAATGTGTGTGTGTGTGTGTGTGTGTGTGGAGAGTGTACTGCTATCACTGTGTATTGTTTTGTTTGTATGGAATGATGTTTGCGTCAGTTCCACTGGTCAAATTATTGTTTCGTATCGCGTTGTTTGTGGACAAGTCATATTTTTTACGTGGCGACAGAGCTTTATCTATGAAGTTGTGAATATATTATATTTGATTGTTTGGAGATTTTTTTCTTTTGCGTAACTTAACATGCTGCTCGTATTAATGAATATACAGCCTGGTTAATGTTAAAAAAGGACCAAATATTGAGTTGATTCTAATAAAAAAAATGTTTCTTTGGCAAATACAACGGTGTGTTACTAGCGGTTTGACCCTTGAACTAGTGGTGCAGTCACTGGATGGTCAACCTGAAAGTTGATTGTTGATTAACCTTGTGGGAATGCACAGAATGCAGCCTCAGATCGCAGAGCAACTCAAAAGCGGCATTATATTTTGGGCTAAAGAAAGTGGGTCTACAAAGGATTGGAAATAGTTTTAAAATACCAACATGAACTTGTACAAGGACATAAATGTGAAGATACAGTGAATGAATCAAGTTTTAAAGTAGGGATGAACAACATGGATGCACTCCTTTCCTCATTCCGTAAGATTTTATTGTAGTGAAATTCTTTCCTTCTCGGGCTATTTGGATAAAATAAGGGAGAAAAGGCAAGTTGGGCCTTACTTGAGACTGTAGCTTACAAAGTGGATTGTGTAGAGCTCTAATTATGGCTTTAAATAACAAAAACATACTGACAGAATACTAGAGGAGAGAAAGAAGGACCTTCAGACTCTGAGCAAAATTAGGGGTTTTGACAAATGGTCTAGACTTGGATTCCTGTAATTTAGTTGGATGACAAGCATTGAAGTAAATGTACGGAACACACATTTTCCATGTCCCTTGTTGCAATCCAAGGAAGCACATTTAACCCATTTAGGACCTGGAACGCATCTGTGTCACTTTGATTTGAAGTTTTTGAACCACTTTAAACATTTTATACTTTGGCTATTCAAAAATAGCAGATATACAAGCTCATAGTGCAGCACTCAGTGCCGCGGTATGAGCTTGTAGATCTGCTATTTTTGAAAAATAGATTTGAGAATTACTGTATGAGGAATTTGTGCAAATACTGTACATATTTTTTAAGCAAACTTTTGTAACTAAAATCCATGTTTCTGGGGGTCCCTGGAAAGACATATTGGTGGGGGTGGGATCCTTGACATGAAAAGGTTTGAGAACCACTGATCATGAAGGATTTGTAGGACCGGCTCCTCTGGTCCAAATAGGTTAAACCAGAAACCCATATGACCCCTTCCACGCGTTTCCAGTTCAAATGTGCTGCTGAGTCATGTGAAAATGAACTGGAGAAGGAAACGGGTATGCCTGCCTTCTAGAAACCCTCCTTGACCTTTGACCCCAGGGGTCCTGTTCAGGATTCCATCCCTGACCCTGGGCACCAAGAGAGGAGTTGATGAACCGTGGAACTAATGGTGTGCATTCACTGGCTGGTCAATGTGATGTGAATGTAATGTAACCAATGGTGCATTAACTGGCTGGTCAACATGAATGTGATGTGAATGTGATGTAACCAATGGTGCATTCACTGTCTGGTTTCCACGTGAATGTGATGTAACGCATGGTGCGTTCACTGGCTAGTTCCACATGAATGATGTGATGTGTTAGACGTCAACTTTACAGTGTGCACAAGATGCATGGACATCAAGAAATGATTGAACCATATCCAAACCTAGTGTCCCTTTTCTTGACAAATCTACAAGCAACAGGTTGCATTGTGAGTGAGACTTGTAGATCTATTTTTGTAAAAAATAAAAAAAAGTACAGGGGGTTTAAGTGGTTAAAAGCTAACCAACATCAATTAGAAAAACATGAATCAGACAATTACACAAATGCTCCAAGCAAAGCTTTATTCAGACCCAAGTTAGCGTTCAAAACATTCATATATTGTTTTCCATAGGCTGCTTGCGGAAGAGGAGGGCTTGTTTGTTACCTCAGCGCGGCAGGCGCGCCGACAGCGCACCTAGCGAGCACATCGCCTTGAGTCGGCAAGCGGCGGTGGACGGAATCATTCATCATGCGAAAAACAAAACCAACGCACTCTTGCCCCCTCCCCCGTCCCAGCCAATCACAGTCCTTCCCAACCATCCTGGGGGAAAACAATATGGCCACCGCTTGCACCTAAATAATGACAAGAGGCAGGTTGAGAACCACTGTGCCTAGAACCAAACATGTAATAAAGCCGGCAGAACAGGTGTACACTGTATATAAAAATATAGAACCTCCACCGTGCTAGTAAAAAGACAAAATAAAACAGTATTAAAGAGAACAAACAAAACGCAAAACACAGGACGTAAACCATGTCCTGATCTACAAGCATTGACCTTAAACAAGATCCCAATAAAAGCATTGGCAAACAATTTTTTTTTTTTTTAAAAAGGTTAATGTTTAAGTCTATTGTCGCTGTCGGATGAGAAACCTTGTATGTCCAGAAAAGCGTTATTTTTCAGCAGATGGAAACGCAACACTTTCACTAGTCTGAATCTTTCAAAAATACGGTAGCCAAAATAGCATAACTAAACAAGCTCACGTGTTGCTTGTGGGCTTGTTGACATGCTATTTTCACACGATACTCTTGTACAACGAAGGTAGGGCATTCATTTAGAAACCAAATGGAGATACAAGGTTTCTGCCTTCATGACAGCAACACTATACTATGTGAAGACCATGTTTAGACTTTCTGCAGAGCATTTAACTTTTTAAGTTTTGACATTTAAATTTTAGACATTTTAAAGGGACGCCAGGGTTAATGACTAATGTGATTAAAGTGCATGGCTACAGGGCTATGCCAGGATCTAATGACACCGATGCTGCTCACTAATGCTCGTCTTTAGAGCTTCTCCTGGTTTTATCCACACAGGCAAGCCCACGAGGGCAATTAATATAATGGTACACAACTAATGATACCCATACTGTCATTTTGTGTGTGCCCCGTCTGCGGGCGAGAAAAGAATGTGCCATTTGCTTGTGAAACCGTGTAAGTGAAATGTGGGGAGGTGTTGGGTGGCATAATATCTGACCTGAACAATATGTTTGGAGGTTTAGGTTGTCTCATAGAAACTACCCCGGGGACACCTTCAACAACAAAGTGAAAAGTGGGTCAGACCAAATACATGCCAGTGCTTGTCGGTTGCTTGACTCAATTGACCCCCCTAGTGGTAAGTAACCGGTAATGTCTAGTGTAGCTGCACTTCTCTTGTATAGTGTTTGCCACCAGTTATTTTGCTATGCCAGACCTTCATTGTGACCAATACCCTTTTGCCCCAAAGGTGATATCTAATCCAGGGGTCTTCAACAGGAGTTACTACAGGGCGTCCTCCAAATCTTTGTGTGATAGGAACTCGTTTTTGTAGTCTTGTAGATCGGCTATTTTCGGCAAAGAGCTTTGGAGGGGGAAAAGAGCAGACTATGTACAGTGAAAGGTCAAGTTTATTAAGTATTGACCGTTCAAGTGGTTAAATATCTGAAAATGAATCCAAAATACACTGTTGATCGTGCTGTCAAACAATGAAACTATATCTATGAACAGACTGTGGGGGTCCCTGCTTCATCTCTCTCTCGACTAAGGGGTCCTTGGCCTGACAATGTTGAAGACCCCTGGTCTAATCTAATCATCTTTAATTGATACATATAATTATGTAGTAATTACAAACATAAATCTTAAACAAACCTAACATCTTAAGCAAAGTGCTCGGGCAAGAACTGGGTTCTTGGTTGGCCACTGGACAATCTTCTAGCTCAATCAAAAAAAAAACAATACCTTGTGCAGGATATTCTTTTCAGATTTTTCTAAAACGGTTCCAGGGAAGTGCATTTCTGACTCATCATCATCTCTTTGGTGCAATTTTCATGAAAATATGCCCGCCCAAATCTATCCTGCCACTAAACAAACAAACAAAGAAGAAAGAACACACGCAGACAGGACCAATTATACCATGTGGTATACAGGCAGGTAACAAAAACACTTGAGATCCAATAGCAACCGTTTCCTCCAGGCAGGCAGATGGAACTTCAGTATCTGATTTTATCACACTGGTCCAGCAACTCAAAGGCATCTTCGCTGAAGTCATTGTACCTCAGGCTGCAGAGAATGGGGACATGAAGTCTACATGTTAGACACCGGCTGCTGTAACTTGCAGATTCCAGTAGCCTTATCAGCATCAGTGCATGCAGTGGTGGAATAAATACTCAAGATCAGAGGTAGGGCTGTCACGATTATGACATTGTGTTTTTGTCAGGCTTTGAAGTTGCATATGGCAGATATGACACATAACCTAAGTATGCGAAGAAATGACTGACATTTGACAATGTTATACTTAATAAAGAACATTCATAGTAGAAATAGCCGATCTACAAGCTCACAACGTGTCGCGATGCGACGCGTTGTGAGCTCGTAGATCTGCTATTTCCATGAAAATAAAATGTTTGAGAACCACTAGTGGACTCATAAGTGCCATTGTGTCATAGTAAATAAGTGTCATACATATTCTGACAGACAAACGTGACAGACTTGACATTCAGTAACATTACAGTATAATGTGTGTGTAAAAACAGATTTTGCCATGGACAAAGACTGAAATTCAGTTTCCATAGGAGAATCTGACAGCTGCTGAAAGTTGGGGTACCGTTAACTTTACTATTATGTAGAAATAATAATAATAATTATAATAAAAAAGAAAATGCTTTTGTAACATGGGTCAAAGCCCTGGTCAAAATAGGGGTTTGTTGTGATTCTGAATCCATTCTAAGTATTTGTTTTACAAAAAAACACTCCTTGGGCAAAACGGCCCAAACACAAAAAAAGGTTTGTGATGACCTGGCTATGGCTGTTTTTAGCCCAAGGAGTGTTTTTCGTGCAAAACAAATGCTTGCAATGGATCCAGAATCATGAAAAACTTCTAGTTTGACCCCTCACATGCACCTTAAGGAATTGTTAAAGTGATCCCTGACTAATACGACAAATATGCCTTAATACATTATAATTGTCCTCTATAACTACAATGTAAAATTAAAAACACCTTCAAAATTTATTTCTTCAAGAAATAGCTAATCTTTCACTCAATAGGGGAAATGCATGTCGCAAGTCATGTGTGATCTATCCCTATGGAATTTATGGAATGCATGTGCAAAAAACACATTTGAAATATTGAGTTGATGCTCATATTAACCATAGGAAGTATTAAGTTTGTTTTTATTTGCACATGCATGCCATAAATTCCATAGGGATAGATCACACATGACATTTATGACATCATCAACTTGCGACGGGCATTTCCCCTGTTGAGTGAAAGATTAGCTATTTCTAGAAGAAATAAAATAATTAAGGTGTTTTTAATTTTACATTGTAGTTATAGAGGACAATTATAATGTATTAAGGCATATTTGTCGTATTAGTCAGGGATCACTTTAAGGAATTTATTCCAAGATCTTTTTAAATATTCCCTGACTATCTAGCTTCACTACAGGGTGCTTTCACACTCACTTGAGCTCCAGCATGTTGTCGCTGTCCTGCATCAGCTGGACCAGCGCGGGCACAGAGGCGTCCGTCAGCACGTTGTTCCTCATGTCAAGGCTCTTCAGGCGGCTGCTGGTCCTCACCGCCGCACACAGGTCCTCCACACAGCCGTCTGTCAGCTCGATCATCTCCACACTGCGGGACACAGGAGTAGGGATGAGACCATGTGAAAATGTCATATCATCACGATTATTGTAACCATAGAAATCGTGATTTACGATATTGTCGTGAGAATCAAAATATCCACAACATTCTGGGGCAGAACGTTTGCCAGATCTACAAGCTCACAACGTGTCGCATTGTGAGCTTGTAGATCTGCAATTTTTTGGCAAAGAGATTTGGTAGAGAGTGGGGAAAAAAAAGTATGTTTATTATAGGTACGTTTAACCAATAGAGGGTTTAAGTGGTATCGGATATGCAGCTCGGCAAATAAAAGGTGAATTGATCCCAGTGCATGACGGAGGATGATATCACCATGAATTAAATCTCCACAATATGATTTATCGTGATATGATATGATTTATCCGATAAACGATAATATGGTTATCGTCCCATCCCTACACAGGAGACCGCCGGGTTCAAGGAGTAGTTCACCACTACACATGATCATGTAGTTTACTGATGTGTCATCTTTCCTAATGTTTTTTCCCCCTTCTCGCTTTCTCTTCTTGTTGTTGTTTTTTGTCTACCGGTATTTCCTTTTGTGCAGTTTCTGTGTTTTTATTTCTTTATTGCACAGCTGCTCCCCTTGTTGTATTTTATTGTTCTTATAGAACTTTTACAATCTGTTAATTAATGACCTCTTCCCATAAGGGAAGGATTCCAAAATAATAAGCCTACTGGCTTCTTCTTTTCCTCGCACTGTATTTTGTTTCCTTTTTTGGTCAGGATTTGAATTGTGTATGTTTTTTCATTTGTTGTGAACAAGGACCAAAATAAAACCATTTATTCCTTTGTATTTGTATTGTTAAATCTTCTATAACAATGTTCTAATAAACTAAACCAAACCCCAAATAAATTACTTCTTTTCTATCGATTACTCACCCCATGAAGCATTAAATTCATGGAGAAAGATACATTTTTTGGTTTGTTTGTTTCTGTTTCATTTCTAAGCCAATAATATGAGGAGACTCTTTGTGTCTCCATAAGGAACAAAGCAGGCTCTTTGGGTCTCCTCCATAGGGAAACACTGCTGTTCTGGTCATCAAATTATTGGATTAGGCTTGTTTTAATTCTCTGTTTTCACTGTCAACTTTCATATTTAGAGTTTTGGATGAAAGTATTCTCTGCCGAAAAACAACAACAACAAATGTGTTTCACTGGCCTTAGACAATGCATGGCTTTTCTCCTAAGAGGCCTTGGACAATGAAAGAGCTCCTTTTCTATGAGAGAATGCTGTTTATCTCTGTTTGAGAAGGAGTAGCAGCCTAGCAGTCTTTTTAATGAACTGAATGTCCTCACATTCAAGGTCGGGATGTGACCTGCAGCCAAAATGATTAGACAAGCCTTTCTATCTGCACCTGGATTTGATTACACACCCAGTTTTATCACACATCATCTTTTATAGCACTGCTTCCCCGACACTGGGTCGGGGCCCAGTGTTTTCATAAAATATTGTCATAAAACAGAAAACACAAGGTTTTCATGAATAAAAAAATAAAAATAAAATACAAAATGCAATGATTTTTAAATTAATACATCTTTTATGTATTAATTAAACAAATCATTGCATTTTCTTTCTTTTTTTTCTCTTTTTTTCTCCATAAATTAGAAAACAAATGTTTAAGAAGTAATAGAAATAGCCGATCTACAAGCTCAAAACGTGGCACAAAGCGTTGTAAAGCTTGGCTCTTGGCGCCGCGCTATGAGCAAGTATAGAAGTATCTTCTGAAGTTCGGTTGTATACTATGCTAGTCTGGCCAATTCAAATACTCATATATCTTGAAATTATAACAGCTTTTTAGTTTGGAGATCACTTGACGACTTTGTCATTCATCGCTACAGATTGCAGATCTGCACTGATCTCAGAAATAGCCCCTATGGAATCCTCAAGACTGAAATCAGTCCCCAGGACTGAGAACTTTAACCCCTGTGTTTCATCCTAGTTGTAGTGTACAAAATGGTGTCATAGTAATGCTGTTTAGAGACTCACTCTAGGTTCTCAGGCATACAGTGTGGGGTTGCTATATTTAGTTTAGAGACTCACTCCAGGTTCTCCAGCAGACAGTGTGGGGTTGCTATGGCCTCCCACAGGTACTTGGCTCCGTAGTCTCCCACGCTGTTCAGAGACACGGACAGCGACTTCAGCCGGGACGTCCCGCCTTTCAGCAACGCGCCCAGTTTCTCGAACACCGACTCGGTCATCTCACACCGGGTCAGGCTGGAAAGAAACGGTACATTTAACATTAATGGACATTTTAACTCGCTGATACAGCGATGATAACCATCAGAATATAGAGCTGTTTGACACAATACTATAATTTACACCCCCTTTAAAGGACAACTTTTTTTCTTTTTCTTTTTTCATATTTTAGATTGTAATTAGAGAAAAGAAAAGATGAGTGTTAAAATGTTTTCATTTCCATTCCCAAGATACACCGTCAATCTACACCACAATCTTTCATGGGCAGCTGTGACTTATGGGGGCTAGTCGTGTTAGTACTGTAACTAGTAACACAAACATCACGGCTTATTGTGTCTAAAAATACATATTTAGCTTACTTGTACGCATGCCCCCACCCACTGAAATCAAAATCGCTAAACGTGCTAAAACGTTTTTCTTTTCTCTTATTACAATCTAAAATATGAGCCCCTGTTGTAAAAAAACAAAGTTATCCTTTAATAACATCATTTACAGTTGTGATAAAGTACCTGGTCAGTAATGAGTGTGCTCTCGAGCTTCCTAAACTGTATAAATTAATAAAGAACAGATGTAAGTGTGGACAGACAGTACCTGAGCTTCTCCAGTGGGCATCCCGGTTTACTGAGCGCCTGGCAGAGCTCCAGCGCCCCCTCCTGGCCTAACTCGTTCACTGACAGGTCCAGCTCCAGCAGAGAGCAGTGCTCTGAGCTCAGAGCCTGGGCCAGGTCAGCACAGCACTCTCCTGTTATGCTGCTGCCAAAGAGACTGCACGCACACACACAACCATGTTATAATACTGCTGCCAAAGAGACTGCACACACACAACCATGTTATACTGTTATGCTGCTGCCAAAGAGACTGCACACACACACACAACCATGTTATACTGCTGCCAAAGAGACTGCACGCACACACACAACCATGTTATACTGCTGCCAAAGAGACTGCACACACACAACCATGTTATACTGTTATGCTGCTGCCAAAGAGACTGCACACACACACACAACCATGTTATACTGCTGCCAAAGAGACTGCACACACACAACCATGTTATACTGTTATACTGCTGCCAAAGAGACTGCACTCTCTCTCTCTCTCTCTCTCTCTCTCTCATAAGTAACGGAAGGGAAGGGAACGCTGAATCGATGTAGGATCCCGTACGTGTCTCAAGACTAGATACATTACATCCCATAGCCCGAAGGGACAGTCAGCCGTTTCACTGGTTGTTGCTGGTTGTCAGGGAGATATCACAGCCAATCGGTTGACAGGCTCTGTCTCACACACAACCATGTTATACTGTTATACTGCTGCCAAAGAGACTGCACGCACACACACAACCATGTTATAATACTGCTGCCAAAGAGACTGCTCTCTCTCTCTCTCTCTCTCTCTCTCTCTCATAAGTAACGGAAGGGAAGGGAATGCTGAATCGATGTAGGATCCCGTACAACCATGTTATACTGCTGCCAAAGAGACTGCACGCACACACACAACCATGTTATACTGCTGCCAAAGAGACTGCACACACACACACAACCATGTTATAATACTGCTGCCAAAGAGACTGCATGCACACACACAACCATGTTATAATACTACTGCCAAAGAGACTGCACGCACACACACAACCATGTTATAATACTACTGCCAAAGAGACTGCATGCACACACACAACCATGTTATAATACTACTGCCAAAGAGACTGCATGCACACACACAACCATGTTATAATACTGCTGCCAAAGAGACTGCACACACACAACCATGTTATGCTGCTGCCAAAGAGACTGCACACACACACACAACCATGTTATACTGCTGCCATGGACAGGAACACTCGCATGCACGGAAATCTGGTAAATACAACAGGAAGAAGCCTTGGCAGCTAATCTACATTAGTTATGGCAACACTATGTCAGTCTAAGTGTTAGCCCGTTTGGGCCTAGAATTATTTAATGCTTTAACTATTGAAAAATAGCAGATATACAAGCTCACAGCTGCTTGTAGATATTTTTGGAACAAAAAATGTTTTTTGTTGTTGTTTTTTTTTTGCTAGTCTTTGAATATAATTATCTTTTTAAAAGCGAACATTTGCAACTCAAATATTTGATTCAGGGGGGTCCCTCCCTGGAATTAATTATTTTGAGATGTGGGTACGTGGCCAAATACATGTAATTTTGGGGGTCCTTGACATGAAAAAGGACCACTGATTTAGAAGAAGGATTTAGAAGACATTTATAGAATCGGGTCAAAGATATTTAAAGACATGCACAAATGTTCAGGATTTTTCAAAAATAGCAGATCTACAAGCTCACAGCGCGGCACTCGGTGCCGCGCTGTGAGCTTGTATATCTGCTATTTTTCAATAGTTAATGCATAAAATAATGGTTAATAGGAGCAGCAGTTTCAAGGAGAACCGTTCATTTCCCGCCGACTCTACTTACTTGAGAGTCTGCAGCTTACAGAGTGGGTTCTGCAGCGCTGTGGCCAGGTGTTTCACCCCGCCGTCACATATGTCGTTCCCCGTCAGGTCCAGAGTCCTCACCTCACACTGGCCTGAGCACAGCGCTGCTGACAACACCTCCATGGACGCTTCCGTCAGCTTACAGGTGTGGAGCCTGCAGTGGTGGGAAAAGTACTCAAATGTTGAACTTAAGTACAAGTATCAATACCGCCATGTAGGCCGGTAATAATTATTTCATAATCATCTAATTGCAATTATTTGACATACCGGTAATCGCAATTATTTTGTCACATATTTTCAAACATTTTCAAAAAATAGTGGAAATAGCCGATCTACAAGCTCGTTGCAACTTGTGAGCAACTATCAATGTTCTTTAATTGTAAAGTTGTTGAAGTTGTTAAGTGTAAATATGTCAGTAATGTCTTTGTATATGTGCCATGTGCAACTTCAACGCCTAAAAGTCAAACAGAAATGTAATTGTCAACGACAAAAATACAATTAAATGGTTATTCGCAATTATTTTAGTGACAATAATCATCATGTAAAATGTCATGACAGCCCTACCGCCATGTAAAAATAAAAGTCTAGTATTCAGAATTTACTTGAGTAAAAAAGCAAAAGTATTCACATTAAAATATACTGAAAGTAAAAGTACTCATTTCACAAGTTTACAAATGTATGAAAATGCTCTGAAAACAGCAGATCTACATGTACAGTAGATCAGGGCCTGGCACAGATCTGTGGCACCCTGATCCTGTACAGAATATACAAAGTAATTAGTAACTAAATTGTAGTGGAGTACAATATTTGCCTCTTATTTCATTTCATCCCCATCCGAGTGGCTCAGATACAGATTTTGGCTGTTAAAAGATATTTGATTAATCATTTTGGCGCTCTCAAGCCCCATTATGAGCAGATCACGCTATACATCCAGACTAAGGGTGCACTGGCTAAAATGCCAGTGTGTTTTTCCTGTGGGTTAAGTTATGTACTATTTATGTTACATTTGTCTTCATGATTTTTATTGCCTGTTATCTTTATGTATTGAATTGAATTGAATTAATCAAACTTATCTTCTTATCGACATAATGTTCGCTGAGATAATTCTATGATCGCAGATCTAATATCAAAGTGATTCCAACGCAGTTTTTTGGTCTTTAACAATCCAATATTCAAATCTGATCCACTCGGATTGGGATTAAAGGTTTTGAACTCTTGGGCCCAATTTGGATATCATCATTTTGTTTATGTTCTCTTTTCCTGGTAAGAATCAAGAATCAAGGATGTATGTGTCAATGCCAACCTTACACCAGACGACTTTCAAAGGATTTCTCATGGTCACAGTGAAGTTCTAATAAAGTCAACCTTACAGGTTGTATTTATGCTGTCACTTAACCTTACACAATGGTACTGTGATACTCATGATGTGAATACAACGTACGTGAGTGTCTGGACTTTGCAGGAAGGACTGCTCAGGGCCTGGCACAGCTGTGTGGCGCCCTCATCTTGCAGCTCGTTAAAGTTCAGGTCCAGAACCCGCAGCTGGGGGGCGCCAGACGTCAGAGCTGTCACCAGGTCTCCACAGCAAGCCTCTGTCAGTTTGCATACGGTGAGTCTGCAGGAAACCAAGAGGAAGTTCACATGATAAAAACCATTCGTTGGCAAGAGCGAAGGGCAAGAGTGACTGAGCAAGAGTGGCAGGATAAGTCGTTTTTTGTATGTCCCCATATACCTTACACAAGATGCCTCTTGCGTAAGGCATAACGGAGAAATAAAAACTTGTCTTGTCACTCTGAGTGAGAGCCTTATTTTTCAAGAGGAAAACGCACGAGGAGCAGTGAACAAAAAAGTGTATTTATCGTGAAAATGATTTTTTGCCTCTGAGGAATACTTCCATAAGCATAGAGAAAATAACAATTGATTGTAGGGGTGCAAAGGTTCATCAAACTTTGATTGATTATAAAAAAAACATCAATGTTAATCGATCGTATAGCAAAAGGTTACAAATGTTCGCTCTAATAATACAGCAGATCTACAAGCTCGCAGTGCGACACTCGGCGCCGCACTGCAAGCTTGTATATCTGCTATTATTCAACACATCTCACCTCAGTGTGTGCAGCTGGCTGTGTGTGAGCCCCGTGCAGAGCACTCTGAGCCCCTCGTCTCCCAGGTGGCAGTAGGACAGGTCCAGCTCCTTGGTCCTGCCCTGGCCCAGAGCCCAGGCCAGGTGGGGGACGGCACCGGGTCGCAGGAAGCTCTGGGACAGCCTGTGGACATATAGACCATAGATATAAAACACTAGATACCTCATGCGCCTCTGAGGTTCATTGGAGTAACGTGTGATGGACGTCCGGGGAAAAACAGAGGGATCGCTGCCAGTCAAAGTGACTACTGGCCAATCACAGTGCGTCTTTTCCGGGACTTGTCAATTCAACAGAGCTTTATTGGCTCATGTGTGACGCACGCGGAAGCTATGCAGATTCCCTCGGTTCCACGATGCATATGCCCCAGAACCGATGGAGGCGTCTAGTCAAGACACAGTTTGGTAACCAGGAACGCTCGCACCACAACTAGGGCTGTCACCATTAGAACATTTTACACTCAAATAACTGCGAATGGTGATTTAATTGTTTTTGTTGTTGACAATTACATTTCCGTTTGGCTTTTAGGATGCACATGGCAGATATGACACATAACCTAAAAATACAAAGAAATTCTGACATATTTGACAACTTTAACACTGATAGTGGATATAGCCGATCTACAAGCTCACAACACGTTGTGATGTTTTGAAAATGTTTGAACATATATGAACATTTTTCAACATGGAAACGTTTATGACAATCAGGAATAAGGTTAGGTTTTCAATAGCCTGAAGCCACTGTGAAATCAACATTGGCAGACGTTCAGTTCTCAACCTCGCCGACCCGATTCAAAAGGCAGGTCTCTGCATGAATGCGTGGCAGCAAACACTGTTTTACAGATATGCTGATTACGTTTCCCTTTAGTCAGGCATATTATATCCTCTGTACGCTACACACACTGCTTCATATCCCCTGTACGCTACACACACTGCTTCATATCCCCTGTACGCTACACACACTGCTTCATATCCCCTTTACGCTACACTCACT
Organism: Nannobrachium achirus; assembly: GCF_963921795.1. Lineage (NCBI taxonomy): Eukaryota > Metazoa > Chordata > Actinopteri > Myctophiformes > Myctophidae > Nannobrachium > Nannobrachium achirus. The sequence goes on along the minus strand of NC_137818.1, from coordinate 11,935,684 downwards.
GCTTCATATCCCCTGTACGCTACACACACTGCTTCATATCCCCTGTACGCTACACACACTGCTTCATATCCCCTGTACGCTACACACACTGCTTCATATCCCCTGTACGCTACACACACTGCTTCATATCCCCTGTACGCTACACACACTGCTTCATATCCCCTTTACGCTACACACACTGCTTCATATCCCCTGTACGCTACACACACTGCTTCATATCCCCTGTACGCTACACACACTGCTTCATATCCCCTTTACGCTACACACACTGCTTCATATCCCCTGTACGCTACACACACTGCTTCATATCCCCTGTACGCCACACACACTGCTTCATATACCCTGTACGCTACACACACTGCTTCATATCCCCTTTACGCTACACACACTGCTTCATATCCCCTGTACGCTACACACACTGCTTCATATCCCCTGTACGCTACACACACTGCTTCATATCCCCTGTACGCTACACACACTGCTTCATATCCCCTGTACGCTACACACACACTGCTTCATATCCCCTGTACGCTACACACACTGCTTCATATCCCCTTTACGCTACGCACACTGCTTCATATCCCCTGTACGCTACACACACTGCTTCATATCCCCTGTACGCTACACACACTGCTTCATATCCCCTGTACGCTACACACACTGCTTCATATCCCCTGTACGCTACACACACTGCTTCATATCCCCTGTACGCTACACACACTGCTTCATATCCCCTGTACGCTACACACACTGCTTCATATCCCCTGTACGCTACACACACTGCTTCATATCCCCTGTACGCTACACACACTGCTTCATATCCCCTGTACGCTACACACACTGCTTCATATCCCCTGTACGCTACACACACTGCTTCATATCCCCTGTACGCTACACACACACTGCTTCAAAGACAAGAGAGTGGATGTCTGGACCAGTGGTTCTCAAAGGGGGGTCCTGGAGGGGGAGTTGATGTAGCATAAAAAATTTAGATTAGATTAGATTAGATTAACCATGTTAACCCTGTACACATCAGCTATTTTAAAATATAGCTAGTATCTAGTAGCTCACAATGTGTTGTGATGCGATGCTTTGTGAGCTTGTAGTTGTTCCAAAATATCTTTAATTCTTTTGTAACTTTTTGTAGATTTCTGAAACACAAATGTTGTATGGGGGTGTCCCTGACACACTATTTTCAGATGGTGGTCTGCCTCCAAACATAATTAATTTGGGGGTTCTTTCGGTATATATATCTAATTTTCTTGGGCTCTTTCTTCTTTTTTCCAGGTGATTTACATCAGTGTTTCCCAAAATACCCAGAAGAGAGAATAGACATTTGCCCGGGACATAAAATAGTGAAAATAGCAGATCTACAAGCTCACAACGCACCGCATTGTGAGCTTGTAGCCGGCTATTTTCACCACTTCTTAATTATTAATACTTGTTATTTATAGTTTCTTAGAATTGTTTGTTTTAAAATGTATAAAATAATGTATTTTAATTTTAAAACATCTTACTGTCATTCATGTCTTCATCTCCTCACGCTTAGATTATTGCAACTCCCTGTATTCTGGTCTCAGCAAAAAATAATATTTCCCGTCTTTAACAAGTGCAAAATTCAACAGCCAGATTATTGACCAACTCCAGAAGGTGTGACCATGGTCAGGTGTAATGCCTTCCTTCACTGGCTGCCTGTGATTTTTAGAATAGATTTTAAGATTTCATTGACTACTTTTAAAGCACTGCATGGCCTAGCCCCCAGCTACATTGTAGATATGCTGGAGGACTATAACCAGGGTTCCCACACATTTTTACCAATTAATTTCCAAAACTTTTCCAGAATATTTAAGCCAATTTCCAGCACTATATAACAATAATTCAGCTAATAACGAGTCGCTTACTCCTATGCACAGTGCCCAAAGACAGGTAGTGTATGACAGTGGTTCTCAACCTTTTCAGGCTGTGACCCTCGAAATATTCATATTTTAACTGGGGACCCGGCACCCTGACGAGAACTAAGAGTTGAGGAAAACGTTTCTATTGTGAAAATAGCCGATCTACATGCTCTACATGTAGATCGGCTATTTTCACAATTTCTGCCTCTAATATTTGACAATTTGGCCAATGTTTAATTTGTCATTTCAGAGGTATTAACAAAATCAACAATAACCAAAGAGAATACATAGCTAGTTTTTCCAGGACTTTCCAGGACCCTTGATAAATTCCCAAACTTTTCCAGTACTGGAAAAATATTTTCCTAATTTCAAAACATTTCCAGGAATTTCATGACCGTAGGAACCCTGTATAACTCAGGGAGCAGCCTCAGATCCTCAAACAAGGCTCTGCTGAAAGTCCCCGCAACTCAACTTGTCACCCTGGGTCCAGGCTCTGGATCGCCCTGCCTGAGGCTCCAAGATTAGCTAGCTCACTGTATTCCTTTAAGTCACAACTGAATACCTGTACACCAAGGCTTTTAATTATTATTTTATTTTTATTATGTTTTACTTGTTTTTTATTTTAAATTCTACTGTTTACTGTTGTCTTATTTCATTTCATTGCATTGTATTTTATTCCGCCATTGGAAAGCACTTTGTAAAGATTTTTTTTTATTTTAATTTTTTTAAGTGCTTTATAAATGAAGTTTATTATTGTTATAATGTCGGAAAAGTAAATTTACTGGAGTCGTGACTCGTGACCCATAAAAATTAGCCTGTCACCCACAAATGGGTCCCAGCCCATTTGTGAAACAGATACTTACATGATCTTGTCAGCCATGACCATGGCAGGTTTCAAACAGATACTTACATGATCTTGTCAGCCATGACCATGGCAGGTTTCAAACAGAGACTTACATGATCTTGTCAGCCATGACCATGGCAGGTTTCAAACAGAGACTTACATGATCTTGTCAGCCATAACCATGGCAGGTTTCAAACAGAGACTTACATGATCTTGTCAGCCATGACCATGGCAGGTTTCAAACAGAGACTTACATGATCTTGTCAGCCATGACCATGGCAGGTTTCAGCCAGAGACTTACATGATCTTGTCAGCCATGACCATGGCAGGTTTCAAACAGAGACTTACATGATCTTGTCAGCCATGACCATGGCAGGTTTCAAACAGATACTTACATGATCTTGTCAGCCATGACCATGGCAGGTTTCAAACAGATACTTACATGATCTTGTCAGCCATGACCATGGCAGGTTTCAAACAGATACTTACATGATCTTGTCAGCCATGACCATGGCAGGTTTCAAACAGAGACTTACATGATCTTGTCAGCCATGACCATGGCTGGTTTCAAACAGAGACTTACATGATCTTGTCAGCCATGACCATGGCAGGTTTCAAACAGAGACTTACATGATCTTGTCAGCCATGACCATGGCTGGTTTCAAACAGAGACTTACATGATCTTGTCAGCCATAACCATGGCAGGTTTCAAACAGATACTTACATGATCTCTTGTCAGCCATGACCATGGCAGGTTTCAAACAGAGACTTACATGATCTTGTCAGCCATGACCATGGCAGGTTTCAAACAGAGACTTACATGATCTTGTCAGCCATGACCATGGCAGGTTTCAAACAGAGACTTACATGATCTTGTCAGCCATAACCATGGCAGGTTTCAAACAGAGACTTACATGATCTTGTCAGCCATGACCATGGCAGGTTTCAAACAGAGACTTACATGATCTTGTCAGCCATGACCATGGCAGGTTTCAAACAGAGACTTACATGATCTTGTCAGCCATGACCATGGCAGGTTTCAAACAGAGACTTACATGATCTTGTCAGCCATGACCATGGCAGGTTTCAGACAGAGACTTACATGATCTTGTCAGCCATGACCATGGCAGGTTTCAAACAGAGACTTACATGATCTTGTCAGCCATAACCATGGCAGGTTTCAAACAGAGACTTACATGATCTTGTCAGCCATAAGCATGGCAGGTTTCAAACAGATACTTACATGATCTTGTCAGCCATAACCATGGCTGGTTTCAGACAGAGACTTACATGATCTTGTCAGCCATGACCATGGCAGGTTTCAAACAGAGACTTACATGATCTTGTCAGCCATGACCATGGCTGGTTTCAAACAGAGACTTACATGATCTTGTCAGCCATGACCATGGCTGGTTTCAAACAGAGACTTACATGATCTTGTCAGCCATGACCATGGCTGGTTTCAAACAGAGACTTACATGATCTTGTCAGCCATGACCATGGCTGGTTTCAAACAGATACTTACATGATCTTGTCAGCCATGACCATGGCTGGTTTCAAACAGAGACTTACATGATCTTGTCAGCCATGACCATGGCTGGTTTCAAACAGATACTTACATGATCTTGTCAGCCATGACCATGGCTGGTTTCAAACAGAGACTTACATGATCTTGTCAGCCATGACCATGGCAGGTTTCAAACAGAGACTTACATGATCTTGTCAGCCATGACCATGGCAGGTTTCAAACAGAGACTTACATGATCTTGTCAGCCATGACCATGGCAGGTTTCAAACAGAGACTTACATGATCTTGTCAGCCATGACCATGGCAGGTTTCAAACAGAGACTTACATGATCTTGTCAGCCATGACCATGGCAGGTTTCAAACAGAGACTTACATGATCTTGTCAGCCATGACCATGGCAGGTTTCAAACAGATACTTACATGATCTTGTCAGCCATGACCATGGCAGGTTTCAAACAGAGACTTACATGATCTTGTCAGCCATGACCATGGCAGGTTTCAAACAGATACTTACATGATCTTGTCAGCCATGACCATGGCAGGTTTCAAACAGATACTTACATGATCTTGTCAGCCATGACCATGGCAGGTTTCAAACAGATACTTACATGATCTTGTCAGCCATGACCATGGCAGGTTTCAAACAGATACTTACATGATCTTGTCAGCCATGACCATGGCAGGTTTCAAACAGAGACTTACATGATCTTGTCAGCCATGACCATGGCAGGTTTCAGACAGATACTTACATGATCTTGTCAGCCATGACCATGGCAGGTTTCAAACAGATACTTACATGATCTTGTCAGCCATAACCATGGCAGGTTTCAGACAGAGACTTACATGATCTTGTCAGCCATAACCATGGCAGGTTTCAGACAGAGACTTACATGATCTTGTCAGCCATGACCATGGCAGGTTTCAGACAGAGACTTACATGATCTTGTCAGCCATAACCATGGCAGGTTTCAGACAGAGACTTACATGATCTTGTCAGCCATGACCATGGCAGGTTTCAAACAGAGAGACTTACATGATCTTGTCAGCCATGACCATGGCAGGTTTCAGGACCTCGGCCTGCTCCTCTGTCAGGTCCTTGGTGTTGTAGAGGTTCAGCTGCTCCAGTGTGTCCCCGAGGCTCCTCAGGGCGAAGTCCAAGCCCACGTAGTCCTGGAAGCTGCCGCCGCCGTAGCTGATCCCCATCCGCGCCGCCGGGGTCACCACGTCCTTCACCAGCTGTACGTTCTGGCTCTGATGCAGCAGGCCGTAGAAGCGCAGGTGTCTGGCCTTGTCGCAGCCTTGCAGCGTCTGCTGAGCGCTGCTCAGGAGCCAGGACTTGAACTCGGCGAGCCGCTCTGAGCTGAACTCCCCCAGCACGGCTTCCAGTGGTGCCCTCTGGGTGGCTTCGGACAGCCCGGCAAGGAAGAGATCCACAACCTTCAGGAATCACAATCAAGCTTTATTGTCACATCGCATGTTTATACAGAAGTAAAAAAGAAGAAGAGATTCGTTTTTGGTGCATCGTATTGTTATTTTTCATAGAAAGAAAAGAAGAAAGGGAGGAAGAAGAAGAAGAGGGGGCAGCAAGGAGGAAAGAAAACGAAGGAAGTTAGAACCGGTGAAGCCATCAGGCATCAATGCCTATGTGGCAATGCATACGTATGCGCCTGGACCAGTAGGCCAGCAGGCGCCCCTTTGTGCATGATATACTTATATGCGTTAGCTAAGGTGTATGGGATTAAGGATTAAGGTGCCAACCTTCACGCAGCCGTCAGGCCTGTCCAGAAGCTCCATCATCGCGCCCTCGGCCACAGACTTGTCCAGGTAGAATGCCGTGGCCAGCAGGAACTCCTGCACGGGCTGGCTGTGGAAGGAGAAGGCGGCGCCGTCCGATCCCGGCTCGCCGTCCACACGCAGGAGGGCGCCAGCCGAGGACGGCGGCGACGCGAGGAGCCCCTGCAGGCCGAAGGCATCCGTCTGCTCTTTGGTGCATCTGGGACTCTGGCCCAGGCTGCAGTGGCGAGCCATCTTGCCAAGGGCGATCACCAGGTCCCTGGACACGGAATAGAGCAGAAATAAAATGTCATGACATGAAAGTTTAACGTTTAGGTGTGGAATCATTGATTACACACCCCATGGAGACTTGAATTCATAGATATTTCTTTTGTTTTTGTCGCTTTCCTAAGCCAATAATTTGATGACCTGCAGTGGTTCCCTATGGAGACACAAAGAGCCTGCTTTGTTCCCTATGGAGACACAAAGAGTCTGCTTTGTTCCCTATGGATAGAGAGACACAATTAGCCAGTTGCTGAGCCCCTCCCCTAAAAGCTTTTGTCCAATGCTAGCTTAGCAACCGGCAGCTTGCCAAGGCTGTTGCCAAGGCAAACCTTGGCAAGCAGGAAGTTATTCTAAGCTAGCATTGGACAAAAGCTTTTTGGGAGGGGCATAGCTACTGGCTAATTATTGGCATAGGAATGCGACAAAAACCAAAAAAAAAAGTCTTGGCGGGGTGAGTAATCGATAGGGGGGAAAAAATCATTTTGGGGGTGAACCACATAATTATAAGCAACCAGTTGCAGAATTCACAGATTTGAGGCATTAACCTTTCTTATGCTTTTATGACATTTCTGAAACCATTCATGTTTATGGATGACACTTCTGAATGTATTCTATTCGCTAGTTTAAACGCGTCAAATAGTCTTTAATCATAACATAACTTATAACCGAAAATAGACGATCTACAAGCTCACAACACATCGTAGCGCGACGTGATGTAGCTTGAAGATCTGCTATTTTTGGTGCGCCACATGCTTTCATAGAAAACAGGCTGGCTAGCCAAGCTCCTATGGAATCCAAAAGACTTGAATCCATGCCTGTGGCTGCCGCCGGTCTCCTTCGCCGGGATGGTCTGAAGCAGGCCGACCAGGACCTTCACGAACAGCTGGGTCAGGGTCTCGGGAAGCCTCTCCCCGGCCTCCATCAGGGGCTTGAAGGTGGAGCAGACTGTCCAGCAGAACCTGGGCATAGGGGTGGGCGATATGGAAAAATACAATATCATGATATTCTTCCAAGCTGTATCACGATACACAATAATCACAATTCATTTTCATGTTGGTTTTTATGGTTATTTTTCAAGTTACTTAACAGTACAACCTCCATGATAACATGATAACGAAAGGAAAAAGGAGTAACAGACCATTTAGACCAGTGGTCCACAAAGTTGGGGCCAGGGACTCTAGGTTCCTTTTGATAGGTCTAAATGGACCCCTCTGACAGTATACAAATGAAACCAAATGGACCCGAGACCTTGACATTTTAAAGTTTGAGAACTACTGTTTTAGACCACAATGTAGTTTTAATCTCTGTATTAACAATTCAACAGGATTTTTTATATAAGGCTCCCTCATTGTATCACGATATATACGATATCATATACAGACATTGTATTGTCTCAGTCAACGATATTTATCACCATATTGCCCACCCCCCCTTACCTGGGTGTGGCGCAGAAGTCGTAAAACCCGAACGCCTTCTCCAAGCCCGCGAGCGCGGCGTCGGCCGCGCCCGGCTGGGCGAAGAACGCGCTGACGTAGGCCTTCCTCTGGGGCTTGAGGAAGCCCAGCAGCTCCAGCTTGGTGCCGGGCAGGAACTTGAGGCACTGGGAGGGCCGGGCGGCCAGCAGGACGCCGGCTCCTTTCAGCAGGGCCCCGTGCAGCAGGCTGCCCACCAGCACCGACACCGAGGTGGACTGGCCACGGTCCGAGCACAGGCTGAGGGCCGAGGGGTCCAGGCTGGGCTGGAACGCGTCCAGCTCGTCGAAGATGAACAGGATCTTCTCAGGCTCCTGCAGACAGTAATAATAATAATAACAATTTAACCCATTTAGGCCTAGAATTATTTAATGCTTTAACTATTGAAAAATAGCAGATCTACAAGCTCACAGCGCAGCACCAAGTGCCACGCTGCGAATTTGTAGATCTGCTATTTTTGAAAAATCTAGATTTCTTTGAATATCTTCTTAACAGCGAACATTTGTAACTCAAATATTTGCTTCTAGGTGGTCCCTGGAACAAAATATTTTGGGATGGGGTCCACGGCCAAATACATGTAATTTTGGGGGTCCTTGACAGGCATTATGTTCAAAAGGGAGCACTCTTGCAAAAATTGGAAGCCAATCTTAGTCAATCAGGACGGAATAAAAGATACTGTGTACCGATTTGCGTGATTTTTGGACAAAATCTGCAGGAGTGTCCAAAAATGTGTTTTGCACAAATCCACCTTCTGGTGGCGCTATAACAGGCCCATGTGAAAAATTGGGGGCAGAGGTTCTGCTCTGCCACCCAGGGAGTGTGCGTGGACGGTTTCGCTGCCATCGTGCCAACGGTGCCGGAGATTAGCTGTCCACAGGGACACGAGGACAGACGGACGGACGGATGGACAGGGGCTAAAACATAGTCTCGGCCATGCCTTTCGGCCTGGCGGAGACAATAATTGAGATCTGGGTGATTACGGTATGTAATCATTGTGACGGGCCTGTCAGTCACCGTGACCTACTGTACCTGTAGGAGCTGGGAGATGGCCTCGGCAGACAGATGACTGTAACGTTGCGAGATCAGCGTCTCCAAGGAGAAGGTCCCGGCGTGAAGTAGATTCAGCTCCTGGCACTGGAAGTGGAAGGCGTAGGAGAAGTTGCGGAGGTGCTGATCTTTGGCCCAGCCCACCAGCAGCTTCTCCAGAGCGGTGGTCTTACCAGAGCCCGCCGGGCCCACCAGGATCACTGGTGCTTTCTGTGGTCCGCTGGTGTCGGACAGGGCACTGAGCACCGCTAGCTCAACGGACTTCGGATCCGGCTTCTCAACGGGTATAGGTCGAGTCAGCACCTAGAACATTGAATGTTGGCACCTCAATGTTAGATTGGCTCTATTTTCCCTAAAATTAAAACCAGTTAGAGCAATGTCGCGCGCATGGGCGAGGGCTGGTGCTTTGGCATGGGATCAACTTTGACCCCAAAAAAATGCACAAACCTGGTTGGTTGTTTAAGTTGAACAAAATGCGGCCAAAATGAGTCTATATTTTCCCAAATATGGAGATGCATGACATCTGACATCATAGATGTCTAATGTCATTGGCCACATGAGACTTAACATCATTGTGACATAGCAGATCTACAAGCTCACAACGTGTTGCTTGTAGATCGGCTATTTCCACTATCAATGTTATTTTTTAAGAATTAAGCAGTCGTTTCTTTGTATATTTAGGTTCAGGTTATGTGTCATATCTGCCATGTGCAACTTCAAAGCCTACAAGCCAAACAGAAATGTAATTGTCAACAACAAAAACACAATTAAATCGTTAATTGCAATTATTTGACATAATGGTGACAGCCCTACCTTGGGAGCAGCGGTCATCAGGGGGATGTAGCGGTCATTCAGGACCACATCAGCTGGCAGCTGGCCACCCAGCAGTGTTGACGTGCCCTGCTGCGACCTCTGGCTACTAGCCGACAGAGTCTCTTTCTTGTGCATCGTGATACTGTTAGGAGAGAGAGAGAGAGAGAGAGAGAGAGAGAGAGAGAGGGAAAAACATTAACCATAAATCCTCTATACCAGGGGTCTTCAACAGGGGGTCCGGGACCCCTCGGGGGACCTCAGAGTTACTACAGGGGGTCCTCCAAATCTTTGAGTGATAAAACATTTTTCTTCTCTTTTATATTAACCACTTGAACCCTAGTGTCCATATTCTGAGAACTTTAGCCAAAAATAGCAGATCTACAAGCTCACAACGCCTTGCGCTATTTTCGGCAACAAGGTCCCTGCTTCATCTCTCTCTCGGCCTGAAAACGTTGAAGATCCCTGATCTATGCTTTGTAAACTGGACCAGAGTTGCGCTCTTTTTCCCTCTACACCGGTGGTTCTCAACCTGTGCCTGGGTCAAACGTAGTCAACAAACTATACTATAAAAACTGGTCCGACATTGGCCAAATTGCCAATTCATAGAGAAGGTTAGTAACTTGGTATTTAAGGACAGGGAGGGACATTAGCCCATAAAAACCAGTAAAGCATCTGTGTCAGTTAAAACATTTTGTGTTGGCTATTCAAAAATAGCAGATGTACAAGCTCACAGCACATCACTTCGTGCCCCGCTGCAAGCTTGTACATCTGCTATTTTTGGAACATTTTAGAAAAATCTTCTGAAAAAGTGTGAGAACTGACAACTACTGATTTACAGTTTGCACAGCAGGGCAAGGCTGGAGCCAGAAAATATAAAACTACTATCAGGGAGGGACAGACATGGACCATGAGTAACCATTACTGCAGCAAAACTAATAAACAAACTATGCTATGTCAAACATTGTCCAAATTGTCAAATAATATAAGAAAGAGACAAACGCTGTGAAAATAGCCTATCTACAAGCTTACAACGCCTCGAATCACGTGGCAGTGTGAGCTTGTAGATCTGCTATTTGTACAACATTTATCTGTGGAACCGAGTCAAACAAAATTCCAAATGCTTATCAGGGTGGGGGGTCCACTATTCAAATATGTTCTCAACCTTTTCAAGCTGAAAAGATTGAGAACCACTGCACTAAATGGCCTAATGACCTAAGATGACCTAAGATGACACGTCAATGTTATCTTTTTGGAGCGGTGAAAGCGCTCCCAATGAACAGGTATGTCTGTGGGTGGCTGGGTGGCTGGGTGGCTGGGTGGCTGGCTGGCCGTGTCCGTAGTCTGGCAATACCTTGAGTGGCCACACACAAAACACTAGTTAAAGGAGGGGCGCTGTTTTGTGCAGGCCAGGCACACTCACCACTCACTCACAGGCACAGTTTACACTCACTCACTCACTCACATAGGGTACAGCTGCTCAAATTCACCGCTCCACTTCGAACCGAGGTTTGATTTTATTACTGGGAAGTCTGAGTCAAGGAAGTTCCACAGACAAAGTGACTCACAGGGTTTTCCCCTCCACAGTCCATAGCGCCCAGGGCTTGACATTAAGGCGTGTCCTGTTGTCCGGGACAAGTAATAAATCCTTCCGGACGAGTTCATTAAAAATGTACTTGTCAGTTGGACAATTGGCTCTTGGTTTCACTTTTTCTGTGACCCTAGCAGTGAGTGCAGACTATCGACTGCCCATACTATGGATTGGATTGGAGTATTTCAATGTCTGTCTCCGTCTCCTATGCATGCATTTAAGAAAAACATGTCTTAATTTGTATTCGGACAAGTGACTATTGTTGTGCCCGGACAAGTGAATGGGAAATTTACTAAGTGCCTCAAAAAGTTAATGTCAAGCCCTGCCACCCATATTAAATCTAGTTATTTCTTAAATTGTAAGGACTTGTGTAGTATTATGTAAACCTATGGAGTCTCATTATGGCAATTATTGTGCAGAGAAAGGATAGTATTTTTCTTTTTTTTTAGAAACAAAGTGCCAGCTGCTACAAAGTTACAAGTCTTTTATGTATTTCCCCATGGACCCCTGCAGATCTAATTATCACAATGTGTCGCATAATTTGTGAGGCATTGTGAGCTTGTAGATCTGCTATTTTCAAATGGCTGAAATGTATATAGGATTGAAGTGGTTAATGTGTGATTTGTAATAGTAATCAAAATAAATTAACCAAGAGTAAAAGTACAATATTTGCCTCTGAGATGCAGTGGAGTAGGAGTAAAAGTACTGAAAATGGGACAATACTCCAGGAAAGTAATAGCCTGGTTCCAGCCCATAGACCCGCCCACTCTCAGAGTGGGCTGTTTAATCAGGCTAGTTGTAGCAAAGAATATCAGTTGTAGGCCTACTTGAGTAAATGTACTTTTACTTTCCACCAGCTGTCTGCATTGCAGTAGGCTATTGATACTTTTACAGTAAACGTTTTACTCAAGTAAAGTATGTTGTTATATTGGACAACTTAGCCAAAGTTTCCATTAATAATTGTAGTGGAGTAGAAGTCAAAATTGTACGTCTAGTCTAGACTCTACTGTACATAAATATGTACTTACTTACTTTACACCACTGATAACAGTTACTGTATGCATGATAGCAACCGTTAGATGACTTGCATGTTAGCGTGCTTGTAACAGCACTTTCTATCGTATTTCTATCGTACAGTACTGTCTGATACTTTACTTTAAGTAAAACATTTGAGTACTTTTCCCACCAACGCTAGTAGGAACTTTCTGTAGGAACTTCCTACAGTAGCCTAATGTATGAACAGTGAGCCACAGCTGCTGCACACTTTATACTTTCACTTTTATCATTTCAAAATGCACGTTTAATGGGCAACTAGTGAATTACCCAACTAGTCGACTATTCATTGCTGTACCTTGGATCCGCCATGGCTGCTTGGTAAAAGAGACGGTTGTTTCTTGGAGACAGTCTGCTCAGTCTGTTAACCGCGGATAAAATCCCAATCACATTCAAAAGCATGGATCAAAGCACTGCTGAGCTGAGTCATGGAGCCACTAGTTGGCCACAGTGTGACCGGAAAGAAGACAGATTAAACCTCCAAAATAAGTGACGTGTTATATGCTTCTCAAACGTTAAGACCAAACCTAGCCCTGAACCATGCGACCGTACGGCTCCGGGTTGACATGGGTTGAGGTAGTGTGACTTAATTCGCCCCTTACAGCTAGACAAACATTCAAATTTCACAAACAAAGTGCTTAATCAAGTCTTATATGTGTCTAAATTGTATTCTTTAATAAGAAGCCTTTTTATCCGATCGTTTTCTGTGTTTCTGGGCCGACTTTTTGCAAGACCACGCCCACATCTCAGTGTCCATAGATGGGGTTGGTACGCATGGGGAAAAAAACAGGACACACAGAAAACGATCGGATAAAAGGGCGTCTTATTAAATAATACGGAGGCTACGGTTAATTATAGTGGGGCGTACCGTATTTAGGCACGCTTGAAACTTGATTAAAAACTTTGTTTGTGAAATGTGAACGTTTGTGTAGTTGTAGGGGGCGAAATAAGTGCTTTGCTCCAACCCATGTGAACCTGGAAACATGACGGTCGTCATGTTTCAGGGCTAAGACCAACTATGTGCTTTTGTTTTGAAGGTATACTTTACCTGGTTCCGGTTCTACTGTTGCTAGGTCTGTTGCTAGGTAGAGTCATGGGTATTGGGTAGAGTGAGTCAGAAGAACCAGAACCAATGAGTCACAAGCATGCAGTCATTTACTGTATTTATTTTGTAGTAATTAATGTAGTACATTAATCACTTCAACCCTATTTTACATTTCGGCCAATTGAAAATATACAAGCTGTGAGCTTGTAGATCTATCAAAAATATTTGTACACATTTGACAACCTGAAATGTTGACATTCTGCATAATGGGTAGGCCTACTTTTACTTTTTGTACTTTAAGGACATTTTGATACCAATACTTTTACACTCAAGTACATTTTTAATTCCGGACTTTTATTTGTACAATATTTCTACATGCCTATTGATACTTTTACTTGAGTATAAAATGTGAGTAATTTTTCCACCACTGGGTAGAGTCACTGTTTGAATCACAAGCACGTGTGCGGAACTACAAGGCTGTAGTTTCTTAGAATAAGCACTAGATGGCAGTGATGACTAATATAACGTTCACCTTTGATAATAGCTGCATAACTTCTCATGCCATTTATTTCTGGTGAAAGTGGTGATGAGAGAAAATGTTCAAAACAAAAAAATAAAATAAAGCAATCCGTCTTTGTCATAAATAATACATCTTCCTTGAGAGTGGATTACAACTAGCGCTGTCCATATAATATTAGGCGGAGTTCTCCTTAACTCCTAACTCCTTGTTCTAAATGCCATGGACAGAGCTAGATTATTCCACTCCTCCTGCCCAAAGGCCTCCCTCACTGTACCAAAAAGCATGTAGAGATGAGGAAGGCCGAGTATAAACCAGTCGTGGAAGAAGTAGGCTATATTACTAGGCTTAATTTTATTTTATTTTACTTTAAGTAGCAATACCAAAAATGCTAAAATACTGTACATTGTAAGAACTAAAAGTCAGGGCTGGATTAACCATTGGGCCGGTGGGGCCGTTGCCAGGGGCCCTTGGCTCTCAGGGGCCCTTGGGGGAACTGGGTGTGGTCATTGACAATTTACTCAAATTAAATGTAGCCTATACGTTAATTAAAAATCAAATGTGTGGGCCCCTCCTCTGTTATCCACATGTGCTTTCTTGGTCCACAGATGATAATCATTGTTTAAAATCCGAGCTGGGTAGTGCACGTCGGGAGGGAGGGGGGGCTAAAAATGATCGGCCAGGGGCCCTCTTGGGGGTTAATCCATCCCTGCTAAATTACAAAAGTGTTTGCATCAGAGGAAGCCTACTCGTGCAGAAATGTTTTGACATTTCAAGTTTTCAGTGTCAAAATCGTTCAAAAATGGCAGATAATCTAAGCTCACATGCGATGTGTTCTGAAATTGTAGATCGGCTACTTTTAGAATATGGAACATAGGCCTTATTTGGTTATGTATTGTAATAATCAAAATCTGCAAAGTCATAACAAGTTGTCAAATAATTCTAAGTAAGTATTAAAGTATGCATTGTCGAGCCATGAGGCCCATAGGGCAGGAGCCTAGCTCCTGTTTCTGTAGTGTGAGGCAGCTTGATGTACAAGTACACCACCTGGACATGATGAACAAGTCCACCTACTGGACATGATGAACAAGTCCACCTACTGGACATGATGTACAAGTACACCCCCTGGACATGATGAACAAGTCCACCTACTGGACATGATGAACAAGTCCACCTACTGGACATGATGTACAAGTACACCCCCTGGACATGATGAACAAGTCCACCTACTGGACATGATGTACAAGTACACCCCCTGGACATGATGAACAAGTCCACCTACTGGACATGATGCTAGTATGTCGCAGCCTTAACCCCCAATCCAACCCTTGAGTGCCAAGCAGGGAGGCATCGGGTCACCGGGGATCGAATTAACCCACCTTAACCACAAGGCCACTGGGCTGATAAACAATCGTGGTAGAGTAAAATGTACCATATTCGCCTCTCTAAGATGTATTGGAGTAAAAAAAAGAAGTAGGTATTGAAACATGGCCTGGAGCATATTCAAGTAAAGTAGCCTAAAAAGTCCCTCAAAATTGTACATACAGTAGACAGTTTCTGGAGTCTATAGACCGTCATCTACACACATTTGCATTAAGAATGAAAATGATAACAGTAATCCGATCCCAATCTCCACACATAAAGAAAACAGCTCAACACTTGTAAAGCAGGAATCATTGCGTGTCACGTTGCTTCAATTGTCATGCAGGAATTCTACAAATGACAGTGTGCTATGCTGCTTTATGCCAGTGCTGGCCTCCAGGACAAATATTTCACCCCCCAGACAGCTGTCATTATTGTCAAGCACAAGCAGACAGGGGCGTCACACCAAATTCTGGGCCCTGGGTACAAGGATTCACTGCGGGCCCCCCATGAATGTTAACTATTGAAAAATAGCAGATATACAAGCTCACAGCGCGGCACCGAGTGCCGCGCTGCGAGCTTGTAGATCTGCTATTTTTGAAAAATCGTGAAAATGTGTGCAAGAAACCCATGTCAAGGACCCCCAAGATGATATGTATTTGGCCACGGACCCCGATCTCAAAATATTTAGCTCCAGGGACCCCCAGAAGCAAAATTTGAGTTAGAAATGTTCGCTTAAAAAAGACATTATATTCAAAGATTTTCACACATTTTCACAACTTTTCAAAAATAGCAGATCTACAAGCTCGCAGCTGTGAGCTTGTATATCTGCTATTTTTCAATAGATAAAGTTATTAGGGCCCCTCCACCTTGGGCCCCAGTAACTCAGTCCCACTTTCCTACCCCTTGTGACGCCCCTGCAAGCAGAGAGGTAATGAATTAGGACCTCATTGAACAAGTTCTAAAAGGGTCAGGGTTGAAGACCTCACTAATTATTACTCAAATACTGTCCTTAACAAGTGCATTGTGCATGTTCTTGTGCTTCCATTGTATTATAACTAAGTAAATAAATAAAATAGTCTACTACAGTTTACTCTGCCATGACAGCCGTTACTCTGAATGAAATGGTTCGCAGGTACAAAAGCTGAAATATAAAGACCTTTTATGGAATGAGAAATGTTACATTTAGATATTCAACACTGAACTATGCACCTTTCTTGGATGTAGAATATATATAATCTGTTGTAGTAATGCTCTCCCAGTGGGCGCGTCTTGTTTTAACTTTTCATGACACCTACAGGCATCTCTCCGAGCCAGTTCAGTGAAATTCCTTAGATAAACATCATTTGCCAAGTCTACTATAGTCAAGTGAACTGGTCCATTCTTCTAGTTGGTACAACGTATGTTCAGGAGGAAGACTACGCTTTCAACAATAAGATCGTTGTTCATTCTCCCCATTCTACTCTGCCCTAAAAAGGCAGAGTGCAGTAACTACGACTTATTTGTGTCGCCCAAAGGTCAAAATAGCCTTCATGATATTGGGGGATGAACAGTTAGCTCAAGAACAGATATACAATCAGTGTAATATCACTTTTATGCCTTTATCTCATTTCAGCTGTAACACTTTTAAACCAATTTCTTTGTGAAATTCTTGAACGTAGTTACTGCACTCTGCCTTAACTCTCATGCCCCATTCCTTCCCTCATCCCTCTGCTATCTCCATCCATGCATAACAATTCCTTATCCTGTCACGTTCCATCTCCTTCTTTCTTCTTCTAAATAAAGAATGTTAAACGATCTTTGTTTTGAAGGCGTTGTCTGTACTAGTGAATTGTAGTTATTAAAGGTTGTTTTCAGAGTCTGGCCTTAAAACAGACTTTTAATTGAATCAACTCCCCTTTGATAGTAGTATATATTTTGATAGTGTCTATTAAATACAGGTGTAATTCTGTTTTGTCAAGTTTTTGTTTTGTTTAATCTTTTGCAGCAGCACCTTGGTTGACAGCTGTTAAGGAGATGCCCCACATTCGACCAGTTTGACAGCTTTCATTGTGTGTGTAACACATTCTTCAGTACAGTATAGCATAACATAACATTGTTATTATTCCTTCTCTGTGTGTATCTCTGTGTCACTAGACAGTGTCTGGAGTTGGGTGCTGCCTGCTATCGCCTGACATCACAGCAGACAATGTGGTCGACATGCGTTGGTGCAGGGCAGGAATGTCATGAAGTGAAGACCGTGACATTCCATGCCGTGATGACATGATGACACATGAGGCCTGTCAACAATTATTACGTAATAATCGTCTAGTCGCAATTAAACACCAGTGTTTCTATATCATTTGTACATAGTACCAATGCATTATTTTGTGAGATAAAGAGCTAATAAATTAGGTACATTTAAATGATTATTTGCATGGACTTATTTGATGGCCTTCCTGCCCTGACATTTGGCCACTTTTGATGGCCTTCCTGCCCTGACATTTGGCCACTTTTGCCCGCCCCCCCCCAAAAAAAAATGTAATAAAGTGTCCGTGACCATAAAATTATGGATTTCCAGGCCTGCTTTAGTTGTGTTCGGTATGGGACGGAGTGAAGAGAACGAAGGTGTTGTACTTTCTGAGATAGAAGTTTTATTACATGAGCAGTACGTTCTCCAGACCATCCTTAAGTAGCGCAGTAATCAAAACAGTACACATGCATGAAGGGCCATTTTGACTCGTTCAGCTTGTCAAAGCGTGTAAGGCCAAATGATGATCAGCATCATGTGCATCACATGCACACGCTAGTCTGTAGACTAATACAGTGAATGGAAAGACATTACCTAACAATATATAAAGAAATTATCTCACAAATCACAATGAATGTAAAACGACAAAACAGCATCCGGATGTAGATTTGTACACTGGACAGATTTTTAAAGGATCGTGCAACCGAGTTAACGTCTGTCAGTATTCAAAAATGCCAAATACGGAAAATAAGGCATAAGTGAATACACTGGTACATTTTCCTCAGTGGTTAAGTAAACTTTGTGTAGACTATTACACTTGTCTGACAGGATCCGAGCACGATACAGTAACAGGCTGCAGTATGATCGAGTAGGTCAGTGGTTTGTTTTCAACCAGTGCTCCGGGGACCACCAGACACCAGCGGTCCTTGAAGGGATTCCAGGTGGTCCCAGGCTAAATGATGGAAACCAAATGGAACCTTATAGATCTTTAACTCTTGAGAGTGTAAAATGAAACCAAATTGGTCCATTTGGTTTCATTTTACGCTCTCAAGAGTTAAATGATCGTTAAAGGAGTAGTTCACCACTTTTCAACCTGTCTTCATATAATAGGTCCTCACTAATGTTCATGATAAAATATAACAATTTTTTATTACTCAGTCCAAGTCTCCTAGGAGAGCTGTGGGAAGTTCAGAATCCATCGTCTTGTGACATCATCATTTTCCCAAAAAAAAATTTTAATCAATATTTTTGAAAAAAATATTTAGATTTCTATTATCGCGAGAGCAATGGCTTCCACTTTAAAATTGCAACTTTTCAGGAATAGAAAGCCTGCAGTTTCTATAAGCTGGATTGGCAATCGATGATGTCACAACCCTGCTAGAAAAACCAGCACAAGACCAGCAGTAAGACCAGCACCAGCACCAGCACAAACCAGCGCATGTTGTGTTTTCTAGCTGGTCTGTGCTGGTGCTGGTGCTGGTTTGTGCTGGTCCCACCATCTAAACCAGCATGAACCAGCACAGACCAGCACCAGCACAGACCAGCGCTGCTGGTCTGTGCTGGCGCTGGTCTGTGCTGGTGTGGTCAGGGACCCCCGGGGGACCCCCCTGAGAAGTGGACCAGGTCTTTGCTGGTTTAATTTGCTCTTTGCTCTGGTGCTTGAATCCTGTTCTGTATTCCATATTAGATTGTTACATTATTTTTGACATTGTGGGTGTGAGTGGGATTTGAACTTACTACCTCCGGCACTTCAGTCCTGCACTTATCCTCGGCGCCACTGGAACCTGTTAGTTAAAATGGGTGTTTGTCCCTATTTGTATATGACCAGCTTAGACCAGCACAGACCAGCACAGACCAGCACCAGCACAGACCAGCACCAGCACAGACCAGCAGTAAAACACAACATGTGCTGGTGCTGGTCTGTGCTGGTCTATGCTGGTTCATGCTGGTCTGTGCTGGACCAGCACCAGCACCAGCACAGACCAGCAGTAAAACACAACATGTGCTGGTTTGTGCTGGTGCTGGTCTGTGTTGGTCTATGCTGGTTCATGCTGGTCTGTGCTGGACCAGCACCAGCACCAGCACAGACCAGCAGTAAAACACAACATGTGCTGGTTTGTGCTGGTGCTGGTCTGTGCTGGTCTATGCTGGTTCATGCTGGTCTGTGCTGGTGCTGGTGCTGGTCTATGCTGGACCAGCACCAGCACCAGCACAGACCAGCAGTAAAACACAACATGTGCTGGTTTGTGCTGGTGCTGGTCTGTACTGGTCTGTGCTGGTCTATGCTGGTTTATGCTGGTTCATGCTGGTCTGTGCTGGTGCTGGTCTGTGCTGGTGGACCAGCATGGGACCAGCACAGACCAGCATAGACCAGCACCAGCACCAGCACAGACCAGCATGAACCAGCATAAACCAGCATAGACCAGCACAGACCAGCATGAAAATTGTGCTGGTCTGTGCTGGTTTTTCTAGCAGGGAAGACGATGGGTTTCTGACCTGCCCACAGCCCTCCTCTGAGAAAAAAATAAAATAAAAAAGCTATTTTTATTGAGGACCAATTATATGAACATAGGTTGAAAAGTGGTGGAGTGCCCCTTTAAACATCTGTATTACTTACTTTACAACAATTCTTCACAATTAGAGAATGTAGAAGAATTGTTATTTTGATCAACGTGTGCCTGTTATCTCTCCTATGGTACCACATCAATACAGCATGGAAGTGTGGACAGAATCTTATCCAATGACAACAAAATATTCTAAGTCTTGGGTCTGAGAGGCTAAATCTCATCAAATGGTGGTCCGTGGGTCAAATGCTGAATAAATAATGGGCCTTGATATTATGAAGAGAGTTGAAGACCACTGGAGTAGGGCATCACATCAAAAACACAATAAGTTAGAATATGGAGATGAGATGTTTCTGCCGACAGCAACGATATACTGCACTGTATGTCGTTCCAAAGGCGGTTTAGTCAAAGTTGTACGTGACGGAGGAGCTGTCCTGTCTCTCGGTCATCTTGATGAGAACGGGGGCCTTCGTCACAGGGGAGCCTGCGGGAGAGAACACACTTTAATATGGCAACATACGTTTTTCTGAAAACGCTTAGGATTTAGAACTGTGGTTCTCAAAAGTAGTAGATCTACAAGCTCACAGCGTGTCTCTTCGAGCCACATTGCGAGCTTATACATCAGCTATTTTTGAACATCTTTCAAAAAAGTGTGAAGTGTTTGAAAAATGTAGAATCCATTTTTATCTTTTTAACACAAATCTTCTCTACTGGGGATCAATACTCTGTTACAAGTAAAATAATGCCCTGAATTCATAATGTGTAAAAGTACAAAATAATTGGCATCAAAATATACTTGGAAGTATACAATGTACTCATTATGCATCATTTTGGAGGTTTTCAAAATGTATAAACATTGTTTGAAAATAGCAGATTTACAAGCTTGAAGATTGACTGTTTTCAAATAGCTGAAGTATAAAATGTGGATAAAGTGGTTAATGTATGTTTTGTTATCACAATCATAAATCTACAAAGTAACTAAAGGCTTTAAAATAATTGTATTGGAGTAGAATGTTTGGACAAACTATAAACATATACGAGTATAAAGTATTGAAAGAAATGCCACACGAGTTAGTTTCTTTTGATGCTTTTGTGTGCTGCTGTAGTATAATGATCAGAGTGTTAATTAACAAACGAAAAAAAGGTTGAAATATGGAAAAAGAGGTCTCTGCCCTGACGGCAGCGGTATGCTGTTGAACCCCCACAGTAAAATACGTACTTGGTGCTGGGAGGTTGCAGATGACATGAATTCTTATGGAGAATGGAGCGTATTTTTGCAATAGCTATAATAGCTGATCTACAGACTTGTAGATCGGCTATTTCTGCTACTTTTGAGTGACACTGCTGTATGATTTACAAAACAAAAGCAAACATAGTGGAAGCCCCACAGACAGTTATAAAATACGTACTTGGATACTCGCACAAATCTGGAATCCCTCTGGTTGGTGTTGGATAATAAGGTTCAATATGTCCTGGAGGAAAGAGTGCAGTTTAAAACACCAACACAAATACATCTGCAGACACTTGGGTTTCATACTGTATTAGAAGAGGACATTGCAGCGGTTTAGGCCTTCGATTGAACCACTTGTCAAACTGGTGTCCCTATTGTGGCCATGTCAATGTCATTACAGACATTTTAAATACCAATTAAAAAAATAATAATCTTGAGATAGCCTAATTTGATCTGACAAGCTCACACAGCCGGTCACACGGCTTATGAGTCTACATGAGTGTATGCCATGTCAAAGGACCACAATGGAAACAAGCTGTGAGCTTTTTTTGCGTTATCCTGTTGATTATGGTGGGTCAGATGTTTGTTACTGATGTGGGCCTATGTATGTGACATGTTATTTTATTTCATGATCAATAAAGACATCAATCAATCAATCAATCATTCCATCAATCGATACATTTACGGAGGAGGTGTAAAAGACTTACTGTTGTTGGGCAGTGAATTGATGCTGATGATAGACTGATGTCCAATCCTGTAAGTGACAGAGGTTACACACGTTAAGATTTAACAACCAGTATCATTAAAAAGAAAGTTAAATGGTTAATTGATACATTTGTAGCGCCTTTATCTGAAGCACTTAACAATGTGCATTACACCGACGACGGCAGAGGAAACCGTGCAAGGCACACCAGCCTGCTCAACCGAAGCATTTAGGGATTCAGTGTCTTGCTCAAGGACACTTCGACAGTAGCCCAACACGGGGGAGGGGAGCCAGGGATCCACTGTAAGTAACCGAGCTGCCGCTCTACCTCCTGAGCCACACTGCTGCCCAAATTGATTCAAATGTGACCGAAAGGACCCCTCCCCCCCAGCTTGATATGCATTAGCCCACGATTTCGTCTGCAAATAAAAAAACAGACTAAAATGGAAGGAAAGGAGGGACTAGTGGAGAAGAGCTCCAGAAGTCAGTTTGTTCGGTTGCGCTCAGGTGTTGCCCTCTGAAAATAGCAGACTAAGCTCACAACGGGCTTGCAATATTGTGATCTTGTAAATCGGCTATTTTCAGCATGCAACCAGGAGTAAAATCAGCCATCACGACGCCATCAAGGCACCGCCAAGACTCATTTGCGTAGACAAAACTGTACATTTAGTCGACTAAAATCTTAAGGTATTTAGTAGACTAAAATCTTACGATATTTAGTAGACTAAACTAGACTAAAACTAAAACATTTCAGATGACTTAAATATGACTTAACCTAAATGAACTTTTATTCAAAAGACTACGACTACAAATCGTAATCAGAATTTGCTGTCGAAAATTTGTAACTCTGGGGGGTCTCTGGAACAAAATATTTTGAAAAGGGGTTGGCGGCCAAAGAAACATATAATTCTAGGGATCCTAGCTTGAACATTAAAAAGTTTGAGCACCACTGATCATAGCAACATACGACTTAGAAGACATTTATAGAATCGGGTCCTCAGGTCTAAATGGGGTTTAAAATCCCAGTCTAGGCATTCATTCATTGGTTGGTTCACCTCTCCTCCTCTCCCTCCAGTAGCTTCCTGTAGGTGGAGATCTCTATGTCCAGGGCCAGCTTGACGTTCATCAGCTCCTGGTACTCGCGAAGCTGCCGCGCCATGTCGTGCTTGGCCCTCTGCAGCGCCTGCTCCAGGTCTGTGATGCGGGCCTTGGCGTCCTTCACCGCGCTCTCGCCGCGCGCCTCCGCCTCCGAGATCTGGTCCTCCAGGTTGCAGCGCTGCAGCAGCATAATGAGGACATCGGAGAGAGAGAGAGAGAGATCCAGGGGTGCAACGGTTAATCGCAAAGAATCGATTCAGTCGATCATAAAAACATTTTTTGATAATCGATAACGTAACGAATGAATCTTGACATGTGTGACCATAAAACGTTGTATTCTCTCTCGAATAATATATAAACATTTATTAAAACTGTGTTTAATAGATAGCCTTTTTTGCGGTTTTCAAATCAAATGTTATGGTCATAATTCACCAGGAGCCTGGATTGAACCCATGACACTGTGACAACATGTGACACAAACCAACACAGACTAAAGGGCCGTTCACACCAAACACTATGACAGTAAAGATATACTTGTAGAGGTCTAACTCTAGTGGATGGCAACATCCGCTGACTCCACACCCCAACTATAACAAAGACAATGGTGAACAATATAGATAATTGTTCACCATGGTGTGAAAGGCCCTTAACCGTATGAATATATTATATGATTTGATCACATCACTGTCACTACTCTGTTTGTTTGTTGATGCAATGCAACATCATCTACACAAGCATCGGCGGTTTGCAACTCACCTGTGCCTTGACGGAGTGGATCTCGTTCTGCAGGCGGCTGATCAGGCGTTTGAGCTCGGCCATCTCTCCCTTGGTTTCGCTCAGTTCGCGGTTGTGCTGGTCGGCCGTGGAAGCCATCTGGTCGAACTGGTGCAGGCGGAGAAGATTGAGGAGAAGTTTAGTAAGTTACTAGTACTACACACCTGAAATGTTTGTGTGACACCCAATACCCCCAAAAGGCTAAAACCTGGTTTATATTTTGTTGTATGACGGTATCCTATGTACAGAAATCTACAAGCTCACTTGAAGATTGGATATTTTAGGTGCGGGACACATAGCGTAAGACGCCATATAAATCAGACATAATAGTGGACTGACTGTGCTTCTGCCTCCATTGTTCTGCCTCCATTGTTCTGCTTCCATTGTTATGAAACCTTTGTCATTGCATTATTTAAATACATAAACAGCATGCCTGGATGTCATTAGTCACACTTAAAGGATTAGTGAGAGGTGTGTTGCCTGATATCTCCCTCGGGCCAAGCGAGGGAGGATTCCCTCTTGTGCCAGTGCATAGTTAACTTGTTTGGCCCCCGGCGTCCCTCCCTATGACTCGGGTTCGAACCCCACGTTTGTTCCATCCTCTCCTCCAGGCATGTTCACACATAGACATCAAAGTTGGGCTTGAGCCCCTGCCCTTTTACTGGTCTGTAAAAAGTACCCTCTCTCCAGACCATGAATGCAGTTTTCACTATGGTGAAAGAAATGCAAATGCCCCCCCTTTCCATGCTATATATGAAGGCAGCATTCAAGAAAGAATTGCCTTGTCCAAACTGTCCTGAACTTGAATGCAGCATCTTATGTTGAAAGAATTGTCCTCTCTGTGTAGAAATCCATGCCGTACTGCACATCTCCAGTATTGACTTACTTGATATGCTTTGTTTGGGGTGGTATCAACTATCAAGTACCGAAAATAGCCGGCCTTCAAGCTAACAACGCGTTGCAGCACAACGCGTTGTGAGCTTGGAGGTCTACTATTTTCAATATTTTCATCAAAAGGCCCTTTTAGAAATACATTTCAGCCCCTGCCTCTCTAACATTCTCTGCAGGTCCCTGCTCTCCTCACCTTGACCTTGTACCAGCTCTCTGCCTCTGTGCGGCTGCGCGCGGCCACCTCCTCGTACTGAGCTTTCACCTCCCTGACGATGCGGTCCATGTCCAGACAGCGGGAGTTGTCCATCTCCACCACCACCGACGTCTCCTTCATGCTCTCCTGCAGCTCAGACAGCTCCTGGTGGCAGAACAACAACAACAACGTTGTGATGAGTACAGACAGGGGCGTCACACCAAATTCTGGGCCCTGGGTACAAGGATTCACTGCGGGCCCCCCATGAATGTTAACTATTGAAAAATAGCAGATATACAAGCTCACAGCGCGGCACCGAGTGCCGCACTGTGACCTTGTAGATCTGCTATTTTTGAAAAATCGTGAAAATGTGTGCAAGAAACCTATGTCAAGGACCCCCAAGATGATATGTATTTGGCCACGGACCCCGATCTCAAAATATTTAGTTCCAGGGACCCCCAGAAGCAAAATTTGAGTTAGAAATGTTCGCTTAAAAAATACATATATTCAAAGATTTTCACACATTTTCACAGCTTTTCAAAAATAGCAGATCTACAAGCTCGCAGCGCGGCACTCGGTGCCGCGCTGTGAGCTTGTATATCTGCTATTTTTCAATAGATAAAGTTATTAGGGCCCCTCCACCTTGGGCCCCAGTAACTCAGTCCCACTTTCCTACCCCTTGTGACGCCCCTGAGTACAGAACCACCATGACCGCAGTGGTGGAAAAGGTAGTCACATTTTTTACATAAGTAAAAAGTAAAAGTATCAATGCTGCAATGTATAAATACTCATTTACATGTGCGGAATTCAAAATGTTAGCATCAAGATGTACTTAAAGTGCCTAAAGTAAAAGTACTCATTATGCAGAATGTCCCATTTCAAGTTTTCAAATGTATAATAATCTTTTGAAAATAGCAGATCTACAAGCTCACAATGCGCCACATTGTCAGTTTCAGTTAGAGATCTATAAGGGTCCATTTGGTTACCAACTCGACATCATTTAGCTGGGGACCACCTGACCCTCTCGAGGACCACAGGTGGTCCCCAGACCACTGGTTGAGAACCACTGCTCTCTACATCAAATCTCAAGGCTGAACATATATCTACAAGCTCACAATGCGTCGCATCGCATTAAGTTGTCAAATATGTCAGCCATTTCTTTGTATATTATTTAGGTTACGTGTCAACTCTGCCATGCATGTGCGACTTCAAAACCGACAAGCCAGACAGAAATGTCAACGACAAAAACACAATTAAATCGTTAATCATATCATTTGAGTGACAACTAATGGTCATGTAAAATGTCATAATCGTAACCGCCCTAGTTACCATGTCATAGAGCCAGAATGGATGACAGTGTAAGTGTGTGTTAATGTGTTACCATGTCATAGAGCCAGAATGGATGACAGTGTAAGTGTGTGTAGAAGTGTTACCATGTCATAGAGCCAGAATGGACGACAGTGTAAGTGTGTGTTAATGTGTTACCATGTCATAGAGCCAGAATGGATGACAGTGTAAGTGTGTGTTAATGTGTTACCATGTCATAGAGCCAGAATGGACGACAGTGTAAGTGTGTGTTAATGTGTTACCATGTCATAGAGCCAGAATGGATGACAGTGTAAGTGTGTGTAGAAGTGTTACCATGTCATAAAGCCTCCTGAGGAAGTTGATCTCCTCCACCAGACTGGTGACCTTGTCCTCCAGGTCCACCTTGGACAGATAGCCAGAATCCACATCCTGGAGAGGAAGATAAATAATATGTGTTGTACATCATTATCTGTGATGGAATCTGCTCATAACTTATGCAAGTTGATTAAAACACAATGGTTCGCAATCTTTTCCATGTCTCGAGGGCGCCCAAAATGATATGTATTTGACCGCGGAACCCCATCTGGGAATGTTTCGTGCCAGGGACCCCCCAGGAGAGAAGACTGAGGACCCCCTGGAACCCACCCAAGGACACCTCACCAAAGGGTTAACAACCGTGCATAGTGTATAAACATTCAAACGACACACAGTAAAATCCTCTGTTATTTCTTTTACTCAGAGAATGTAAAAATGGATGAAAATCAACAGATTATTAGTTTTACACTATATTTGATATTTGAATCTTTCATCTCAATAAAAATGTGTTTGTTTGTTGAGCTTAAGAAAGTGGTCTTGCTGTTATGTACTGGGTCTAACTAATGTTCTGTATAACGACATAATGATATCTTTTACCTTTTTAAGAATGACAAACTCGTTCTCTATTTCATTCCTCTTGTGAATCTCATCCTCGTACCTGAAACAGACACAGGAAAACACAAACACACCTGTTAGTGTCACATTTACAGTACATATTATGCAAGTAAGATTAACGTTACAAACAATTCCTAAAGTACCACTTCACAACAATGTTCATGCAACCTATCTTTACATAATCACTAAAGCCCATTATTAATCTCTGGTCCCATTTCTATGTCTCCGAGGAAGTGACATCATTGTCATCGGTAAGCAGGTCTGGTAAATTCAAACAAGATTTCAAGCTGTTTTTTTTTTGTGGTTTCAGCATGCACACTTTCCAGGAAGAGAAAGGCTGCAGTTTCTATTACCGTATTTTCCGGACTATAAGGCGCACTTAAAAGCCTTTAATTTTCTCAAAAAACTACAGTGCGCCTTATAGTCCAGTGCGCCTTATATATGGATCATTCATTGACATTGACATTCCCTTTAGCACAGCTCCATCTGTGCAACGGTAGCGTCTATTATGTGCGCCTTATAGTCAGGTGCGCCTTATATATGAAAACAGTTTGAAAATAGACCATTCATTGACAGTGCGCCTTATAGTCAGGTGCGCCTTATAGTCCAGAAAATACTGTAGTTTGGATTCCCAAACTAATAGAATAGAACTGCTCACACTTCACAGCCCTCCTCTGAGGCACAGAGTGACTAGACAGAAATGGAACCAGCTTACAATGAGCAATAGTGAGGACCAAGTATATGCATAATAAGGTTGGAAGTGGGTGAAGTGCTCCCATTAAAGCCGTGAAAGCATCTGTGTCATATTTTATACTATATATAAAATAGCAGCTCTTCAAGCACATAACACGTCACTTTATGCCACGCAATGAGCTTGTAGATCTGCTATTTTTGAAATATTTGTATAATATGTATCTTTTTAACTAAAATCTTTGCTTCTAGAGGGGTCCCTGGAACAAAGTTTGAGATGGAGATCAAATACAAATAGTGCAAATAGCAGATCTACAAGCACACGATCAGCTTTTTCTTATATATTTATGTTTTTTTTTTTTATATACATTTGTTAAATGAGTTCTCAACGGGCCTGAAAATGAAGGCCCGGCCCTAACTGGGCCCTAACTGATCCAGCCCGAGATCTCGCCTGGCCTGACTAAGTAGCGTACATGTTTGGCCCTACGCGGCCCGTAAACGTCGGGTCGGTCGGGTTCAGAAAGAATGTGAGAACTCTAATTTTAACTCGAGTTACGAGTCTGGACCCACAAATGGGTCCTGAGTCCTGACCCAATGGTTTAGAAGACACTTTCAGAACGGGCCTCAGGATTTAAAGGGGTCCAAACGTCTTACTTATTCTTGAATTCCTCCACGCTCCGGTGCATGCTGTGGTTCTCCTGGTCCAGGCGGCTCTTGTCGTTGCCCACCATGTCCAGCTGCCGCTGCAGGTTGGCGATGTAGGCCCTCATCATGGGTTCGATGTCCGACTGGGCCGTGGTCTGCTCCTGCAGCAGCTTCCACTTGGTCTCCAGCATCTTGTTCTCCTGCTCCAGGAACCGAACCTGGAGGGAAAACACAAAAAAACAAACAAACCATTTAGCAGGCGTCTGTTGTCCAAAACCGTTTGTTTTGTATTTATCATTAAAAAAAATTAAACTAGTGAAAATAGCCGATCTACAAGCACACAACGCCCGCGATGCGAGGCGTTGTGTGCTTGTACTGTAGATCAGCTATTTTCACTAGTTCTGTGCGACAGGATTGTGTGATGAAGCAGGGCTTTACTTTAAGAAAAGAATTACACATTTGAAACTTGGAGATACAAGGTTTCTGCACGACAGTGACAAAATGTAAGCTACACATTTCATTCTGAATAACTACAAAAATTATGGATTGGATGGATGGATTGGATTGTCAGCGCCTAAACTATTCAGAATACTTGACCATAAATTAAATGCATTAAGTGCATTTGTATAGCGCCTTTATCCAAGGCGCTTTACAGAAATTGTGCATTACAGTCACCCATTCACACACATCATCCACACTGATGGCGGAGGAAACCATGCAATGCACCAACCTGCTCACCGGGAACAATTAGGGGTTCAGTGTCTTGCTCAAGGACACTTTGCCGGGATCAAACTGGGCGGCTGCTCTACCTCCTGAGCCACTGCCGCCCTCAGAAATGAATGCACAAATGATGCACTAAAACCCTCTGGCTTTCAGTATGAGTGTGTTAACCCAGAAACTGGAACCTGTCAGAGCAGAATACTCCATACCAGGCTATGAACTTATGTCATAAATCACTGTTTGCTCAACGTCAGGTCCGGGGGCCTCCCAGCGGTCCAAATGGACCCTTACGGGGGTCTGTAACTCCAAGAGCATAGGAATGGAACCAAATGGGACCCTTTGGGGTCCATTAAGTAGTTTGTTTCATGCACCCTCTGAGTTAAATAAACACTGGGGGGTCTTAGAGTGTAGACTGGAGGTTCCAGTGTTAGTTTTGTTCAGTGATTCTCAACCTTTTACATTTCAAGGACCCCAGGTTCGATATGAGTCAGGCCACGGATTCCCAATATTTGATGCCATTATCTACACTGTCAAATTATCTGTGTTAACTCTGAAGAGTGTGCAAATGGACCTGAAACAGAACATACTCTCAGAGTTACAAACCTGTAGAAGTCCATTTGGACCCCTAAGTAAGTAGGCTAGGTTTTATTTTGTAAATTGTAAAGTATCTTTTCACAGTCACAAAGTTTAAAAACAGAAGAACATGTCAATAATACAATCTAAAAGACACAATAAAACAATTGCCATCAACCAATGAGATATCATGCACATATGGGATTTGTCACTTTTCTATATTCTGAGTATTCTAGTACCCATTGCTACAGAGTGTTTGTTCAGTAACAGGAGTCTCCCCGTCACTCCAGCTCTTGATTAAACAGAAACTGCAGTTTCAGGTCACAGTGCCAAGTTTAACCAATCAGGATAGAGAACTCCACACAAGACACAGGATATACAGGTACATTTGGAAGTGACGGCACTAAAGAAATGAGCAGACAAAACTTTAAACTGGAACACTATAATTGAATCTGATTGGCTGAAGATTGGCCACCCAACCTGAAAATGATGATGGCGAGATGGAGAGACACAGAGACCCCAGCTACTAAGCATTTGAACACTATTAAAACAACTCTAAATTGCAACTCTAGCAATGTCTTATAATCAGACTCTATCAACTTTCTCAACAGGTGATAACACTGGCGGAAACAGGCCTCTCTTACCTTATCAATAAAGGAGGCAAAGCGGTTGTTGAGGCCCTTGATCTGGTCCTTCTCGTGCGTGCGGACGGCCTGCGCGTTGGGGTCGATGTCCAGGTTGAGCGGCGCCAGCAGGCTCTTGTTGACCGACACGGGGGTGATGGGACCCCCCAGGTAGGTGGACATCTTGGGGCCGTTGTTGTAGGAGCCCAGGGACAAGCTGCTGAACCCCCCCGCCGAGCTGTACAGGCCGGGGCGGCTGCTGCGCTGCTTCCTCAGACTCATGGTTGGTGTTGGGTCGGTGGTCGTGGTGTGGGGTAGAGAAGGAGTGCCTGCTGGTGTGGAGAGAGGATATTATAGCGTGCAGGTGAGAGGTGTCCTTGTGTGTGCCATGGCTGAGTGAGGTAAGCCTTTTTTTATACACACAACACTAGGGTGTGGCGATGATAGTGAAGTTATGCGTCTCGCACAATGCAGAGGAACCAGTCGGTCCATTACATACCCACCCACCCACCCACCCTCCCTCCTCCCTGTCTGGCCCCCAAGCCAGCTCCCCATCAGCGCTCCACAAACTGGTTGCATTGTTCCTGCCGAAAGGGACAGGAATCCTGCCTCCTTGAATAGATACCAAAGGTATTCGACCGCAGGTGTTTCCCAAAACCACTTTAATGCCCTGTGTCAAAAACAGTGAAAACAGGCGATCTACATGTACAGGTATTTTCTATATTTCTTCAGAAATTCTGACATCGTTTAGAATATTTCTGGAAAGAAAATCTCTTGAAATAAACAATTATTTTATGTTTTGTCAGGAACATGGGAAAAAAAGGGCTGATTTAATCTCAGTTTGGTAAACATCGATGTAACCAACAGAGATTGAATTCTCTCTCTGGTTACAGTACAATCCTAAAAATTAATTTACGGTAACTCTGATTGTACAAAATGTAACCAAAAAAAGTAGATGAATTAAGTTATGTGTTTATTGATGAATTGATTGATTGATTGAAGACTTTATTAGAAGTTTGCATTGGAAAAGGTACAGTTTCATGACGGTACAGTTCACTGGTACAAGGTCTACTAAAAGGAGATCCATGAAAAGACTAAGCTTATTTCCACTGGAAACCATTGAAGTATCTCATATAACATTGAATGACAGACAAATAGAACACAGTACTATGCAGTAGATATGTAAAGAAAAACAAAAAAGAAGACAGTAAGTCTAAACAAACAGTATATACAAAGAAGGGGCAGGGGAGGGTAGGGTTGGGCTAGGTTCATTTTTTACCAGTGAACCATAGCGTCCCCTATTCACATCATAGCAGTCGAACAGTCAGCAACAACAGCCGATCCACGGGGTCACGCGGCATGTTGTGAACTTGTAAATCCACTATATTCAGTGCAGGCATTTGGTGTCATAAGGCAGGAGCCTATCTCCTGTTTCTGTAGCATGAGGCAGCTTAATGTACAAGTACACCCACTGGACATGACGCTATTATTTTGCAGGGACTTACCCCTAATCCAACCCTTGATGCTGAGTGCCAAGCAGGGGGGCATAGGGTCCTGTTTTTCAGAGTCTTTGGCATATACTCAGCCGGGGATCGAACCCTGACCTCCCAGTCTCAGGGCGGATACTCTAACCTCAAGTCCACTGAGCTGGGACCAAAGCCAAGCACATCCAAATTGATCCTAGTTTAAAATTGGTTTAAATTAGTATAATCGTTTTGTTTCTTTCGATATAATAATCGTTTGTTATGTTAATTTTTTATTCCGTGAGAAATCTCGTGACGCAATCTAGGATACCTACTTTCCCAACAAGATCCTCCTCCTCACAGATGATTCAAAGTAATGATCTGTGGCTGTTGACACTTGCTAGGGCCTGATTTACACTGCAGCCAAATCCAGCCTGAATCAGATCTGTGTCACATCCAGATGGGAATCTGATTTGTTTAAATGGTCACATGGTCTTATGAAACCAATCAGATTCCAATCTGGATGTGACACAGATGACAGATCTGATTCAGGCTGGATTTGGCTGCAGTGTAGATCAGGCCTTAATAGCAGTAGGCTAGCTCCTGTCCTGTGTTGCATTGTGCCTGGCTGCTGAGACACCCGAATCTCTGCATGGGGATTGAATTATGTGCTTTTTAAGAGACTGATGGTTAATTTGAATCAGCTGTGAGGAGGGAGATCTTGAGGGGTATGTAAGCAGACTAAATAGTACCCACATTACTGTTTACTGACATGAAGGATCATTCAAATGAATGGAATGACAGACAACATAAAGTGTTGTCTGTGCGCACGCACACACACACACACACACACACACACACACACACACACACACACACACACACACACACACACACACACTAGGACAACTCATGGATAGGGTTTAGAATGCAGAATGTCCTATTTCAGAAGTTTTAAAATGTATATTAAGAAAAACGTTTGAAAATGGTACATCTACAAGCTCACAATGGGTCTTGTAGATCTGCTAAAGTAAACGGAAGTAGATCCTCTAAAGTAAAAAGTACATCAAAATTGTACTTGAGTACAGTACTCGTAGGCCTACTTACAGTGGTTACTTTACACCAATGATTCTCATATTATATTTATGTTCTTGAAACTGTGATTATATTATCCTAACTATAAAAAGGACAATAAAGGACGATCTTATAAGGAGGCAAAACACGGTGTTGGTCCATTGCAGTGGTACATTTATTCAAGTACTGTAACTTGAGTACAATTTTGAAGAACCTTTACTTTATGTCCATTTTGCAAATACGTTATACTGTACTTCTCCACTTGTATCTAAGATGCAAGAATTATACTTTTTCTTCTCTGCTGCAATTATTGGAAACCTTTAGTTACATTATTTGGTGGATTTAGATTATTATTACAAAACATACACCAATCAATTAGCCCTATGTTATTGAAAATAGGGTTTAGGTTGGACACGAAAGTAAGATTTTGACAAATTAATTCTTTCACTATAGCTTTAAGTAGTCTATTTTTTATATATATATATATATATATATAACAAAGAGGAGAGACTCAAGCAGTTGTCCATCGCAGTTCCCTGGAGTGATGCAGTCCCTTCTTATGGAAGGTTTTCAACTTTTTCTATATATATATATATATATATATATATATATATATTTTTTTTTTTATGCCAATACTTAGTATGTGGCTTAGTAAAATGTCGAATCCGGGACATTTACATAAATGGGTGTTTCTAATATTGTGGTATTGCTACTTTTACTGGGCTCTCTATGTTCGAGGGCTGAGGGAACATAGAGTTGAGGGAACATAGGCATGACCCCCTTTTACTTAATTCCAAGAAAGCATACGTGTCATTTTAGATTTTAGCCACAGCAACCTGAGTTTTTCAGGAAATTGTAAGGATTTAGAAGGCATTTTTTTTAGAATCGGCCTCAGGCCTAAATGGGTCTTAAAACAACTCCTTCCACCACTGGTCCATCATGACACTAAGGGGTATGGACTCTGTGTGTGTGTGTGTGGAATGTTTGCATGCATGGAATTTAGAGAGTTTAGAGTGTGCTGTTTTACAGAGCTGTTAAAGAATTCTGAATGAATTTCACTCATTGTCATCACTCATCACTTTCCGTTCTCTCGGTTACATAACCAGAAGCGTTTTGTCTCTTTTTATTTCTAGCTTTCTGAAACTCGTTCGAGCTTAGCCCTAGAATGTCTGTGATCTTACACAGACACTTTGTGTATACGTTTCAAATACACAGCCATCACTTGTACACAGTTTGTATTTGAAACATACACAAAGTGTCATGTATAAGATCAGACATTCTAGGGCTAGTTCGAGCTCAAAACTCTCAAAACTGCTGGGCTCAATATAATAAGTGTGTGTAAAACTAACTGAACCGAGGACAAAACTGGTCTGTCAACCCTAAGTCCTTCAGAATGTCCTATTTCAGAAGTTTTAAAATGTATATTAAGAAAAACGTTTGAAAATGGTACATCTACAAGCTCACAATGGGTCTTGTAGATCTGCTAAAGTAAACGGAAGTAGATCCTCTAAAGTAAAAAGTACATCAAAATTGTACTTGAGTACAGTACTCGTAGGCCTACTTACAGTGGTTACTTTACACCAATGATTCTCATATTATATTTATGTTCTTGAAACTGTGATTATATTATCCTAACTATAAAAAGGACAATAAAGGACGATCTTATAAGGAGGCAAAACACGGTGTTGGTCCATTGCAGTGGTACATTTATTCAAGTACTGTAACTTGAGTACAATTTTGAAGAACCTTTACTTTATGTCCATTTTGCAAATACGTTATACTGTACTTCTCCACTTGTATCTAAGATGCAAGAATTATACTTTTTCTTCTCTGCTGCAATTATTGGAAACCTTTAGTTACATTATTTGGTGGATTTAGATTATTATTACAAAACATACACCAATCAATTAGCCCTATGTTATTGAAAATAGGGTTTAGGTTGGACACGAAAGTAAGATTTTGACAAATTAATTCTTTCACTATAGCTTTAAGTAGTCTATTTTATATATATATATATATATATATATATATATATTTTTTTTTTATGCCAATACTTAGTATGTGGCTTAGTAAAATGTCGAATCCGGGACATTTACATAAATGGGTGTTTCTAATATTGTGGTATTGTTACTTTTACTGGGCTCTCTATGTTTGAGGGCTGAGGGAACATAGAGTTGAGGGAACATAGGCATGACCCCCTTTTACTTAATTCCAAGAAAGCATACGTGTCATTTTAGATTTTAGCCACAGCAACCTGAGTTTTTCAGGAAACTGTAAGGATTTAGAAGGCATTTTTTTTAGAATTGGCTTCAGGCCTAAATGGGTCTTAAAACAACTCCTTCCACCACTGGTCCATCATGACACTAAGGGGTAGTGTGTGTGTGTGTGTGTGTGTGTGTGTGTGTGTGTGTGTGTGTGTGTGTGTGTGTGTGTGTGTGTGTGTGTGTGTGTGTGTGTGTGTGTGTGTGTGTGTGTGTGTGTGTGTGTGTGTGTGTGTGTGTGTGTGTGTGTGTGTGTGTGTAATGTTTGCATGTGTGGCAAGGTTAAAAAGTATAAAAAGTATTGTTGCCAACAACGCCACCTGGAGGAGAGCCCAGGAACTCTATTCAATATTACTCAGTAGTGTGCAAAACAGGTTCGTTTTTGTCAGGTTTGAGCAGAGAAATAATCAAGCAGTGGTAGTGCAATAAATAGTTTTATTGCTAAAAAACACTAAGTTAAAGATAAAATGAACAGTGGACAAGAACAGGTTAAACAAAACAACAGGTAAAAGGGGCTCCTTCTGATTCCCTATAGTGGCCTCCACAAAACGTTCCAGGCAGTCCGTTGGAACAGCACACGCTAGAGTCCTTTTTCCCAAATTGTCCAAGTTCTCCTCCTCTCTCACAGGCCTCCTTGAAAGGGTCAAATAAAAAGCTGGTTTTAATACAAAAGCTCCCCAATGGCCTATTGGCCGTTTCACTTCAAACAACACACTGCACACTTAAAAAATATAACAACTCTAATAAAACAATATTAAAGTATAAAAGGACTAAAAGCATGCAGTGGTTATAATAAAAAAACAGTGGGGACCAGTAAACAAAATCAGCTAAAATGTCCCAAAAACGGAGCCTTTATACAGTGAGAAGTAAGAACATAAAAGGGCAATTAAAAGGACTAAAACGAAAGCTAAAAGCAGGGCAGCACATGCAGATAATAGGCGACGTGTAGAGGGGACTTAACTTTAGAGAGGGGTTAGTCGAAACTTAGCCCCTCTGCTGCGGTTGTAAGGCCTCCCCTCTGTCCCTCTGGTCAAGCGATGAATGAGACGAGATGGCCGCGTCCGTCCGTCAACCACGGCTGCTTCGCGGCTCGGGCTGCACCGTGTCTGGCTGATACCGGACCGTCTGGCTTTCCCTCGGCTGTCGTTTCGTCTCTCGCTTCCTCACTTCCTCGGTTCTGCGTGCTGGCGTGCTGTCTGCTCTGCTCACGTTCGGGCGTGTGGCGTGCTCTGTGTACCGTCTCTCTGTCTGGCGTTGTGCTGTGGGGGACTTAACTGTCTGTGCACCTGCGGCGTTTCCGCAGCCGTCGCTGATGAGTGTAATTGTCCGGAGCTGCCCATTATTGGCGTGGGAACTTTTCTAGGGGCAGTTAACACAGAAATATTGTGCACCAAAACAAATCAACACAGCAAAAGTAAAACACACAACTGATCAAATAAGCACACAATAATAATAAAAAGGAAAACATAACTTCAATGCAAAACTGACCCCATTACATCCCCCCACGGCTTTGAGTTGGCAGTCCCTGCAACATTTACATCCCATAACGGGCTGGTGGAACTCCTCGGTTCCGTCTAAATGGGAGCCGTACAGGTTCCGCTTCAACATCAGTATTGTAGACAGGTGTGCAATAGAAACCTGGAACCTCTGGAAGTCTCTCCCTTGGGACTAGTAAGGGTATGGGCTTTGGTTGTAGCTGTGGGCCTGTGCACAGCTTAAGGGAATTCCTATGTAAAACCTTTTCTTTCCCTCCCCTCTCTGGCTTCACCCTGTACACTAGCCCTGTGTCTCCCACTGTTTCACAGATGCGGTACGATTCAGGGTCCCAACCCCCGTGGAGCTTTCCCTGCCCCTGTCTGTCTCGACAACGGACCCATACGCGCTCGCCAATCAATAGTGGGGTGGCGTTTGCTCGCTGGTCGTAGTGGCGTTTAGACTGGTCTGCAGCTTTAGTCATTCTATCACGTGCCAAATCATAAGCATAGGTCAATTTTTGATTGTGTTCACGAACCCAACCTCCCAATTCACAATTTGGCTGGTCTTGTACAGCCCCCAACCCAACATCTACTGGGAGCCTAAGGTGCCGGCCAAACATAAGGTACGACGGGGCGAAACCTGTGGCGCTATGTATGGTGTTATTATAGGCCTGCAGGAGCTCGGGCAAATGCTCAGGCCATCTACTTTGTTTCTCAGCTCCCAGGGTACGGAGCATAGTGAGCAAAGATCGATTCATCCTCTCACACCTGCCATTTCCGGCTGCATGATAAGGAGTTGTTCTACTTTTAGAAATGCCATACATCTCACATAGCTGCTTCATTAGTTCTGACTCAAAGCAAGCCCCTTGGTCTGAGTGATAACGAACAGGGCAACCAAAGGTTTGAATAATTTGGGACCAAATTGCTCGCACTGTGGTTTTTGCCGTCTGGTCACGAGTGGCCACAGCCCAGGAATAACGAGTGAACATGTCAGTCATAACCAAAATGTTTTGGTACGAATCACTGGGTCTACCAAGAGTCAGGAAGTCTAGAGCAATTACCTCTAAAGGATATGTAACAGTCACTGGGTTCAAGGGAGCTCTTGGTTCGGCCCTGTCTTTCTGTAGGCTGCAGACAACACACTCCGACTGGAAAACACGCACCTCTTTCTCCATGTCAACCCAAAAGAACCGGCGTCGCAAGGTTGTCATGGTTCTCCCTGCTCCAGCATGTGCCGCTGCCTCGTGGTGCTGCTTCCACACATCGTGGCGCTTCGGACCTGGGCACACAATCTGGGACCACTGGTCATGGGTGTTAGGGTCAATAAATCTGCGACATAAAATGCCATCACGAATACTGAGTCTCTTGAATTGTTTTAGCAATCTGACGGTGCCAGTCGGTAGGGTTCTCTTTCCAAGCTTGGTAGGATGTCGGCCCTGTTCCACATACCTCATCACCGCTTGGATATCTGGATCGGCCCGTTGTTCTGCCACCCAGTCCAGTTCCGGTGCCAGGGGGCTCTCCTCTTGAGTTACTGCAGCTGTTGTGAACACGGCTACGGAGTCAGTCGTCTGTTCAGGTAGAGTCCTATTTGTGGGAAAGCGAGAGAGAGCATCTGCGTTGGTGTTCTCCCTCCCGGCCCGGTACTTTACCTCGAAGTCAAAAGATGCCATCTGGGCTACCCAGCGTTGCTCTACAGCACCCAATCTCGCTGACTGTAAGTGAGCAACAGGATTATTGTCCGTGTATACAACAAACTTAGCCCCTGTCAAATAGTCTTTAAACTTTTCGGTAATCGCCCATTTTAACGCCAACAGTTCCAGTTTAAATGAGCTGTAGTTGGCATCGTTCTGTTCAGTGGGGTGTAAGCTGCGGCTAGCGTAAGCGATCACCCGCTCTTTACCTTCCTGAGTTTGGGCCAAAACTGCTCCCAGTCCATGGTTGCTGGCATCTGTGTAGAGAACAAACGGTTTAGAGAAGTCTGCATATGCGAGAATAGGGGCCTCGGTTAATGTCTTTTTCAACTCGTCAAAGGATGTTTGGGCCTCTGTGGACCAACTTAGATGACGAGAGCCCATGCGCTTGTCGTTCGGTATCCCCACTAGAAGAGAGTTCAGAGGGCGGGCAACCTTAGAGAACCCCGGGACAAAACGCCTGTAGTACCCAGCTAGGCCTAAAAAACCCTTAAGTTCTTTAGCTGTAGTGGGGACGGGCCAATCAACCACAGCGGACACTTTCCCGGGGTCTGGGCTTACTCCATTTTTGTCCACTACATGTCCTAAGAACTTAACCTGTTTGTGGAACAGCTTGCACTTGTCAGGTCGAAGTTTTAGGCCATTTTTCCATAAACGCTCAAAGACCTCCTCTAGGTGTCTCAAATGTGTGGCAAAGTCAGGGGAATAAACAATGATATCGTCTAAATAGACTAGTAAGGAGTCAGTGATGTGGCCACTGAGGCACTGCTGCATTAGGCGCTGAAATGTCGCTGGGGCATTGCATAGGCCAAAAGGCATACGTTGGAACTCATAAAGACCTAGGGGGGTGGTGAACGCTGTTTTCTCACGGTCTTTTGGCTCCACTTCTACTTGCCAGTAGCCGCTAGCAAGATCCAAAGTGGAGAACCACTCCGCCCGGGTCATCGAGGTCAGCGTCTCCTCGATCCTAGGGAGTGGGAAAGCATCCTTATGAGTAACAGAGTTCAGCTTCCTATAATCAACACAGAATCTCCAACTGCCATCCTTTTTCTTAACCATTACAATGGGTGCGGCCCAGGGACTTGAACTTTCAGTTATGACACCATTTTGCAACATACCTGCTAGCAGGATTCGCATATCTTGGTACAGCAGGGGTGGCAGTGGTCGAAAACGCTCCCGTACAGGGGCTGCGTCACCTGTCGGTATAACATGCTTCACAGCGTCGGTCCTCCCGAAATCCTCCTCATGGGCAGCGAAAGCCTTCCCCCACTTGTCCAGTAGGGCGGTCAGTTGGCCTTGTTCATCCGGGGTCAGGTCCGGCCTTTCCGCCTGCTTGAGCCCTTCGTATAGTTCGTCTTGCTCCGGTCCAGTACAGACATCCACCACATTGACCTCAACGACGCCATCGGGCCCAGGCTTCAGGCTGACATCACGCGCTCCATGGATGTCACCTTTCCCCACCTGGAATAGCCTGCCCAGCTTCTGGTAGCGTCCTAGGAGGACAGGGAAATCTTGCAGGTTACGGACACGGACAGGAACCCTCCCTTCTCTTACCACAGCTATTGTTCGAGCCACAGAAATGGTGCCAGGTTCTGGGAGCGCCTCAATCAGCCCGTGGTAGTCGCTGTTTCCAGCCACGGCTCGCCCCCAGATTACCACTTCGCTCCTTGCAGGTATGGCCACTCTTCTTTGATAGGCGGGCCTAATGTAGCCCCGGAACCCATCTTCCGCTGTCACTGTAGTTCCACGGCATGCTGCAAAGGCTGCTCTCCAAGCACCCTGAAACTTAGGATTCTGACTGTTAAAAGACACGGGCCCATTGGCATTCTTAAATACAGCATCCCAGCAGGCCTGTACGACATTCATGCCTATGAGAAGGGGGTTAGATGAAGATTCGTCTTCCACTACAAAAACCCCTCTTGGTTCGAGTTTGTGGCCCTCGACATCAAAATCCATCATCACATAACCCAAATAGGGAATACGGACATTGTTTGCAGCTTTAAGTTTAATCATGGTTGGGAGCTCTTTGACCGCATAGTCCGGGAATTGTTCAAGAAAAAGGCTATGTCGTATTATAGATATCTGTGAGCCGGTGTCTAACAGTCCAGTCATCTTAACCCCACCCATCACAACCTCAACCTGTGGGCATTGTCCAATCAATGCTTCCATTGGCCCTTCTAGCACCTCCGTCTGTCCTAACCCCACTGCCCGAGCCTCAGTAGTGGGGACATTTAGTTTAAATGTGGTGTGGGCTGGCTAGAGCTTCTACACGTACGAGCAAAATGTCCCACTTGACGACAGAGTCTACAGATAGGCTTACCATCCGGTGTCCAATCAGTGGACGGTGCAGGTGCTTCCTGGCGGTGCTCAGGTCTATTTCGAGGAACGTAGCTGGTCTGCCTGGGTGGGCTCCTGGATCTGGTCTGCCTTGGTGGGCTCTTCGGTGCAAGCTCCCGCAGAAACTCCTGGGCCCAGTCCTTCAGCTGGTCTTTCATTTCAGTCATGATCTCCTGTTTGAACTCCATTTTCCAATCAGCTTGCTGTGGGTGAGGAGCCTGAGGACGAGAGCCATTTGCCCCCCCCACAGCAGCACAGCTTACCTCTGGCCACTTACGTCCACATCCATCCTCCTCTAGAAGCAAGGCCTCTTGTTGTAGGGCATTAAAACTACCTGCTGCATTTTGCCGAGCGTATCTCCTCAGGGTCTGGGTTAAAGGGCCTTCTTCTAGGCCAAGCAAGAATTGTGCTCTCAGGTGTTCATCAGTAGGGGCCTCATCTTCGTCATGTTGCTGCAGCCTACTATAGAGCTCCCTTAACCTGAGAACATAAGACTGTACAGGTTCGTCTGGTTTCTGTCGACACCCATAAAACTGTGCCCTGACTGCGGAGACTGGAACCTTCACCTTATAGAGCTTGTCTAATGCTGTGAACAATTTATCAACAGTGTTACGTTCTTCTACTATTAAAACATTTATCTGTCTTTTAGCCACTCCCGTCAGTGCCCCCATTAAAACACTCACTTTCAGCTGTTCTGTTTGGCCTGCATATTGCACTAGTCCCTGTAACTGTTCTTTCCATTCACCATATTTCATTTCTGAGTCTGCACCACCAAACTTTGGCACCCAGGGTGCACCCGGAAAAACAGGCATCATCATCATGTTTTAAAATAAAACAAAAATAAAAACCTTGATAAATCTCTGCTCAATACACCTGATCCTGCCGACCTACGTCAGAATTTGGGTCTGTGGCAAGGTTAAAAAGTATAAAAAGTATTGTTGCCAACAACGCCACCTGGAGGAGAGCCCAGGAACTCTATTCAATATTACTCAGTAGTGTGCAAAACAGGTTCGTTTTTGTCAGGTTTGAGCAGAGAAATAATCAAGCAGTGGTAGTGCAATAAATAGTTTTATTGCTAAAAAACACTAAGTTAAAGATAAAATGAACAGTGGACAAGAACAGGTTAAACAAAACAACAGGTAAAAGGGGCTCCTTCTGATTCCCTATAGTGGCCTCCACAAAACGTTCCAGGCAGTCCGTTGGAACAGCACACGCTAGAGTCCTTTTTCCCAAATTGTCCAAGTTCTCCTCCTCTCTCACAGGCCTCCTTGAAAGGGTCAAATAAAAAGCTGGTTTTAATACAAAAGCTCCCCAATGGCCTATTGGCCGTTTCACTTCAAACAACACACTGCACACTTAAAAAATATAACAACTCTAATAAAACAATATTAAAGTATAAAAGGACTAAAAGCATGCAGTGGTTATAATAAAAAAACAGTGGGGACCAGTAAACAAAATCAGCTAAAATGTCCCAAAAACGGAGCCTTTATACAGTGAGAAGTAAGAACATAAAAGGGCAATTAAAAGGACTAAAACGAAAGCTAAAAGCAGGGCAGCACATGCAGATAATAGGCGACGTGTAGAGGGGACTTAACTTTAGAGAGGGGTTAGTCGAAACTTAGCCCCTCTGCTGCGGTTGTAAGGCCTCCCCTCTGTCCCTCTGGTCAAGCGATGAATGAGACGAGATGGCCGCGTCCGTCCGTCAACCACGGCTGCTTCGCGGCTCGGGCTGCACCGTGTCTGGCTGATACCGGACCGTCTGGCTTTCCCTCGGCTGTCGTTTCGTCTCTCGCTTCCTCACTTCCTCGGTTCTGCGTGCTGGCGTGCTGTCTGCTCTGCTCACGTTCGGGCGTGTGGCGTGCTCTGTGTACCGTCTCTCTGTCTGGCGTTGTGCTGTGGGGGACTTAACTGTCTGTGCACCTGCGGCGTTTCCGCAGCCGTCACTGATGAGTGTAATTGTCCGGAGCTGCCCATTATTGGCGTGGGAACTTTTCTAGGGGCAGTTAACACAGAAATATTGTGCACCAAAACAAATCAACACAGCAAAAGTAAAACACACAACTGATCAAATAAGCACACAATAATAATAAAAAGGAAAACATAACTTCAATGCAAAACTGACCCCATTACACATGCATGGAATTTAGAGAGTTTAAACTAAAGTGTACTGTTTTACAGAGCTGTTAAAGAACTCTGAATGAATTTCACTCATTGTCATCACTCATCACTTTCCGTTCTCTCGGTTACATAACCAGAAGCGTTTTGTCTCTTTTTATTTCTACCTTTCTGAAACTCGTTCGAGCTTAGCCCTATAGAATGTCTGTGATCTTACACATGACACTTTGTGTATATGTTTCAAATACACAGCCATCACTTGTACACTTGTATTTGAAACATACACAAAGTGTCATGTATAAGATCAGACATTCTAGGGCTAGTTCGAGCTCAAAACTCTCAAAACTGCTGGGCTCAATAAGTGTGTGTAAAACCAACTGAACCGAGGACAAAACTGGTCTGTCAACCCTAAGTCCTTCAGTAGTTGGTCATGCTGTGTCTCATCACTGATGACTGTTCCAACTGTCATTGCAGTCACAAAACATACAATAACAATAGCACATAATAGTTCCACCTACGCTCCCACGGTAGTTACTTCTGTTGCCTCTGTAATTCTAGGGTATAACTCTTCTATCTTCACACAGCATCTCACACTTCGTAGATGAGGAGCAAGACAACGCAGTACTGTGGAAGAGGAGATCAAAAGCAAGAGGTGTGTATGAGGGTTTTCTCGGTTGAGAAACATTTTTGTGTATGTATGTATGTGTGTTTGTTTGTTACCCATGAAATGAAACGGATGCTTTCTACAAGCCCACAGCTCGTCACTTCGTGTCACGCTGCGAGCTTGCACATCCGCTATTTTGGAGCATTTTTGAAAGATCTTGATAGTGTGAGAACTATAGATTCATAAGGCATTTGTAGAATCTCCCTCAGGATCTTAACAGGTTAAAAAATGTTTCTACAAATTCCAAAGTCTTTATTCCACTGAAGAGGAGAGGTGATCTGTCGATCTGTTATGTCATTGTGGGCTCGCCTGGAAGGCGAGCACACGTATGTTATCTTCATTGTGGGCTCGCCTATAAGGCGAGCACACTTTAGATATTGTCATTATTTCTATACTATACTATACTAGTCATATCAAGTTCTCCTCAAAACTTCGGTTCCTTTCTACTCCTACATACTTAGTGAGAAAATGAAAATAAAAACATCAATGTGTTCAGTTTACAGTGGCGAAGTGTGCTATTATTTTCTATAGCAATCGGCCAAATGGTGGCGCTGTAGGAAGCCTTCGAAAGTGCGATCTTTGAACAGGTATAGCTCATGCTGTGTTATACATACAGCCATGAAACCTGTATACACTTATGCGTCTCCTCATGCCGAACAACTTTTACCCTCTAACTTTTGACCTCTGACCTTTAGGTCTCCCACAATTCGGAATTATATGAAAAACAGTAAAAATCTATCTCCTCCTGGGATTTTCGCGTCAAGTGCACAAAACTTTTTTCACATGAACTTTGAACCTATATCTACACAGGCTATGTGGTGAGAAGTTTGTACGTTAAATAATGATTTTTTAATAATTCAATATATATTGCGGTTTTATGCAAATTATTCTTCGGCCTCTAAATCATACATGCAAAGTTACACGTTCATGGCATTTGGCAAAGATGTGGAGGGTTAGTCAAAGTATCACTGAAACCAATTTTATTCCAATCGGCCAAAGGGGGGCGCTATACGAAGCGTCTGAAAATTCAAACTTCAAACGGGCATAAGTCATGACTCGTTTTGTTTGAAGACATGCAACTTGTTACACGCGTGCTTTGACTCAAGCGGAAGACATCTGTGTCGTTGTTAAGTAAGCTCCGCCCTTCGATTTTCCGCCATTTTGAGCAGTTTGTAAAACGCGTAAACCCGCTTTTTTTCTGGAATTTTCGCGTCACGTGCACAAAACTTTTTTTACGTGAACTTTGGACCGATATCTAAAGATCTGTCTGATCGGATTTCTTTAACATTGAAACATGCTTTTTTAAATAATTCAAACAATATTGCATTTTTATGCAAATTATTCTTCTGCCTCTAAAACATACATGCAAAGTCACATTTTCATGACAAAATAGTGTAGAGGGTTAGTTCAAATATCACTGAAACCAATCTTACCCCAAATGGCCAAAGGGGGGCGCTATATAATTTTGAGCAGTTTGTAAAACGCTTAAACCCGTTTTTATTC
This sequence comes from Nannobrachium achirus, assembly GCF_963921795.1. Classification (NCBI taxonomy): domain Eukaryota; kingdom Metazoa; phylum Chordata; class Actinopteri; order Myctophiformes; family Myctophidae; genus Nannobrachium; species Nannobrachium achirus. The sequence continues at coordinate 11,890,703 of NC_137818.1, read as the reverse complement.
TAGGATTTTTTTTGCAATTTGCATGAAACATTCTACACACAATCTAAGGACCTTTATCTAACATGCCTATGAAGTGCACACAAAAAAATTATAAAATAATAATAATAAATATAGCTGCAAGCAGCGATAAAGTGTCCAAAGCCAAAAACACCTCAAATCATGAACATCATGAAATCATGAACTGGGATGTGCGTGAAATCTTGCAAGCACATTCCCAATAGGTCAAGGAACAGATACCAACCTTCTCACATTGGCCTGTTATAGCGCCACCAGCGGGCCAACTTTTGCATAACACATTTTTGGAACAAAATGGACCAATCTTTGACGTCAGTAACGTCAAAGAGAGCACTGCCTGCGATCTTGACATTTTGTGCTTTTATAGCCATTGTTTTCTGGCTTGAAGCGAGCCCACAATTGTTTCGAAGGAACAATATTTTTCTAGTTATTTATCTATCAGTCAGTCAGTCAGTCAGTATCTCCTCAAAACTTTGGCGCGCTTCATCTCTTAAACGCTTACACCTTTCAACACCATTCAAATTTTTATGTGTTCAGCTTACTGAGGACACGTGTGCTTGTACTTTTGGTTTTGAAATGTTTTGTAGTATAAATATAAAAAAATAAAAATGTTTAACTTTAAGCACCCAATGCATTTCCAATGGGTTTAGTAGAGTGGAGAGAAGGATAATAGACCCATGTTTATGTTAAGGCGCTGTGGCTGCAGTGTTCACACTTCAGATATGCTATCTATATCATTGCGTTCACACAGGTCTGCTCTCTGATTTGATCCAAATGTCTAAGCTGTGTGATGTATAAAACTATAGTTATAGTTAAAACTATAAATAAATGTCCCTCTCCACTCTACTGATTACACAGCTGTGATCAAGAATCAAGTCCGGGCGATGGGATGTAAATCCCATAGCCATATATCCTAGAGCCCGCAGGGACAGTCAGCCATATTAGTGGTTGTTGTTGGTTGTCAGGGAGATATCAAAACCAATGCATTTCCAAGTCAGATCCACAAACACAATAAAAGCCATGCTCCACTCCTCAGTCTGGAGTGGCCACATAGAAGAACGCCTTGGTTATAGACATAGTGGAGGACAGATGTGATCTGGGATTGTTAGCCTACAGTATATGCACTCAATATACTCCACTACAGTTGGAGTCCATTTGACAGTTGCTGGTTCCCAAACACAGAATCAAAAATGTAGATCTAGAACACATAGAATATGTACAGTACAGTAAGGTTCAGTAGAGTACAGTAAAAGTACAGTAAGGTTCAGTAGAGTACAGTAAAGTACAGTAAGGTACAGAAAGGTACAGTACAGAAAGGTACAGTAGAGTACAGTACAGTAAGGTACAGTAAAGTACAATACAGTACAGTAAGGTACAGTAGAGTACAGTAAAGTACAGTAAGGTACAGTAGAGTACAGTAAAGTACAGTATAGTAAGGTACAGTAGAGTACAGTACAGTAAGGTACAGTACGGCACAGTAGAGTACAGTACAGTATAGTACAGTAAGGTACAGTAGAGTACAGTAAAGTACAGTACAGTAAGGTACAGTACAGTAAGGTACAGTAGAGTACAGTAAAGTACAGTAAGGTACAGTACAGTAGAGTAGAGTAAAGTACAGTACAGTAAGGTACAGTAAGTTACAGTAGAGTACAGTAAAGTACAGTAAGGTACAGCAGAGTACAGTAAAGTACAGTACTGTAAGGTACAGTACAGTACAGTAGTGTACAGTAAAGTACAGTAAAGTACAGTAACGTACAGCACAGTAAGGTACAGCAAGATACAGTAGTGTACAGTAAAGTACAGTACAGTAAAGTACAATACAGTACAGTAAGGTACAGTAGAGTACAGTAAAGTACAGTAGAGTACAGTAAGGTACAGTAGAGTACAGTAAAGTACAGTACAGTAGAGTACAGTACAGTAAGTTATAGTACGGCATAGTAGAGTACAGTACAGTATAGTACAGTAAGGGACAGTAGAGTACAGTTAAGTACAGTACAGTAAGGTACAGTACAGTAAGGTACAGTACAGTACAGTAAGGTACAGTAGAGTACAGTAAAGTACAGTACAGTAAGGTACAGTAGAGTACAGTAAAGTACAGTAAGTTACAGTAGAGTACAGTAAAGTACAGTAAGTTACAGTACAGTACAGTACAGTACAGTAAGGTGCAGTACAGTATAGTAAGGTACAGTACAATACTGTAGGGTACTGTACCTTACAGTACCTTAAAGTATCCTATTTGTTGGGTTGGAATCGAGCCCACACTGTTTCGAAGGAACAGTATTTCTAGTTGTTTCAAGATATTCTATATGATGTGCCCACCAGAACTGTGGTGTGCCCACTAGGGCATGCCACAATTCTGGTGCCCACGAGAGGTGGCACATTTTGTGTCACATCCTATATTACCCCGTGGCATGACAACAGACCGGTGACCCTCTCCACTCTTGTGTGTCTGTGTAAGTGAGGGTTGGATCAGTCGAGCGACGAGGGTGTCTATTCCCAAACTATGGCTCGGGACCCATTTTTGGGTCATGCAACCATTTGTACGGTTTGTGAGTAAATATCCCCCTTTTTAACATTTCTCTATTATTGTAAAAATACGAAAATTAAAAAGAAATCTAAAGAATTTCAGAAATGAAATGAAACCTTGTGATTCAAAGGCAAGTGATCTTAGTGACTGAGTAGCCTTTAATGAGCTCTTCTTTTCTAGGCATTATGAAGATCGCATCATTCAACGTACAGAGATTTGGACTGGCAAAGATCTCCGATCCAGATGTCCTCTCAACGTTGGTCAAGGTGCTGTAGAATAATCCTGTTTTACACCTTTTGGTGTGGGTTTATGTGTAGGCCTATATGTATGTATGTGTATGTAGTCCTATGTATGTATGTATGTATGTATGTATGTATGTATATATATATGTACTGTATGTATGTGTAGGCTACACTAGTGGTTGTCAAAGTGGGGTCCAGGGACGCCCAGCAGTCCTTGGAGGGGATAGAGGGGGTCCCCAGCAATATGTGTTAATACAGCATCTCAATCATTTTAACCACTTATCCATTTATACATTGGCTATTCAAAAATTGCAGATATACTAGCTTGCATATTCCGCTATTTTTGAACTGTTTTGAAATATCTTGAAAGTGTTGAGAATAAATAAATAAATAAACAAATAAATAAATAAAATACAAAATCTTCTCTTTTGGGGATCCCCTGGCACAATTTGTGTTCTTTATTATTTTTTGTTGTATTAAGGTCAGTGTAAAAAGAATCTCGGAGAGCGATTAGTAACCCAGATTGCAGATATATTGTTTGTTAGACAATTTCAGGGAACTGCTGCCTTCCAGCTGTCACTGAGGGAAACAAATGTTGCACAGTAACTTAACAAGCAACATAATATTACTGTAATATAATATTACTCTCCCCTGTAACCAGCTGTGTGAGCCTTACAGCACATTTGGATCTACAACAAGAAATCTGCTAAACATAAAATAGCCATAGATCCAAATACTGATCAGAAGAAGGTTACGGTCAAAGCAGATACAGCTGCATGCACATAATTAACACACAGAGGGAAAGATAACATGTGCATGACTTACTATATAGAAAGTGACAGATGATTCTTTTTTCTTCTCCCCCTTAGCTACTCAAGGACATATGAAACATTGTCCTCTCCAGATAGATAGAATGCCGTACAGTATTTAGCCAACCTTTTCCACATACGTGGCCCAGACTCCCAAAACACAAGGACAATAAGTTGACAGTTATATCCCAAGGCAATGGGTTCCACCCAAGGCTGATAACAAACACGCGCACGCACGCACGCACGCACACACGCACGCACGCACGCGCACACACGCACACACGCATACGCACACACTGTTTTCAGAGTGTGTACATTTTGGCTGATTGCAGACTCCCTTGAGGTTAATTGTTATTCCAATGAAGTAGTTTTAAAGGGAGCTGGCTAAACAGGTTACCTTACTTTTTCAGAAGGGGGAGGTAATATAGCAGCAACCACTGCTGTAGTGTAGAGAGTCAGCAATGATTACCATCAGTGCATAATTATAGAGCTATTTAACCCTTATCTGAATCATTTAACTTACAACACCTTTAATGACTGCATGAGTGTTCTATAGGTGTTAGGTGTGCCACCTTGAGTTGCATGGCGTGGATGTTTAGGGGGTGACGCCCATGGGAATGGTTTGCACGTCGGTTTGCACAATGTTGTCCTGTTATTATGTTGTCATGTCTTGTCGCAGCTGATCGTTGTGATGATGACAGTGCCAGATGCACCAGTCAGATTAACAACCAATGTCCTTAACAACCAATGTCATTGAAGGCAACAATAGATGATCTCTATCTCCCACAAATTCTGGTTTCAAACCAGTTTTCTTTTTTTGTTCTGTCAGAGTTTCAGAGGCGGGAAGAAACTTAATACATTTACTCCATTACTGTACATTTTTGAGCACTTTTACTTCTACTCTAATACATCTCAGAGGCAAATGTTCTACTTTCACTCCACTACAATTAGATTTTTTTTGTTGATTTTTATTATTATTATACTTAGAAGAGAGGTCCTCTTGCACACCTACTAGGACAGGTGTGTCGGAACAGTGTAATAGATACTGAAAGGAGGGAAGGAGTCCCGCACACCAGGGACGTGCTGGCCATTGGGAAAAGCGGGACAACTCCCGAACGGCCGGTTCATTCCCGGCCGGTCCAGGCCGGCCATTAGGAACAAATTAAAAAAATGTCGTCCTTCGTTCCATTTTGGGGGCTGTGCGGTCAACAAAGTAAATCGTCATTGTCGGGCAGAAACCTTGTTTCTCCAAGTTTCACATTTATAAAATTTTTCACAAAGCAAAGCCCTGCTTCATCATACAAGGCCGTTGCACAAAAGTAGTGAAAACAGCAGATCTACAAGCACACAACGCCTCGCGGTGCGAGGCGTTTTTCACTAGTTTAAATCATTTTTAAAGGTTTCCACCCGACAACGACGAAATATAACAAAAGAAAAAAGATGAGGGCCTCTCCAACTCTTTTTCCCGGGCTGTATCAGGGGCCCAGCACGTCCCTGCCGCACACTGTCTTCACTTACAATAAATAACTTTATTCAGCAACGTTTCGGGCATGTTGAATGTCTGAAGATCTGAAGAGACTGTAACTCAGAGTTATATGGGGGTCCTTTTTTTTGCCACAGACAAGACCAAATTTGTTTATGCGGACCAGGGGCCATTTCCAGGCTGGCTTGTGGTGGACATTTTTGTCAAAATGCTTTTTTTTTTTTTGCCACGGATATCAGAAACACAAAGAGCTATAGTCCCGAATGACCATAGCAGGTGTGTAACTCTGAGAGTGTAAATGGAACCAAATGGACTCTCCCAGGTTCAAGTGGTTCCATTTGTACCCTCTCAAGAGTTATGGGGATCCTTGCAAATAAAACATTTGAGAACCACTAGGACATGTTGATGACCCCTGTACTTCCTCCATTGCATTGAGTTTCTTCTTTGTTGGTGTGAATGGCAGATTGTGTCTCGGTATGACATCATGCTGATCCTGGAGGTGGTGGACATCAGCGGAGCTTCAGTCAACCGCTTCCTGGAAGAACTCAACAGGTGAGCTCACCATCAACCAGTGTTCATTTCGTTGACTAAAAACTATGACGTAATTCTTTGTGGACTACCTTTTTTCACTGACAAAAACTGAATAAAAACTAAGTAAATGAGGACTAAAACTAAGACTAAATATATTGACAATTTTGTCAACAAATGGACTAGTGGAGAAGAGAACCAGTAGAACTAAATGACAAGTCATTTTATGTTGGGTTTGCGATTTAGTCAGCTAAAATCTTATGACATTTAGTCAGATAAAGCTACAAAAACTAAAACTTTTCAAATTACTAAAACTAGAATGGATATGACCAGAACTAATTTTATTCAAAAAACTAAACTAAACTTCCTGTCAAAATGAACACTGACATGAACCCATAAAAGCTTTCCTATATTCTAGGGCAAACATTCTGTAGGAAATAGCCGGTCAACGTGATCTTTAGTGTGATTCATACCTTGTTGTCATAAAAGAGAATTACATGTTTGTTGTGTCTGTATGTTTTTATGTTCTGAGTTTGTCCTCTCTTCTATTTCACAGTGTCAACACAACCCACCACTACACTCTGAAAATCAGCGTGCGCCTGGGAAGGACCAGATATAAGGAGCAGTTCTTATTTTTATACAGGTGAAGTATTTATTTATACACATGGTGTCTGTTGGTTGGAAACCTCAAATGCACAAAACTGTTCAGGATTCAAATTCCAAAATGGCTACAGAGCTCGAAACGTGTCACTTCACTCCGTGCTTCGAGCATGTAGGCCAGGGTTCCCCAATAGGCGGCCCGCGGGCCATTTGTGGCCCGCGGGGGGCTTCTGTCTGGCCCCCACCAACCCCAGTAATAATGGTGGTATACGAGCAGCAACAACACTAGTATATCGTTGTTGTCGGGTGGAAATCTCCAAATTTGTACGTTCTTTCACAAATCATACAAGGCCGTCGCACAAAAGTAGTGAAAACAGCAGATCTACAAGCGCACAACGCCTCGCGGTGCGAGGCGTTGTGTGCTTGTAGATCAGCTGTTTTCACTAGTTTAAATAATTTTTAAAATGGCAAAATTGCAAAACAAACGGTTTTGGACATACAAGATTTTCACCCGACAACGACGATAGCTGAACTGTCACTGGAGTAGCAGGAACGCCGTCGTCGTCCCCTGCGATGCTGCGGCCCTCGGCTTGGTACCCTAGACATTATTCGGCCCTTGGGGAAAACTAATTGGGGAACCCTGATGTAGGCTATATATGTTCAACACCAGTGAAACTCCTCCTGTCAGTGTCAGGTCACTGGTCTAGTAGAAACCCTTCCCAAGACTAACCAGTAGGGGTCAGTAGTCACAAGGACTATAGCCTAATCAATCCGCAGACAGATGGAGGGGAAATGGCATAGGAATTTGTCATAAGGGATTGGTGATGACAGACCCATATTAAGGGATGACAACAGGGATATCGGCTGAATTTGTACACTCTCAGAGTTACAGAGCTGTTATGGTCATTCAGGGCAATCTCTTTGCGTTTCTGGTAATTCCTCCACAAGCCAACATGGTGTTGACCCCTGAGCAAGACACTTACAGTACAGTCCTATTTTTAATTAATATACTGTATATATAACCTATGAAACGTATTAACAAGAGTTTGTGACAAAATAATCAGAGAATACATTGGAAACTGTTACTGCACTAACCTACCTACCTTTGTATAGAATGACTGGACCTGTCATCTCTCAAAACGATAAGGATCACATTCTTTGTGTTCATATCTCCTTTTGACCCTGGGCCCGCCCATGCCAGTGTCAAAGGGAGCAAAATACTTGACACTGCTATATTAGACACGGCAATGAAAAGTAGTAACCAGAGTTTGATTAAATAGAAGAAGAAGAAGAAAAAGGATAAAACATTTTGACAAAAAAAGTAAAAATTTTGGACATAGGCCTACAAGGTTTCTATGCAACTCGTCGCGATACGACGTGTTGTGAGCTTGGAGGTTGGCTATTTTCAGTACTTATTCATGGTCTGGACAGGGCACTTTACAGACGGGTAAAAGGGCAGGGGCTCAAGCCCACTTTGATGTCTATGTGTGCACGTGCCTGCAGGGACGACGTGGTGGATCTGCACGACTGCTACCAGTACGAGGACAACCAGGTGGACGATGTGGATGTTTTCTCCAGAGAGCCCTACATTCTGCACTTCAAACCACACAACACTGGTGGGTCTGTTCACCTTCCATAACCCACACATAAAAATACTGGTGGGTTAGGGCTCACCAGTGGTGGAAAAAGAGTTTGCATGTTCTCCTCGTGTCTCCTAGGGCAGGGGTTCTCAACCTGTGGGTCGGGACCCCCAGGGGGGGTCCCCAGATGATTACCAACATTGTTTTCTCACTCAACAGTAAACAAACCACCATAAAGTTTAAGTGTATAGAGGGTTTATGCACATTTCTAAAATGACAATTGAAGGACTTTTTAATACCTCTAAAATGACAAATGAAACATTGGCCAAATTGTCAACTATTAGAGGCAGAAATTGTGAAAATAGCAGATCTACATGTTCACAACGCCTCGGAACGCGAGGCGTTGTGAACATGTAGATTGATGTTATACAATAGTAAATCCTCATGTAGATTGATGTTATACAATAGTAAATCCTCAACTCTTAGTGCTCGTCAGGGTGTGGGGGGTCCCCAGTTAAAATATGATTATTTTGGGGGTCACGGCCTGAAAAGGTTGAGAACCACATACTGTCCTAGGGTTGATACCCTCACAAAAACATGCAGTAATCCAGGTCTCTATAATGCCTGCCCCCTGGCAGCCGGGGCACCTGATGGAGGGGAAAGGAACTGGTTGGAATAACGTGTTCCTTCCACGTGCCAACTGGTGAAGCTCCCCCTGTCAGGTGATAAGAAGCGGCTTGCTCGCTCCTCATGCACTGAAGGAAGCATGAGCTCAGGCATAATATTTCTGTTGCATATTATTTGTCTTGTGTAGCCGTGTGCAGTCTGTAATTTGTGCGGTATATAATTGTATCTAACCCTAGCATTAATCCTTTGATCAAGCTTCACAAAGTCTTTGCTAAACAAAAAGGCGCCTTTTTTATTGTTTCCGTTGTCAGGCGCCTGAGTTTGTTATGTTTTGACGGGCTGACGAGATAGACACCATAGATATTTATAGACAGGTTTATCTAGTTTGTGTTTTACACATTGTAACCTACATCAAGACATGGCCTCAGTGTGTTAGTAGTATTTGAACCACATTAACCCTGGTGTCCCTACTTTGGGAAGATTTTCAAATGTTTTCAAAATATTTCCAAATTATTTATTTTTCTAAAATCGCAAACATTCCTTTTCTAAAATGGTCAATATAGCAGATGTACAAGCTCACAATCAGCTATAAGCCCTATTCACGGCCCGCCCACTCAGCATCCCCCCGGTGCTGAAGTCACGTTTTGAAGGGGTAAAACCCTGCTAAGCCCATAGAGTTAACACAGAAATCGCAAATCTTATGCAATTTCCGAATAGTACAGTATAAAATACGGCTAGCATGAACAAGAACACAAGATAGTAAAAGGCACAAAGCATTATAATTTACTTTACCGTTCGAAATAATGATTTATTGGCTTTAAGTCCAGCTATTTCTGTATTAATTTCCCCTTCTAAATTGACGTCACACCAGGAAGTTGCTGAGAAATTTTCTGAGTGGGCGGGCCGTGAATAGGGCTAATTGCCGCTATTTGTCGACCATCAACTATACAGGCCTTGAAGGGATAGTTCACCCACCAAAATATGTTTCTTTTTCAAGCGATTACTCACCCCATGAAGACTTGAATTCATAGATATGTTTTTGTTGCATTCCTAAGCCAATAATGTGAGGAGACTTTTGACCTGATGGTCAAGATTCAATTTATCCCCTGAGCAAGCATTAGCTCAATGGTAAAAAAAAGTAGAAGTCGACACTGCACCTGGGTTCAAATCCGGGGTAGAACAGGAAAGTTACCGTCACTGTTTGGGCAGAAACCTTGTATCTCCAAGTTTCACATTTGTACAAGGCTGTCACACAAAGATAGTGAAAACAGCAGATCTACAAGCACACAACGCCTCGCGGGGCACACAACGCCTCGCACCGCGAGGCGTTGTGTGCTTGTAGATCAGCAGTTTTCACTAGTATAAATCATTTTTAAAATGATAAATGCAAAACAAAGAGTTTTGGACATACAAGGTTTCCACCCGACAACAACGTTATATAGTACATTTTTAAGTGGTATATTCTTCTGAATTATTATTATTATTATTTTGTTCCAGTGCTGAAAGACATCATTCTGATCCCCGTTCACACCAAACCTGATGACTCTGAGAAAGAGCTGGATGAGCTGTACGAGGTTTTCCTGCTGGTCAGAGACAAATGGAAATGTGACGTGAGTCTGCAAAGTATTACTATTGCAATACAGTATGTCTACTCCTGATTCAACTTCATGTCATACGCCAGTGGTCCTCAACCTTTTCAGGCTGTGATCATTTATATCTGCAAAGTATAGTAACTAAAGTTTTCACCTTCGCGCCTCTTGGCTGCTGTTGCTGCTGAAGTTACTTGGGGACAAGACAGATAACCGGTCTCTTGTCTCTCCCTACTGTGTATACCGGTAGAACATAATGATCCTAGGGGACTTCAACGCGGACGGGGCCTATGTCTCAGACAAGGACATGAAAGAGATCCGCATCCGCAGTGACAAGAACTTCCACTGGCTGATCGGCGATGACGTGGACACCACGGCCAACACAGGAAACGAGCACACCTACGACAGGCATGTGCGCTTTCTCTCTACCACAGGTATCCACGCGCCTAAGGCCCGGAAACAGAGGATTTTCAAGTTTTTTTTTGTTTTGCCTCTGGTGCACAAGCTGTCAGCAGTCTGTCACCTGTTTTAACTAAGTAAAAGTAGCAATACCACAAATTCTGCAAATACTCTGTTACAAGTAAAAGGTCCTGTATTCACATTTTACTTGAGTAAAAGTACAAAGGTATTGGCATCAAATTGTACTTAAAGTTTAAAAGTACCAAAAGTAAAAGTAGTCATCGTGCAAAAAGTCCCATTTTGCAAGGTTTCAAAATATATACAAATCTTTTGAAAATGTCAGATCTACAAGCTCACTGTGACGCGTTGTGAACTTGTAGATTTTCTATTTTCTAATAGCTTAAAAGGATCCCTGGCTAATACGACAAATATGCCTTAATACAAAAAACACCTTAAATATTTTATTTCTCCTAGAAATAGCTAATCTTTCACTCAATAGGGGAAATGCCTGTCGCAAGTTGATGATGTCATAAATGTCATGTGTAATTTTTATGGCATGCATGTGCAAAAAAACAAAACACAAAAACATTTGAAATATTGATTTGATGCTCATATTAACCATAGGAAGTATTACGTTTATTTTCCCCTATTGAGTGAAAGATTAGCTATTTCTAGGAGAAATAAAATATTTAAGGTGTTTTTAATTTTACATTGTAGTTATAGAGGACAATTATAATGTATTAATTAAGGCATATTTGTCATATTAGGCAGGGATCCCTTTAATAAAATATGGCTTCTTTGGTTGATAGTGGATCGCAGGTTGCATTTGTCCTAATAATCTAAATCTGCAAAGTAACTAGTAACTAAAGCTGTCAAATAATTGCAGTCGAGTAAAAAGTACAATATTTGCCTCTGAGGTACATAATAGAAAATATGTTTTTGAGTAAATGTACTTGGTTATTTTCCACCACTGGCTGTCAGCAGCATAGTAATAATAAAAATGTGCGTGTCTCCCTCATAGGATTGTGGTGTATGGACAGGACATGCTGGAAGCCATTGTTCCACATTCGGCAAAGCCCTTCAATTTCCAAACAGCGTTTAAAATGACAGAAAAAAAGGTGAGTTTCTGGACTGGATTATTCACAACCTGATACGATGATGACTGCACACATACTGCCTCAGATAAGACTGTCTCTTGCCCACATGAATCCTATTAGTGTCCCTATATTCTGGTGCAAAATAGCAGAGCTACAAGCTCACACTTTTTGTCAACAGCAAATTATCTACCCTTTTAAATACTGTTAGTTTTAACCTCCCCCTGCATATTAGTCTGCATGTGTGTGGATATTTCTTTAGGGCATTGATTGATTAATTAATTGAATACTGTTAATAGTACAAATTATAATATATGCCAAATTATATAATAATGATAAAACGATAACACAAAAAGTAATTGTTTCCGTTGCGGTTAATTCTTTACTTGCACCAGCAGAGCCCGCAAGTACTGTGTGCGTTGTTGTATGTATCCGGCTGACAGTACAAAGGCAGGGTCTTTAGCCAATGAGGGAGCTGCGTTCTCGGTGATGTCACCACCAACAAGTGCACCCTCATAAAATAACAAGTCGCAAGTTGGCACCTCAACAGAGTGCCAACTTGCCCATCCACATACATACAGACAGCACTGCTTGTCGAACCTTTTCTTCGGAAAGTGACTATGAGTGCACCAGGTGCAAGATGCAGGATTCCCACACATTTTTACCAATTAATTTCCAAAACTTTTCCAAAACTTTTCCAGAATATTTAACCCAATTTCCAGGACTATATAACAATAATTCAACTCAATAACAGGTTGCTTACTCCTATGCGCAATGCCCAAAGACAGGTAGTGTATGCCAGTGGTTCTCAACCTTTTCAGGCCGTGACCCCCGAAATAATCATGTTTTAACTGGGAACCCAGCACCCTGACGAGCACTAAGAGTTGAGGAATTTTGTATAACACTGTTCTATTGTGAAAATAGCAGATCTACATGCTCTCGTTGTGAGCATGTAGATCAGCTATTTTCACAATTTCTGCCTCTAATATTTGCAATTTGGCCCATGTTTAATTTGTCATTTCAGAGGTATTAACAAAATCAATAACCAAAGACAATGCATAGCTATTTTTTCCAGGACCCTTGATAAATTCCAAAACTTTTCCAGGACTGGAAAAATATTTTTCTAATTTCAAAATATTTCCATGCAGGAATTTTGTGACCGTGGGAACCCTGAAATGGCACCTCGACAGAGTACAGTCTAGTTCAAAATTAATATGCACACAACCGTTTTTTTTTTTGCCCCCAGGCTCTGAAAGTGAGTGACCACTACCCTGTGGAGGTGGAGTTACGCAGCAGCGCTCCGGCAGAACACACTCCCGGTATGACCCCATCAACTCTGACACTCACTACACCACCCAGTATGACCGCATCACCTCTGACACTCACTACACCACCCAGTATGACCGCATCACCTCTGACACTCACTACACCACCCAGTATGACCCCATCACCTCTGACACTCACTACACCCACTGAAGGTACAGTAAGAGGGAACATATCGTTGTTTCATTGACAAGCTTTGTTGAACGTCCCAGGTGAGATCAGTGGTGTTCACCCCTAGGGATTTGAACTCTTGGACCCTCTACCCTGCAGCTCCGCCTATCTGGATGGGAGGACACTGGTTCCCAAACACTGGGTCGGGACCCATTTGTGGGTTGCAGACACATTTTTAAGGGTCCCTTAATTGTTTTAGCAAAAAGCTATGATTTTCAGTAATTTCATTAATTAATTAAAAAAAAAAAAAAAAAAAGGCTGACAAAAAAAGCTCACGGCACAAAGCGACACACACGGCCCAAAGCGACACGTAGTGAGCTTGTAGATCTTCGCTCTGCGATCTTACGGCGTAAGTGATGGCCAAACGGCCATCACTAGCTGGGTCCCGGACAAACGTATATAATTTCTCTTTTGGGTCTCGACCTAAAAGGTTTGGGAACCACTGCTCTACGAGGCCTCCTGTAGTCTATGATTATCTCTTTAGTTTTGTCAATGAGAGGCACCTCTTTCCTCTAGTCTAGGCTGTCTCATCGTCATTCAGGATCAGGCCTATATCACTGATTCACTGTGGTGTCCTCCGCAAACTTGACCACTTGGTTGGAACTGTGCATGCATGGCCACACACTCATATAGGTGTACAGGGAGTAGAGAAGGAGGGCTTGGAACACATCCCTGTGGGGCTCCCGTGCTTCGGATCATGTGGGGGGCGATAGTTTTTGTTCCGATCCACACCACCTGACATTGTTCTGACAGGAAGTCACATGGGTTTGAGACTTAGGCTCTTGAGCTTGGAGTCTAGTTTGAGGGGGATGATGGTGTCAACCACTGAGCTTTAAACAGCATTCTGGTGTACAGTGATATAGATATATTCTTACATAGGAACTGTCTCTCTCTAGGTTTGAGAGGGTGGTGTGCAGTGCTGTAGCCAAGGCATCGTTCCTGGATGTAGGGGGTGTAGTGTGAGTGGCAACTTGAGTTTTGTTTGTGGAATCAAGTTCAACCCCATCTTTCCTTTGTGGTGTAATCATAATACAATGCCAACATGCCATTCTGGACATACTCATCATCATAGTCATTCAATAGTCATGTCAATTATACAGTAGGTGGCTGTCCTTTTTAGCAGAATGTGATATCAAGGGCGCACGCTTGCCTTGCGGTCCAGGCGCATACCACATAGGCTCTGATGCATGACAGCGTGTCGCGAGCTTGAGTCCCGATCCTAATGACCTTTGCTGCGTGTCACTCCCCATCTCTCTCCCCGTATCATGTCAGTCAATAAAGGCATAAAAAAAAAATAATGCGATACCAATCAAAAACATTAGTTGAAAAATAAACACTTTGTCTACTGTAGGACACTGGCCTGTCAGGTTAAAGGGCTACTTTGCCAATTTTGCACCCAAAACCTACTTTATTGAACTTGACGACATCATAAACATGATGTTGAAGTGTGTTTTGTGTATTGCTATTTTGAACACCATCATACAGAATGTCAGTTCTTCCTGGACTACAATGGACTACAGCCCTCATGTTTCCTGTAGTTCAAGTCAAACTCCAGTCACACTCCACTCTTCCCTGACCACTTGGTATTTGACAGTCTCAACAAGGTGATTGACACCAGCTGAAGGGGCTGGTCTGACTTGAACTACGGGAAACATGGAGGTTGCAGTCCATTGTAGTCCAGAAAGAAATTACAAAACACACTCCAATCATGTTTATGATGTCCACAACTTCATTAAAATAGCATTTGGGTGCGAAATCGGCAACGCTTCCCTTTGACTGCAAGGACCATTCCAAAATAATTTGTGTAATCTGTGTTTCCAACATCTTGATTGTGTGTGTGTGTGTGTGTGTGTGTGTGTGTGTGTGTGTGTGTGTGTGTGTGTGTGTGTGTGTGTGTGTGTGTGTGTGTGTGTGTGTGTGTGTGTGTGTGTGTGTGTGTGTGTGTGTGTGTGTGTGGTTGACATTTTTGGAACCTTTTGAAAAGTAAAAAGAATACACAATTTAAATTGGTAAAAAGGCAATATAATGACATGGGACGCCAAGTTTAAAGTGGTTAAATAAGCTTCTGTTATGTTACATAACGTGTGTGTGTATTTCATCAGCAGAGAGCTTGCAGATGGACGTGCTGAAACTTCAAAAGGAAAACCTTCTGTTGGAACAAGAGAAACTTCATCTGCAGATCTTGCTGCTGAAACACAAGGTCGCCTCGTTGAAGCTGTCCAATGAACCTTAAGATTATATGAAACTGTCCAATGAATTTTAGGATTATATGAAGCCTTCCAATGAATTTTAGGATTATATGAAACTGTCCAATAAATTGTAGGATTATATAAAACCGTCCAATGAATTTTAGGATTATATGAAACCTTCCAATGATTTTTTGGATTATATGAAGCCGTCCAATGAATGTTAGATTATATGGCTCCTCATTGAAGCTGTCAAATGAATCTTAGGCTCTCGTATTGTTCTGGGTTGTGTGATTATTATTATTAGTTTATTTTGTCTGGTCATTTATCATGATTTTTGGGACCAGTGTTGATCGAATAAAATATTTTCTGATTAACGATGTTATATTGTGTGTTTATGATGAAGGGACATTTTTACCAGAGATTTAGATTGGACAAGGTTTCGACACATGAAATACTAAATAATATTGACCTTTTGGACGTTAACTTTGTATTATAGTTGTGATTAGCCCTGACTTAGTTTAATTATGAGTACCACATGCATCCCTACCTAATTGTTGATTATGAATTTAAGTGTTTAAGTAGACCCCTATATTAGAACAGACTCAGACTGATGTATTTATTTGTTTTCACTCCTATGTGAATTATGGATTTTGATGTGTATAGAGCTATGAATTATAATTGTCTTTGCATATTATGTACAAGGTTGGGTGGGAGTTGTTTGCTACACGGACGGAGGAAGTTGTCGCTCCTACAGGACACTATAAAATGTGACACTTCCCAAGCCCACAGTATACACCGCTGATGAAGGTGTGAAACGCTGAAACGCGTTGTTAATGGCTGCTATAGCATACCATGCTAATGTAAAATAAAAAGAGCCTTATAGGACTGTTCCGTGAGTGCTGGTGTTCTCTTTGAGAATCTTTCTTGTAAAGGGACATTTTTACCAACCTTTCAGATCAGAGTCCTCCCCTCATTCTCATCCACAAATGTTCCCATGTGCTCTCTTGTTTCGTGTATGTGCCGCACGGCGCACGCACGCGTATTCATATTAGCTGTCACCGTGACATTTACAGTATAACATGAGCAATGGACAATAATTAACTAAATGCTACCTAAAATGCAAGTAATAAATATGTTATTGTTGAAATGTAAGCTGGAGGTTCTAAAGCACTATACTGGGAAAAAAATAATAATTAACCAAGGTTTCAATTTCTTCGAGGCGTTTCTGGTTGCAAATTCAATTTACATAAAGCTCGAGCTTTCCAATGTATGATCAAAACCCACCATGCCTCATTTTAAAGGACAACTTTGTTTTTTTTACAACAAGGGTTCATATTTTAGATAGCCATTAGAGAAAAGAAAATGTTTAAAAATGTTTTCATTTACTTTCTATTGTTTTAGCGATTTTAGTATTTTGATTTCAGTGAGTGGGGGCATGCGTACAAGTGGCTAAATGTGTATTTTTAGACACAATAAGCCATCAATTTCTTTATTACTATTTACACCAGTCCCCATAAATCACATCTGCCCATGAAAGATTGCAGTGCATCTTGGGAATGAGCTTATTGTGTCTAAAAAGACATATTTAGCCACGTGTATGCATGCCCCTAACCTGGGGGCATGCATGCAATCTAAATTGTTAAATTCACTAAAACGATAGAAAGTAAATGTACCCATTTGGTAGCACTTTACAATAATGACCTGTTACAAATCATTTATAAACATTTATAAGCAGTTTATAGATGAGTAATAAACATGAACAACTTGTTTATTGACATTTGTAAATGTTTAACTAAACATTTATAACGGTTTTAAACATCATTTACATGATATTAGTAAGGTATTAGTAAGTAGTAAACTAATCATGAATAAACCATTTATATACATTTGTAAATGCTTACTAAATCATTTATAACCAATGCTAAAATTCACATAATGTGTAGGTAGGAATGCATTTACAAATGTCTGTTAAGGTGACCTCCATGTGTTGTTCATGTTTAATATACGCTTTGTAGATGTTATCAAGAGCCCTAATGTAAAGTGAAGACTATTCATTGCGACCATCAGGTTGCAAGTTACTATGAAAACCTCCCCCGGCTGTCTGTCAGTCCCTCTGTCAGTCTGTCCGTCACGTCACATCACATAACGTCACGTCACACTTTTGGCCCTACTCTTATCTCCGGCACCGTTTCCCCTATCCATGCCAAACTTGCCAAACTGCTAAACATGAACAAACATGGAGGCCACATTAACAGACAGTTGTAAATAATGAATAGTCTTCACTTTACATTAGGGCTCTTGATAACATCTACTAATGATTTATAGATATTTAAGGAATGTTTTACAAAGCATAACCATGAACAAACAAGGTGGCCACATTAACAGACGACAGATGTAAATAACCAGTAAGACTCCCTAATTGGGAGATAAGCAACCTCATGGTGGCGCTAGAAGAGGGGCATGTGAGAAATCAGGGGCGGAGGTTGTGGTTTGGCAGCCAAGGAGTGTGTGCAAAGTTTGGCATGGATAGGGGCAACGGTGCCAGAGATAAGAGTAGGGCCAAAAGTGTGGCGTGGCGTGGCGTGACGTGACGTGACGGACGGGCGGACATCCCGTGGAGGTTTGTATAGTAACTTGCGAGAATAGTCTTCACTTTACATTAGGGCTCTTGATAACATCTACAAAGCGTATATTAAACATGAACAACACATGGAGGTCACCTTAACAGACATTTGTAAATGCATTCCTACCTACACATTATGTGAATTTTAGCATTGGTTATAAATGATTTAGTAAGCATTTACAAATGTATATAAATGGTTTATTCATGATTAGTTTACTACTTACTAATACCTTACTAATAACATGTAAATGATGTTTAAAACAGTTATAAATGTTTAGTTAAACATTTACAAATGTCAATAAACAGTTTGTTCATGTTTATTACTCATCTATAAACTGCTTATAAATGTTTATAAATGATTTATAACTGGTCATTATTGTAAAGTGCTACCAAACATTTTTAACACATCTTTTCTTTTCTCTAATAACTATGTAAAATAAGAACCCTTGTTGTAAAAAAACAGACTTAGATTTATAGTTTATTACAAGCTAGACCTTCAGGCATTAACACAGTTTATGCAGCAATATAAGAGTTCAAACTAAGTCTTTAAGTCTTTTAAGTCATTATTTCATAGCCATTTCTCAAACACATCAATGTCATGGATCCCCAAACTGATACAGTATATTAGGCCACGGACGCCATCTGTGTTTTTCATGAAATAAAACTAATTTTGCTGAGGACTGACCACATTGGACTACCATAGGACCTCAAGGGAATATTTTCTATGCTGTAATGATGGCTACTGCCTGATGTCAATCCTTTCTGTTACATGCATTTTGTAAAGTGTCTCTTGTTTCAGTGGACACTTTGTGGACCCTTTGTCCACTAAATCTGGGATTACAATTCCCTTGATATCACTATTAAATTGTAGCCCACTGGCTGATCAAGTGATCAGAGGCATGTCAGAAAGACATAGGGGGTGGCAAAAACAAGTTACCATAGTCCCATTGCTAAAATAGCAAAAATAGTGGCTATAAACAGCCATTTCACCCTCTGTGTTTGGGCAAAAAGAGAATGTTGACCATGACATTACCACAAATTAAACAAAGGCTTGTCTAAATTATAAGACGTGTCACACGTGGTATGGACAGTCATCGAGATTAAATCAATTTAATCTGCAAAAACAATTCAGAGTTGGGGACAATATGCATAAATGAACTGAATTAAATATGAACACTAGGGTGTGGCATGCCCCTGCAAGTAATGTGCGTTTGAACCCTGCTGAACTCAGTCTGAAAGCCTGCAGTAAACTGCTTTTTCCCCCCACAGTGTGCAGATGCTTTTTCACTTAAATACAGTAAATTCACCCAGTCTTCACATCCACAGCAAATCCTGAACTGAGCATTAATAGCACCCAGTCTTGGTTATGCATTTGAAACACATTAAAGCTGCTTTCAGTTGTATGTAGTTACTGCACACATTGGCTTTGCAACTCTGGACTGTCAACATCTTACATTGTATTACCCTAGTTTACCTTTTCCATAAAGTCTCCATATTCATTACAATTTCGTCATTTATCTGGGAAAGCAAAACCACCCCAAGAATCAGATTGGGCCTACCAAATGTCATGTTGCATGACTGGCAGTAAACCTTCACCAAATGATTGTGTGGATGACAAAACACCTTGAATAATCAGATTATAATTTGTGGTATACCGATAGCCTATTAATTGGAAAATGAGTGACCTTATCCTAAAAACTCTGTACAATGTTACCCAGTTAAAACTTGGACTTTAATCCTGACATCATGGGAAAGAAAAATCAGATCGCACAATTATAAACTGTTTAATGTATAACTTTATTTAACATTTTGCAATTTTAAACAGTAGTAGTTGATAAAATGTGTTATTAAAAAATTATCAAAAGCCCTCATATCCCCTCCACCCAACATCCTGAACAAAGTTCAGGAGGCATTAAGTCTTCCTCTCTCCTCTCCTGGGCCTCTCTGCTGGCGGTCCCACAGCCTTCTGAGTCTCCTCGGCCAGAGGCAGTTTAGCCTTTCTCCCTCGACCCCTCCCTTGCAGGAGGGGCGTTGAGGAAGATCCGGGAGGCCCTGGACTTTCCTCCATCGTTTCCTGCTTAGCCAGAGGTAGTTTAGCCTTTCTCCCTCGACCCCTGGCTTTCAGGAGGGGCGTCGAGGAAGATCCAGGAGGCCCTGGACTTTCCTCCATGGTCTTCCCCACACCCTTGGGCTTCGCGGCCGGGGTGACGATGGCCGCCTCCTCGGTCACCTCTGGAGACTCCTCCACAGCATCAAAGGCGTGCCGTTTCCCCTTCCTCGTTCTGCCTCCAACAGCTGGCAGCGCAGGCGTCTCGACGGCCGTGGAGGTGGAGGCGGGTGGAGCGCCGTGGAGCGGTTGGGGTTTCTCCACTTCTTTGGCGAGCGCTCTCGTTTTGGCTCTGCTGCCTCTGCCTTGGGGTTTCTCTGTGGCGACGGCGACCCGCGGAGACAGTGGCAACGGAACCTCCGTTGGTTCAGGAGGTGCCAGAATCCTGAGTGAAATCATACAAATTTGGCATTGCACATTATATTAAATCACATATCCGTTTGCCATTTATGCCTCAAATTACTCAGGAAAACTGATGACAATGATTACTACCAATAATCAATTAATTTACTATTGCCATGTGTTAAAATGTAATCTAAAATGGACAATCCAATTTTACACTTTCAAAAGTATAAAAAAAGTAAAAAGAAATGGTGGCAATAGCTGATCTACAAGCTTGCAACGTGTTGACACATTGCAAGCTTGTAGATCGGCCATTTCTGAAAACGTATGAAAATGTTTCAGCAGCTGAATGAGATTAAGTGAAACAATTCTGCAGATTATGCAAAACACTCGATTAAATAATTGCCACTTGGAGATTTTTGGTGATTTTGTAATAATCGTGACAGGCTTACTTCTTCCGCTCTCCCCTTCCGAGCTTGGCTGGGACGACTGCGGCCTCCTGCTGTGCCTCCAGGACCTCCGCCTTCCTCCGTCTCCCGCTCGTCCTCAGACCTGGCAACGCCGTCTTCCCAGCGGCGGAGGCGGACGAACAAGCAGGCTGTGCGTCGACCGGAATGCCAGGTGATTCCGGAGGCGATTCCGGAGGCGCAGACGTCTTGACGTCCTGCTTCGGCTTCCTCCCTCTTCTGGGTTTGGCAGCCGGGCTGGCACCGACAGCCGCCGCTTCCTTGACGTCCTGCTTCAGCTTCCTCCCTCTTCTGGGTTTGGCAGCCGGGCTGGCACCGACGGCCGCCGCTTCCTTGACGTCCTGCTTCGGCTTCCTCCCTCTTCTGGGTTTGGCAGCCGGGCTGGCACCGACAGCCGCCGCTTCCTTGACAACGGTTGCCTCTTTGGGTCTGCGCCCTCGTTTGGGCTTCTCCGTGGTGAGGACGAATGGCCCGTCCTGTACCGCAGATTCAGGAGGCACTATACTCTTGGTTTTCGGCGCAATCTTCCTCCTTTCCCGCTTTATAGCTGGAGCGACGACTGCCTCCTCACGTGCCTCTCGAACCTCAGCCTCCACAGCATCTCGGATCTCAGCGTCTTCATTCACAGCCTCTGGGATCACAACAGCCTCTGGCAACTGCCGTTTAGCCTTCTTCCCTCTCCTTTTGAGGACTGGCGTCTCCACGGCAGCGGAAGTAGCGGCACCCGGAGCATCGGATGATTTCTCCTCTCGGCCGCGCGCCCTTTCCCCTGCCACCTCTGAAGCGACCGGCTCGTCTTTGACGACCACTCGAGCCATGGCGGTGCTTCGTTTGCGTTTCTTTGAGGTAGAGGGAGGTTTGTCCTGCGCCTCGGAAGAGTCGGGAGGCACAGGAGTCATGACTTCCTGCTTCTTCCTCCTCCCCCCTCCTCCTCTTCTGGGCGCAGGTGGGGTGATGACAGCCTCCTCCTCACCAGCCGCGGGCAAACCTGGTTTAGCCTTCCTGCCTCTTCTCTTTCCAAGTGTTGCTTCCGCAGCGATGGTGGCAGATGGAGCTTTGGTCAGGACAGCTTTGTCACCAACAACTTCACCTTTCTCTGAAGAAAGGTCCTCCCCGAGGGCCACGGCAGCGTCACTCGCTAGTCGTTCCACATCATCTTCTGGCAGAGATGGGTTCTCTTGCGCCGCCTCAGCTTGCTCAAGAGATGCCTTTTTGGCCAGCTCGTTTCTTCCCCTCTTGGGCTTAGGGACAGCTTTCTTCGGGGGAACAGACTTAGGGACAGCTTTCTTCAGGGGAACAGACTTGGGGACAGCTTTCTTCGGAGGAACAGAATAACTTGGCCCTGCTTTGGCCTCAACATATCTGGCAGGCAACCAGTAAGCACAGGAAAGGCCAAGTGCCGACTTATGAATCATGGACGGTTCAGTGAAGACCAGCTCCTTGTTACTGGACGTCTTCTGGGTTTGGTCCCCTGGCTCCTCTTCATCCGGGGCGAGGAGGTTGGCCAGCCCCCATGACTTGCCGTCGATAGAGCGCCGATACTTAAGGCTCCGGCAGTACTTGTGCGCCTTCTGGCACTCCTTCTGGAAGTTTTGCCGCACATGATCGGTCAGGTTTTCTCCCACGTTGTGGGAGAGTTCAAAGGGGTCCAGCAGGTTGAGGGGCCCCAGTTTTGGGTGACTGTGCTGGGGGTCGGAGGGTCGCTCATCCTGCGTCGCCTCCCGTCCCCTCTCCTTGGCCTGACTGAGGAAAGAGGCGATGGAGAGTGCACGGCCCTCCCTGAGGGAGATGACACAGCCGGGGAACTTAAAGCGGGCATAGAAGTAGAAGAAGCCGGTCAGCAGGGTGCCTGGATATAGAGACAAACACATGTTAACATTTAGGTTTTTGTGCTCTGATCAGTAAACCAAAATAGTGGGTTGGCTTAACAAAATTATCGAAACGAAGTGGATAAACACACCAAACTTTTTTTAAGGCTTCTTTAGGACCCAACGATGGATTTTAGCCTTGGGTACCAAACTTTATTTTGATGTTTACCCATAGAATTATCCATATCAAGTTGGGCTCCCATCGACTTTCTATACAGGAGGAAAATACCCAGAAAAGAAATCTGCTTTAAGTAGGATGTGAGGGGTCAAACTAGGGCTAGAAATGGCCCCACAAAACAATGGTTTAGTGATGAGTCATCATTTTTCACAGTTTTGGTTGTTTTTGGGGGGCATTTCTAGCCCCAAGGATAGTTAGAGCCCTCACATCCTACTTTAAGCAGATTCTTTTCTGGGTATTTTCCTCCTGTACAGAAAGTCGATGGGAGCCCAACTTGATATGGATACTTCTATGGGTAAACATCAAAATAAAGTAAGTGTCAAAAGTATAAGTAAAAATGTTTGAAAATAGATCTACAAGCTACAAAAGATCAGCTATTTTCAAATAGCCGAGGTGGTTTAAAGTGACTAAAGTTGTCAAATAATAGTGACCTGAAAGTACAATTCTGCCTCCGAGATGAAGTGGAGTAGAAGTAAAAGTATTGGAAATACAAATAACCCAACATTGTACTTCAGTACAGTACTTAAGTACTAATGTACTTAGTTACTCATTTACATCACTGTTACTTACAGAGGTCCTGGTCGTTCTGGCTGGGAGGCACAGCAAGAGGCTGACTGGGGAAGGTACAGTTCCAGCCATCCACCACACACTCGTCTTCCTCACCTGAAGACGGGCATGAAAAAGTCTCTTTTAGATGTTCGGCTCTTAATTTTCTTGAGCTTGTAGATGAGCCATTACTGTTGAATGTTCACCTAGTATGATGTGCATGCCCATACCATTTGCAGACAATTTTGCAGTACATTTTTATCTACAGCAGTGGTTCCTAAACTTTTTAGTTTGCCCGGGACCCAGACTAGTGACAACAGCAGATCTACATGCTCGCAATATGTCACGTTGTGAGCATGTAGATTGGCTATTTTCACTACTTAAACATTTGTTTTCTAATTTATAGAATTTCTTAGATTTAGATTTTTTTTAAATGTTCTGAAATAAATCAAAAACTAAATAAAAAGGGGACCCATAAAAATGTGTCCATGACCCACAAATGGAGTGTAGAGTGACTTACAGGCCATGTCCTTGAGCTGCTCCAGTGTGGGGAGGACAGGAGGCTCAGTGTTCTGCAGGTAGAAGATGACCAGTAGGCTCAGAGCGTAGTTGTTCAGCAGAGGACCAGCACCGCTGGCAGGGTTACCTGAAAACAGTTAAAGTTCACATCAGCTCATTAGCCTAATAAGTCCTATAAGCACATTTTGGAAAAGGTTTGCCAATACAATAGCACATTTTCCACTACAAGGCGAAACCAGAACTCTCCAGAACCTGAACCTATTTTTTTGGTTCTGGTTTTGTTTCCATAGCGCACGGCCCGGTTTCAGACAAGGCTCTGGGAACCTTTTCTAGGTCCTGCTCTTGATGTAGTACTAAACGTGCGTTCTGGAACCTATGGACGGACGGGAACCTTCCCGGTTAGGTCTGGTTATATGGAAACGTAAGCAGAACTTCACGGGACTTAACGGGTTCTGGAAGGTTCTAGTTAGGTCATGTAGTGGAAAAGGGGTTTATGACATTTGGTGTAAGCGAAAAAACAATCTTGTGTAATGACCGACCATCCTTTTTTGATCCATCAGAAAATGCACCCCACCCCAGCAGTACGGAACCAAACTCTAAGAATTGATTTTATCATGGCATTTAAGTGAAAACAAAAGCAATGTCTGATCTTTCCACAAGTACCAAAGACTAATCAAAATGGCTTTCTACTGCCCACTGCTGGCTTGAAGAAAGAATTAAATAGTCTTTTAATAGCATATAAATCAACTGATGCCAGTCATCAGCACTGCAGTACCAGTGTGTAAAGTAACAAAGTACTGTACAGTACAATTTTGAGGCATTAGTCTTTACTTGAGTAAGTCCAATTTTCAGTAATTTAACTTCTACAGAGGCAAATAAGTTACTAGTTACTGTAAATTCTGGTTATTACAAAACAAACAACCTCTTTGCGATCCTGCACAGTGTGAGCTTAAGATCTCCCATTTTCAAAACAGTAAGAGGGCATCTCTACATTGCAGTATTGATACTTTCACTCGAGTACAAAAATGTAATACTTTCTCCACCACTGCACTGTGCAGTAGGCTACATGTGTGAATGGTCTTTAGCCAGCTGTGAGGTGGTGAGTGAGCTAGGGGTCTTTACCAGTGGGGCATTTCTCCTTGGCCCAGTGGTGGATGGTGAAGACCAGAGGTCTGAGCCTGGCATCCAGCGCTGAACACAGCCGTAGGAAGCAGGTGTTCCTCACTGCCAGTCTGGGAACGCATAGGAGGACAGAAGATAAGAAACAGACACTGCAATCTACTCGTCCAAGTCAACCTTTTTACATTTTAAGGACCCAGATTTTAAGTTTGATATGCATTAGGCCAAGGAACCCCCTCCCTTTATGCTATTTGTACATACAGATCAATCTAAAAAAAATATATAGAATATTGTGTAAGTACATTTTCTTGAAACTTTATTTCTTTAAATATTTATATTCTAGAATAGATACATTGCAGTGAATTATTCAAAAAAGAAAAAAAGGTTTGGCATACAGCTCATGAATATCAAAAGTCCACATTTCAAAATATTACAATATTACACAAGACCACTCAAAACAAGGATTTATGATAGAGAAATGTCAACCTTCTGAAGTCGGAGTTGCTTGAAGTCCAGTGGGAAGTTTCCACAGTCAGTTATGATTTGGGGTGCGAGGGCATCTGAAATGCTTTTTACGCCACGTGAAATTTTAAATCTGTAATTTTAATAACTCTTCCAATAAGGGAAGGATTCCAAATAAGCCTGATGGCTTCTTCCTTTCCTCGCACTGTATTTTGTTCCCATGTATATAATGTTACATGTTTTATATGATGTGCTAATAAACTAAACTAAAACTAAACTAAACTATATATTTTTTAGATGATCTGTATATGTACGTAGACATATTGGATCTTTTAATGGTCTCTTATGTAAGGTTTGATTCTTATTTAAGGGTTGATTTATCTAATTCTTCCTTCTCCCCTTATTCTTATTCTCTCCTACAAGCTCACAACGCAAGGCGGTGTGAGCTTGTAGATCTGCTATCTTTGGCTTAAGTTCTCAGAATATGGACAGTATAGGGTTCAAGTGGTTAATATAAAAACATGTTTTATCAGTCAAAGGTTTGGAGGAACCCCTGTAGTAACTCTGAGGACCCCCCAAGGGGTCTCAGACCACCTGTTGAAGACACTTGATGTAAAGTCATGTCTATTCACCTGTTGTTAATGGTGATGACACCATGGATGTTGCGCTGTTGGTGATGGAACTTGATGCCGGGGAGGCGGGTGCCGCTGATCACCTGGACTTTGTGCACGCCCAAGACATGCCTCCTCAAAATGGCCGCCACCAGGTCCAGCCGCATGGCGGGCGAGGCCATGGTCACGTCTACGTCTGACAGCAGGATGGAGTCGTCTGTCGTTCCCTCCCCGGCCTGGAGAGGGCAGCAGAGAGGAGGGACAGGGTGTTCAGCAACAGTGAGTTCATGGATTTGAGACACATTGAGTTTTTAGATTGGCCATTTGAGCTTGTAGAACTGCTACTTTTTTTAAACTCGTAAAAATGGGCACAAATCTTTGAATACATATCATTTTGGGGCTCCTTCACATGAAAAAAGATTCAGCACCACTGACACAGATAAGTGTTTAAATATAGGTTTAAAAAAAATGATTTAGAAGCCATTTATAAAAGACTTGTTGTCACACACACATTTTCACAAGTTTTCAAAAATAGATCTACAAGCTCGCAGCGCTCGCTGTGAGCTTGTGGATCTGCTATTTTTCAATAGTTAAAGCACCAAATCATACGCAATAACGCGTTCCCAGTCTAAATGGGTTAAACCCCCTCCCCCTACGAAGAACATTAATGGGGGGCCCGCAGTCAATCCTTGTGGCCAGGGCCCAGAATTTGGTGTGACACCCCTGAATGAGACCAACTGGAGTCAGATACCTGCATGACAGAGTGCCTGGGGGCCTGGTAGCTCTGGCTGTGGTCCAGGTCCAGACACATGTCCAGATCACAGCCATGGACTCCAAAGGTGTTGACCGACGACCCCAGCGCCACCAGCTGGCTACCTGCAACCCAGCACCAAAACAAACACCGTTTAACCACATGGACAGGGACGTGCAGAGAGATGTTAGAGAGGCAGGGGCTGACATTTCTAAAGGGGCCTTTTGGTGAAAATATCGAAAATAGCAGACCTCCAAGCTCACAACGCGTTGTGAGCTTGGAGGTTGGCTATTTTCGATGCTTGATTTCAACACAGAGGGCAATTCTTTCAACATAAGATGCTGCATTCAAGTTCAGGAGAGTTTGGACAGGGCAATTCTCTTGAATGGTATGGCATGACATGACGGCATTTGCATTTCTTTCACCATAGTAAAAACTGCATTCATGGTCTGGAGAGGGCACTTTTTTTACAGGCGGATAATGGGCAGGGGCTCAAGCCCTCTTTGATGTCTATGTGTGCACAAGCCTTCACACAGACGCATTGGGAGCTTGTAGATAAACCATTTGGCCAAAAATACTAAAGCGTTGCAAAAAGACGCACATAACATAAGACCAGGGTTATGTTTTGACACTTGGGGGAACATAAAATCTGTGGTTTAAATTAGATTTGAGCTTCTCTGTGTGTTTGTTTTGCGTGTGTGTGTGCGCTTTGCTGGGCAGTGATTGAATACCTGGCAAATACTCGGTGAAGAAGTCCTGCAGAAGCTCTCTCACCACGTCTCGCACCTTCTTCTCTGCGTCTGTGAGCTGTGCTTGCTCCATGAGCAGCTGCATCTCCACATTGACCTGCACATCATACAGGTTGTCTTGTTTAATAGCTTATCGATTGGCAGAGCATTTGGAACCAAAAGGATGGATCTTCCAAATATCCAGCCAGCTTAGTCCATGGCTACACAGAGCTGGATATAGCTAGACATTTTTTTTGTGCTGTTGGGGCTTGCAGCCACACAAAGCTGGATATTTTGGCCACGAAGCTGGATATTTTTTTAACCGGATAAATAAGTGGAGAGATTGAAAAATATCTGATTCACTGGATCCGTGTAGACAGGGAAGCTGGATATTTTTTAAACCGGATAAATAAGTGGAGAGATTGAAAAATATCTGATTCACTGGATCCGTGTAGACAGGGAACCCGGATATCTCTGAAGAATTTACTGTGTGTGCTTGTTAGACCTAGATATCTTTGTCGTGTGGACCTGTCCTAGATATTTTTCTATGTGGACATCTGAAAAACCGGGATATATGAAATATCCTCGCAAGGCTTTGCACCACAGAGGGAGAGGAATTAAAGCCTCGTATTCATTCTAATTAAAGCAGAGCTGTGTGATCCGGTTTAGAAAAAAATAATAAGAATAAAGGCAGACATGATTGGGCCTACCAAATAATTGTACCAACAGAAACAAAATTACACCAAACCCAACTCATTTTAAACTAGGGGGTTCATTTTGGAGGTTCCGGTCATGACCAAGAAACCAGAAAATGGCAATGATCACAGGCTAGCTAGAACCCTAAATAGGTTTCAGCAGAGCACAAGTTGTGAGCTTGTAGATCAGCCATTTTCATCAAAGATATCATATGAACAAGGTGTGTAGTAGGGGGAATAGTAGAGGGACTAGCTGTATAGGCTTGGTCAATAAAGTATTTGGGGTTTAAGTGATTTGTGAATCAGTTTCACAAACATCATTAACTTCGTGAAACAAAGTTTTAAACTCTACTAGTGAACGACAGAACCATTTTCTCAGTTAAAGTAAGTAGTTTTAACACAACACAATCTAGAGCTCTTTACCAAGTCCATGAAGTCCATGCACAAGGAAAAGAGTGCAGGTTTTGCAGAGAGGACCACAGGATAGCTGAAACCAGGAAGTCATACACCTGGATGAAGCAGGGCTTAAATACTGGAGCTGTGATTAGCAGAATGGAGTGCATGTGTGATCAGGGGCGTCACACCAAATTCTGGGCCCTGGGTACAAGGATTCACTGCGGGCCCCCCATTAATGTTAACTATTGAAAAATAGCAGATATACAAGCTCACAGCGTGGCACCGAGTGCTGCGCTGCAAGCTTGTAGATTTGCTATTTTTGAAAAATTGTGAAAAAGTGTGCAAGAAACCCATGTTTCCATGTCAGTGATGCTCAAACTTTTTCATGTGAAGGACCCCCAAAATGATATGAATTTGGCCACGGACCCCCATCTCAAAATATTTAGTTCCAGGGACCCCCCCGGAAGCAAAATTTGAGTTACAAATGTCCGCTTAAAAATACATATTCAAAGATTTGCACACATTTTCACGACTTTTCAAAAATAGCAGATCTACAAACTCGCAGCGCGGCAGCTAGTTACTAGGGCCCCTCCACCTTGGGCCCTGGTAACTCAGTCCCACTTTCCTACCCCTTGTGACACCCCTGTGTGTGATAGTCCACTCTGATTGGTTGGATGGAAAGAGATGATTGGTGGCTGGGTGTGTACGCACGCACGACCACATTCCTGACAGTAATACAGTGCTGCTGTATTTTGCATTCATTTTTGTCATTTTTATATATCAA